>NC_072774.1:20109636-20426313 GCF_022539595.1 Amphiprion ocellaris
TCAAGAAGGTTTCCGTCTCATTTCTACTCTGAAGCTCACCTTCTCCTGCTCAAACTGCTGACAAATGTTTCTGCTGCTCTAAAGTCTGGTCTCCAGAACTTCCTAAAAACTCTCAAAGTCTCTTCTGCTGCAGGTTGCTTTGTAGAACTGTTCCAGAAAACCTCACTAAACCACATGGAGGGGCCTCAAGATAGTCGTCCAAATGAAACCATACAAAAACAAAACTAGCACAACCCAAACGCTAAAGTCTCCTACAGCCTACCAGAGAACCTCTGAGAACAGAGAATCAGGACAGGAACTCTTACCTTCTGGACAACCAACGTTGGTTCTCAAACAAGAATACAGAATGTGTCTGACCAAAAACCTCTAAAGACTCACTACAGCCAAGATAAAGACACAAATCAGCTGCACCAAATCCACTAATCACTGCACACATTAACACCATGTGCTAACTGTGGCTAAAGAACCACATTTACCAAGACAACTATCCAGTACAAAGCCCTAAAACACACCAAGAAACACATTAAAGCCTATTTTACTGCTGGAAGCTGCAAGCCAACGCCTAAAGAACATACTAAAGCAACAGAGCCAAACCCGGTTCAGTTGGTGAAGAGAAACAGAGGAAATGTTTGTCTGCAGCTAAACAAAGCAGGAAGACACTGAGCTGCTCAGGTGTTCCTGATAACACCAAGCAGCCACCTGGACAGCCAATAGGAACACAGCTTACTGGAAGTCCAGAGGGCTGGCTTAGTCAAGGAAATTTAGTTTAAAGTTGAAGCAGAAAGTTAATAAAGAAAGTTGAAAACCACCTTCTGATACCTGAAATCTCTGTGTTTTCACACAAAGAACACCTGAACATGTCAAACTGGTTCCATAGTAGAACCATCATTGTAAAAATGTCATAGTATGGCGTGTTGCTCAAAAAACATTACGACCCGGCTATCTAGGGTTGCCGAGGAGCAACACAAAAACAGGACAAACGCTGGTTTCCTGGGGGTTAGGCAGCTATTTATTTGAAAGAGTGAGTTTACAACAACACAACGTGTGAGCAGAAAAATCACAAAGTCTGTCTTTAGTTCAACTGAAAATATTAGTTTTTGTCTTTTTTATTGACCAAACTTTTCAGGAAGTAGATGAAGAATAATTGAAGCTCTCATGTAGAAGTCCAACTTATTTTGGATCCTTGTGGAGAGTTTAATCTTGGAGTTTGTAAAGCTGTTGAGTTTTTAGAGTCACATGGATTGTTTTGACATTTAATAACCGAGTCCTGAAATAAAATTACAGTTGTGGATTTCTGTCATTTAGTCTGAACTAAACAAATAACAGCAGCATAAATCTCAAACGTCATTATGAGGAGTCTGGATTGAGGTTTCTCACTTGATAATGATCAAAACACTATGACATTTTTACAATGAGGGTTCTACTATGGAACCAGTTTGACATGTTCAGGCGTTCTTTGTGTGAAAACACAGAGATTTCAGGTATCAGAAGGTGGTTTTCAACTTTCTTTATTAACTTTCTGCTTCAACTTTAAACTAAATTTCCTTGACTAAGCCAGCCCTCTGCACTTCCAGTAAGCTGTGTTCCTATTGGCTGTCCAGGTGGCTGCTTGGTGTTATCAGGAACACCTGAGCAGCTCAGTGTCTTCCTGCTTTGTTTAGCTGCAGACAAACATTTCCTCTGTTTCTCTTCACCAACTGAACCGGGTTTGGCTCTGTTGCTTTAGTATGTTCTTTAGGCGTTGGCTTGCAGCTTCCAGCAGTAAAATAGGCTTTAATGTGTTTCTTGGTGTGTTTTAGGGCTTTGTACTGGATAGTTGTCTTGGTAAATGTGGTTCTTTAGCCACAGTTAGCACATGGTGTTAATGTGTGCAGTGATTAGTGGATTTGGTGCAGCTGATTTGTGTCTTTATCTTGGCTGTAGTGAGTCTTTAGAGGTTTTTGGTCAGACACATTCTGTATTCTTGTTTGAGAACCAACGTTGGTTGTCCAGAAGGTAAGAGTTCCTGTCCTGATTCTCTGTTCTCAGAGGTTCTCTGGTAGGCTGTAGGAGACTTTAGCGTTTGGGTTGTGCTAGTTTTGTTTTTGTATGGTTTCATTTGGACGACTATCTTGAGGCCCCTCCATGTGGTTTAGTGAGGTTTTCTGGAACAGTTCTACAAAGCAACCTGCAGCAGAAGAGACTTTGAGAGTTTTTAGGAAGTTCTGGAGACCAGACTTTAGAGCAGCAGAAACATTTGTCAGCAGTTTGAGCAGGAGAAGGTGAGCTTCAGAGTAGAAATGAGACGGAAACCTTCTTGACCCGTGTGGTGAGGGCCTGTACCAAGAGTTTGAGCAGGTTGTGAAGAGTCTGTAGTTCTTTGGTATGAAAGCACAAGAAGAGTCGACTCGTTAAAGGAGAAAACAGGAGATATTGTTGGTTCTTGTGTCGCTCTGCAGTTTCCAGTTTCCTTAGACTGAATATCAAGTTTATATTTTAAATGATTTCCCATGTGAACCCAAGAAAACTTCAATAAACTCACTCCATCCCCTGGACACAACACATTGTATGACCATGTTAAATCTTTTTTTAAATATGTTTTTTTAGTTTTAATCATACTTTTAGCATAGTTTTTTCTCTTTGCTTGTTTAATTTTGTCATGTGTGAAAGGTGCTAAACAAATAAAGTTGAATTGATAAAGTGAATAATTGACTAACTCATGATTGTGACAACAGAAGTATTTTCATTGTGATTTAAGGGTTTATTTCATTTTTAAGGTTGGGGTTAAAATCTTGACAAAAAAAGATTAAAGAAATAAATTGCATTTAAAAGAGCAATTAAATCAAAGGAAAAAACATTTAATACAATAAAACGTTTTAAAAGGTTTATTATTAAAAAGTATTTTTTGAATGTTTAATTATTGAAAATATTTTATCTGTAATTTTTAGTATTTGTATTTGAAAAATTTTCATAATTACATGTATTGTATCTTGTTTAATTATCTAATTCAATATTTTGTCTGTTTAATATAGTTAAACATTAAATACAATTAAATTCTATTTAAAAAAAATACAATTAAACAAGAACAATATTAAACATTTAAAAAAATACAAAACATTTAATTAGATTATTAAACCTTTAAAAAGACAAAACATTTAATTAAAAAATTAAATGTTTAATTAGAAAATTACATCTTAAAGACAATAAAACTTTAAATAGGAATTAAACAGAAAATACAATGAAGCGTTTAAAAAGAAAATGAAACATTAAAAGGTGGTAAAACATTTAAAAAGAAAAACCTTAAAGATTTCATCAAAAAATTAAACATTGGGAAAGAAAAAGGAATTTTTCAAACAAGCCAATAAAAGATTTGAAAAAAACAACAAACATTAAAAAGACAAAACATTTGGAAATCAAATCAGACATTTGAAAAGAATAAAAGGTGAGAAAAGAGCAAAACTAAACATTTAAGAAGAATCAAACTAAAGACAAAACATTTGAAAAGACACCAGTTAAACTTTAGAAGATCAAATTAAACAGAAGAGACAATAAAAGGATGAAAAAGAGCAAAAACAGATTAAAGTCAAAGTGTTTTCTAGTCTGAAATGAAAACATCAAGTTGTTTCTTCAAACATTTCCTCTTTCTATGTTCTTGGTTTGATTGTGGACAGATTTACTAAGAACTCATTTAAGAAAACTGCTTTCCAGATAAAGTCTACTAGTAGTTGAAGGCATTGATCAAACTAATGTTACCTTCTGATCTCCACAAACTTTACTGTTCAGTGAAGATTATCAAAGTTTGTTAAGGATTTCTAAAAAACCCACAGGTGAAGGTCTGAGAAGAACTCAGATGGATGGTCTAAATGTGAAATCAAGACTCATGGTCACAAGTTTTAAGGCTTCTGTTAACCATAAAGTTCAAACTAACAGAGAAGTACTGAGAAACTTTTAAAACTTCAGTCCTCAGAGTGTCTGAAGGTTCAAACTAACAGAGAAGTACTGAGAAACTTTTAAAATTTCACTCCTCAGACTGTCTGAAAGCTCAAACTAACAGAGAACTACTCAGGAACTTAGAGGATTTCAGTCCTTGGACTGTCTGAAGGTTCAAACTAACAGAGAACTACTGTGGGACTTTGAAAATTTCAGTCCTCAGACTGTCTGAAGGTTCAAACTAACAGAGAACTACTGTGGGACTTAGAAAATTTCAGCCCTCAGACTGTGTGAAAGCTCAGGTCCTGAGGACTCGGGAGGTGTGGAGGCTTTGGAAAGTCTTGGAACTGAGGGTTCCACCCTCCAGCACAAAGGCTGAAGTCCAACCTCCTGAGAAAAAGGGTCGAGTCGAGACTCGAGTTAAAAAAAAACTCGAAAACGACAAAAAATAGATGATAAATGCGCAAAAAAAAGAAGAATTAGTATCTGAGCGAATAGCTCAGGGGATAAGAAGAGTGACTACCAACTGGAAGGTCGCTGGTTCGAGTCCCAGCAGCGGCAATTTTCTTTCTTTGTCTTTGTCAGAATTTTGAGAAAATTTAAGAAGTGTCTGGTCTTGAACCAGCGACCTGCAGCTCCACAGGCAAATCCTTAACTCACTGAGCTACAGATCAGATGAAAAGAAATAAATTCGTCGTCCCTTTCACATCGTAGTTCCTGAAGTGACCACATGGGCGGAGGCAAGGCGGAGTCTGGGTGGAGTCAGGGCGGACCGTAGGCGGGGAGGTGGGTGGCGGCCTCCCCCCTCTACTCCCCCACCGCCCACCACACCTTCCCCCGCCCGACGAGTTCTTCGAGTCTCCACGGGTTCTTCGAGTCTCCACGGGTTTTCCCGAGTTTCTGGAGTTTCCACCAGGTCGGAGGCAGAACAAGTTGTCATGAAGAGGTGTTGAAGTCGGCCAAGATGGACTGACTTTTTACAGCGACTAGAAGGAAGACCACTAGAAGAGCAGGTCTTTAACCACCATCCATAAAATCCATGGAGTCGCTCCAGAGAAATGAAGGGAGGTCAACTTTTATCAACCTCCATCCACATGTTCAACTTCATATCTTTACTTGGACATTTTTAGCACCACAAACCTTTAGTATCACACTTTATTATCATTTATTAGGACTTTAATGGAATCCACCAGCAGATTTACTTTTTGTTGACAAACTTTATTCTTGTCGTCATGGGACTGCAGTATTTAAAACTCTTCCTTCTATTTGACCTCATGTTTATTAGTTTTAGTGGAGAAAGTTATTTTAATTGTCGATTAATCTCTTAAAATCCAAATAATAAATTGGGTTAGTCAAGAGCTTTAAATTTCTTACTTTGTCATATTTTAAGTATGACCAAAAAATATAAAAATAAAGCGTCTTGAGACAATTTGACCTGTAACTGGCGTTATATAAATTTAAATTGAATTTAAATTGTATGTATCTTGTAATGTTGGAGTAATTCAGCCATATATGTTGGAAAACACATTTTCTTTGTCAATTAATCTGTTGTTTTCTCCAGTAATTCATTTCTTGTTTTGGTTTATAAAATGTCCCCACGAGTCGGGGAGTCGGTGAAGTTGTTGGTCCGGTTTGAAGGCCTCCGTGTGGTCCAGTAGAAGTCCATGTAGTTGGTGTTGGCTTTGAACCGCAACGACTGGCCACCATCAGGAGGACCGACTCGTCCTCGTAGGGCTCCTCCTGTAGCCTTGAGGGGACCACAGGAACATTCAGTAGCTGTTGGAGTTCTTCCTGTCAGGCTCGTGGTAGAACGGCTCTGAAGAATCTTTTACTTGTCTTATCTGGAACAATCTAACAGCCTAAACTGTTAACAGCGGTGTAAAGAAGCAAACACACAGGCATAGATTAGGACTCAAACTAGATTTATTTTAGAAAACAAATCAACTTAGAGGCATTTGTTCACACGTGGCTGAATAGGAGGCCGTCCAATCAGATTTGAGGTCTTCACTCTGTAGGTTGTTTGTTTGGTGAGACTCTTGGACCTCCATCAGCTGACATGGATGTTTGATGGTCTTCCTCTCTAGTGCCAGATGATTCATCCATGAATTCAGCAGCTACAGACTGAAATGAAGCTCATGCTGCAGTTACTGAATTCCTGTTCCAGATCAAATGTTCAGAGCTCACCTTGAATGCAGCCGTCTGCTGTCTGATAGTTTTTCTCATTGTAGTCTTCAATAAAGTCTTTTTCCTCATGTCAGGATGTGGTGAGACTCTTTCTCAGTCTCTGCAGACGTCCCTCATTGTGCATCTCCAGAGAAGAAACAGAAAAACTGGTCACTGCTTCAGCATCACAAACGCTCTCCAGCACTGATAGTGTTTTAGGAATTAATTCATTGTGTTGTGAACTTTGGAGCAGAAACTTTACAGCTGCCAAAGATATGAGTACCAATTCTGGATGTTTTAGGAAATGAAGTTCATCAAATGAACACTTGATTTTTGCTGATAACGCTCATTAAATTACTGAAGAAATCTAACATAAAAACCTGTAAACTCTCAGGCAGCTTTTGTTAAAGTTTGTCTATAATTCTATCATCATGTTCTGGAACCAGGACTCTGCAGAAGTTCCTTCAAACAGATACTTGTGTGTTTCTATTTCAGGCCTCAGGTTTGAACGTACAGCAGAGGATTAGAAAGGAGTGATTTTAATGTTTAAATCAGTCCAGTAAATGTTTGGTGTGAAAATTATTACAATTTTGATTTAGATAGATTTGTGTCAAATAATATTGTAGAGTCTCACTTAAATATATCCCAATGAGTTCAGTGTATTTACATTTTATAGAATATTTGATTTCTTAATCTCAATACTGTAGGGTCTGACCCTAAATATTATAATAATGATGTCAATTTAAATAATATTTTAGTGCAGAGTCATAAACTTTAATCAGCTAAACTTGCATAATAAATATCACTGTACAATCTTAACCTGAACATTCATATTATTGAGGTAAATTTACATAAATCATGATATTCTAGAGTCTTAACTGGAATATTTCTAACATCAATCATTTTGTATTGTGCTGATAAACAACAATAACCCGACTTTCAGATAATATTTGTTGTCTGTGATTGTGAGACTAAATTCCTCAACATTCTGGAACTGGACTGCATTTCCCAAAATGGAAACATGGAAAGAATTTAACACTCATGTATCCATGGCAACACTAACGTTTCTGCTTCTTACCAAAGTTCACAACACAAGTAAAGATTTTAATGTAAAACTTCAGGGATGACTGCTAACTATAAGTATTCTGATCAATACTTCATGATCAATATCAGGACAGATGTTACAACTCCAGCTGTTGCATTAGACTGCAGTTATTCAGAGAAATTAAAACATCACATTCCTCATGAAAACTAGATGGGACTTTTATTAAATAAAGTGTTGGTGAATAAACAGTGTAAAAAGTGAAAAGCAGCTCCATTAAATCAGGAGATGTGAGACTTCCACAGCATGGATCACCATCTGCTGTGTTGATTCATAGCTGAATGTCAGAATGAACTGAGATAGAAAAGCTGCTTTGAGCTGCAACATTACGGTCTGACAATCCAACACCATCACAGTTTTCATCTGGTTGTTTTGCTCCAACATGCTGTGAAGTTCAGTTTTTACCTGAATCAATACAGAGATTCTATTTCCAGCCAAGACTGGAATAAAAATTTGAATGTTGTGAGGTTATTAATGCAACTAAATCCTTTCAGATGGAAAGATTTACTTCTAAGTTCTAATTCAAGTTTCAGTTGGAGCACATTGCATTCACAAAGAAAAACAGTGATACCTTCATAGCAACATTTAATAAACCTAAAGCTTCCCTGTTGGCTCATTGGTGGAGTTTGTTACTGAGTATCTGAACCTTAAATCCAGTGAGACGACCATCTTCAGTCGAGGCCAGTCAGAGAACTTCAAGACCTTCCATCAGCTGGACCAGATGTGGCATCATCTCCCTCTGAACATCTGGATGACAGGAGAAAAGACAGAAATCAAACACAGATCACAGAAATACAATTTATTCACTTTCATCATTTTATAAAAGTAGCATGAACTTTATTAAAACTTGACAATATCAGTAATGAAAGTAAATGTTTTTATCTCGTGTTGATGCTAAATTTAAAGTCAATTTTAATGACAGTTTATCCTGAGAGGAGTGAGAATGGAGCTTTTCTTTCCTTTTTAGAATATTCCCTCAAAATATTCTGTTTATTATTGGCTTTAGAACCATTTTTCTTTATTTATTTTTAGATACCTCAGACTGATACACTTTGCTGGTTTGCAGATAATTTCATGTACAATGACAATAAAGATCTTCTATTATAACATATTTTGCTAAAACAAGAACTGCAAACCTTCTCAACCATCTCTCAGGCTGCAAAATTCCAACTGCAACCAAGAATTATCTGATGTAGTTATTATTATAATCTTTACTGAACCAGCCCTGGAATTAATAAAAATCTGTATATGGATATGATTTTCTCTGATGGACCACTATGGAAGCCGTAGTAACAATTAACTATCCTTTGAAGGGAAAGATTAGGTCTTCTTCAGGTGGATAAAAAAAATGCTCTCCCTTAAAAAACAAAAAATATGCATACAATAAAGTAAATCTCTTCTGCACTGCACACATACTACACTTTTGTATAACTCTGGACGTCAGAGTAAAGGCAGACAGATCCACCGATCAGCCACAACATTCTGACCACTGACAGCTGAAGAGAACAACATCCATCATCTTGTTCTAATGTAACGTTCTGCTGGGAAACCTTGACATTCATGTGGATGTTTGACATGTACCACCACCTAAACACTGCAGGACAAACAACCCCCTAGTCTCCATGGCAACAGCAGTCCTTGATGCCAGCTGCCTCCCTCAGCAGGACAAACTAAAACTGCTACTACAGGAGTGGTCCGAGGAACACGACAGAGCTAAGCTGTTCACCTGGGTTCCACACTCCCCACATCCAGATCTGATTGAGCATCTGTGGGATGGTCCAGGATCAGCCTGGTCTAAGTAGGACCCACCCTGCAACCCACAGGACCCACAGAATCCACAGGACATCCCCAGAGGTTCTGATGAACCACTGGGTCAGAGGAGTTTTAGCAGCATAAAGGGACCAACACAGTATTAGTCAGGTGGTCAGAATATTATACTGTTATATTGTCATGCTGATTATATGATCAGTAAATGTTACCACCAACTATAACATCCACATTGATCAGGAAAAAAAACAAACTATCAGTTCATTCAGAAACTGTGGGGTTAAACCTAAAAACACAGACCTCAACAGCAGTTCGTTTCAAAGCAGAACACCAGCTGGTTTTCACTAAAGAAGCTTTCAGAGCAACAATTAAATGACAGTTTTGTTCTCATTAAGTTCAGAGTCAGCCAAAATAATGTACACACATCAGGAAAAGAAAAACTTTTATAAATATTTCATTTGTATAAGTACTTCTATACATATAGCTACCTCTAAGTTTGATCAAATCACGATAACTCTGTGTCCTGTTGTACGATGTTTTCCCAACAGATGGCATTACCCTCATGAATGGAGCATCAACAAGTGACGTCTACAACACAACAGAAATGTCTGGAAGCCAGTGGCCACCACTTTGATCACCTCTTGTAATTGTAGAGGCCAAAGATAACTTTTATTAATCTCATGATGTCTGAATAAATTTGGTATTGAAATATTTACGCAAGTTTTTCTTTTCCTGATGTGTGTAAACATTATTTTGGCTGACTCTGTATAATGGGTTTCTGACAGGTCACCAGGCAACATCTTTTTATAACAATGACAAACATACCTGCATTCTACATGAGTGATTTTTCTCATGTGCAGGTAAAGATGTGTGAGGAGCTTAGAGATGACAGGAGCAGGAGTCATCCTCACTAATTCAGCTTCCACCTAGAAACAGAAAGACCACAAACAAACACACTGACAGACTCTCAAACGTTCAGCCTCACAGCCTCAAAATATCTGTTTAGGAAGTGTTGTGTTTCTAAATTCTGCTGAAAGCATTGACAGACATTCTCTTACAAGGTTGAGTAAAAAGCAGCCTGTCCTCTGAGCTAGTGAGAAATTTAACCCTAACCCCACCCCCCCACCCAGCAACTAACACAGGTGTTCAGCGGTAAGTTAGCCACCTGTGTTAATTAGCCCGCTAGCTAACTTAGCCGCTTAGCTAGCTAACGCGTCCGGACCAACTGCTCAAACACGACAAAACACAACTCTTCACACGTCACTGACTTAACGTACAACAAAACAACGCTACTGGTTAGAAGTATTTATCTTCTTACCGTGTTTTACTCCAAAAACAAGATCAACAGCATCCAGAAACGCTACCAGACGTGCAGACCATAGATACATAGAAGACTAGATACGGAAGCGTGCTGTCTTCTATATTATCTATGGTCTGACCAATCGCTGCTCTCTGGCTCCGCCCTCTGAGAATCTTGTTGTCGTTTGTCTGCACACTTGCTGATGACCACTTCCGGTCTCAGAAAATGAAAAAACGGACCTTTTTACTGATTTTACTTTCTTGTTATTCTAAATATAAAACGAAAATCAAAGCATTTAAAAAAAAAATCGTATATCCCTTTTTGATCATGAAAAGGAAAAACGCCTTGTATTTCAATTTTAATTTTTGTATTTTAAAACGAAAATCAAATAACCACTCGTTTTTTGTTTTTCAATACCCGTTTCAGAACGGAAAATCCAATTACCAGATCCGTACACAGAGCCACCACACACACCTTTGACACACTTCCACACATTAGTTGAGGAGCCGCAAAAACCTGGTCGTGCCAAACTATTTTACATCTGGCGTGAAGCTCTCCAGCAAACTACAGCGTCGGATGAAGAGTCCAGCCACTCGTCTGGCCCGGATTCTGCCACCAGCGCGGATGAAGCCGATCTTATCGAAGGAATTGATCATTCCAGTGACATGTAAGTCTGTATTCATGAGAAGTTGTTTGTTTTGAGTTGGAGAAAAGTAAAGAAAGTATAATATACATGGAACGCCGCCGAAAGCATTCCGCGCAAAATACGCATCATTTTTACAAGTCATGTGCTGCGCACAGCTAACGTACCACGTAACTTTTTCTGTGTGCAGCATTTACAACGTTGGGAAGGAGGAGGAGGAGGAAGAGGAGAGAATGGAGGTCTCCTGCTGTCCTGGTACCCCAGCGAGAGGTAGAGGGACAGACCGTCCTCCAGCCAGGAGACGCTGCAGCAGCCGCTCCACCAGCGAGCGCTCCGGGCCAGAGGCGCTCCCTACAGCTGGCTGGAAAACTGAGAAGGAACCTGACAGCTTACCTTCTCTGCCACATTTCCTGCCTGCCGAAAAGGAGGCCAGGTGTCCAGCCACCTCTGTCAGAATATGTGGACAGCCCTTCTCCATCAGACCTGTCCAAGTACTTGGACCAGGAGACCATCAAAATACTGTTTCTGATTCAACTCAGTAAAAACGATTTTCTTTTATTTTCAAATGCACTTTTTATGGTCTGACCATGGTTTTGTACATAAAATCTGTGTGTTCATAAGTATCTGGCACACTTAGAAAATTGATTGCACTATTGTAAATAATTTGTTTTAATGTTGTCTCTTTGCAAATTTTGCAGTTTTGTTTATTTTCGTTTTTTTTTTTTTACAGGTTACAAAATTGACCATATCTCAAAAAGCAAATTATGTACAGACTCCAAATAAATTTCCTGTGGTTCCAAGTGATATTGTGCAACTTTTTTACATTTACAAATTTGAGGGATACAGCTATGCAATTTCTGTATTTTGAAATATATGTGAAAAAAAACAAAAACGATTTTCATTTTTTTTAAGGTTTATTGCACTTTTAAGCAATTTTTTGTAGTAGTTAAGACATAAGTCAATACATATTATTAAAATTTGG
The DNA here is from genome assembly GCF_022539595.1 of Amphiprion ocellaris. Lineage (NCBI taxonomy): Eukaryota > Metazoa > Chordata > Actinopteri > Pomacentridae > Amphiprion > Amphiprion ocellaris. The sequence continues at coordinate 20,121,503 of NC_072774.1, forward strand.
GATATCAGGGTTATTTTGATGTAAAGCAAATAAAAATACTCAAAAAAAATGGCACTACAGCATGTAAAAATGTAAAAATATGTCCTGGCGGACTTGCACAATGGTTGGTCTTAAAGGGTTAAAGAATGAAGAAAGAAATGGGTTCAGGCTCATCAGCATCTTCAGTCATCTTGAAGGAGATTTGCCTATTCAGCCATACAATACAGTACATAGACACTGCAAATTCTTTGCCAAAACACTCAGCCATGTGACATTAATTCGAGTCACTGCTTCACATCTGCCATAATAAACCCCAGATAGTGCCTTAGTAATTTCTCTCATCAGCAGCCAACACCTCATATGAAGTCAAAAGTCAACAGGAATGACAGCACAGCAGTTACTGAGGGAAAACAAATAAACCCATACTGTACAAATATGAACAATTTGAATATCAGCCATCTGACAAAATAATTTATAATCAAAACAAGAGGTTTGCATTTTTATCTATCAATTCACACAGTCATTTTTTAAAGTAGGAGCTAAACAAGGCTGCTTCTTCTAAGCATATTATTTATACCAGATTTTGTGCTCTTTGCTGACTGAATGGATTCTTTGTAGATCATTAGTTTTTGTTTACTTCGTGTCAGTATCTATCCACAGTCAGTTGCTATGTTGTCAGTCACGGAGGCATTTGTCTTGTGGAACAAGCATTTTTATACTACAATTTGCAATTCACTCAAAGTGCAGGTATTTGTTGCTTAAGATGACTTAAAAATCCATTTGTACAACATTATAGGGCCAGTTATGGAAGGACAGTCAGTTCTAATGTGGTGTTTATGGAGCACTGTGTAAAACGTAGCCCAAATCCAGTCAGCTGAAGCTAATGTCTCAGTGGCTGCAGTTTGCAAGTTGTGCCCTGGCCTTAGAGTTACAGAGGTGGGCTTATGACCAGCTGGTTCCTGGATTTAATCTTTAAACTGACTGCAAACATCTGGGCAGAAGTGTGAATAAGTCAAATTTTCCATTCCTTGGCCAGCTACTGTTGACATGTCTTGACGTGCCTTTAAGACAGGAGCTTTACTGCACCAGTAGAGCTGGTCAGCAGGAAATAGTCCAACACTGTGGTTGTTGGAAAGTCCTTCATTATGACTGTGTGTTATTGTATATTTAAGGAGGACATGACTTAAAAGAAGCATGTGTGCAGCACAAATTTGTCCTCTCGTGAACAGATGTAGCAGATGTATATAAAATCTGTGGCGCAGAAGGGGACAAATCTGAGTTAAATCTGTATAACAGGCATTTACAATAGAATATGTGAGTTTCTGGCATTTATGCCTACTTTATTTTGGAATCGGAAAGGCTACTGAGAGGTTTGCACTACTGACACAAACATCAGTTATGTGCTCAGGTCACAGTCTGTTCTCACTGAGCAGCCACATGCAACATTCACATAGCCAAAGCAAATGGAACAACAACAGCAGAGGCTACTAATGAAAATGGAAAATGAGCTTGAACTTTGATGTTCTACTGTTCACACTTTGCAGGAAGAGTAACTTTTGAGAAACTTTTTTGGTTTTCAGAAAGTTGTCTGCAAGTTAGATGTTGGTTGATGAACCAAAATTTAAAATGTAAAACAAAATACTAGTGTTTAGCTGTGTAGATGATTTTAGATTTATCTGCTCTGATTCTGAACTATCAGCTGCCACATCAGTACAGAAGAACTAAAGGAAATTTTGGTTGCACCCACAGCATCAAAAAATGACATTTAAAAATTGAAAAATCCACAACAATGCTTCGTCTGAAATAATTTGCTAAAACACCTTTGGACAAAAAAAGGAAACGAATGCTGTCTGAATGAAAACTGTTATGTGAGCTGCAGAAGGGCTTCAGAAATGCTTGTAAAATGTTTTCTCTCTAAACAAACAAGTGCTATGCTTAATGTTATCCGTGAAGCCTGACAATCTTGTATAATCGCATGTGTTCTCAGTTGACTGCTAACTGCCAACATTTGAGTGCTGTTTTGCAGACTGCATAAAGGAGGACCAGTCTAGTGCGATCCTCTATGTATGTACCTGTTGCCATATGTGACGTTGCATTATGCCATTTGTTGAAATAGGGATATTACAGGAGGCCTGAAGTGAAAACTCACGTGTGAGCAAAAAAATAAATAAATCCAGAATTTCAGCAGAGCAAAATTTCTTCCTGTGTATGTTGTTTTACTCAATGGTATGTTTTTAAATGCCTTCTTGAACCGAAACCTGGCTTAACTGAAGCTGACACAATCGTGAATGAGTTCACGTCGAGGCTTTCAGTCTGACCTTCCCATTTCATGTCGAGTGGGAAAAATGTAGCTCTTGCCAGCAGCCTGTGAAGACCTATGCTTCACCACTCCTATAGCCGCGGGGCAACGACAAGCATCTTGCGTCCAGACAGTGGAGCAGAAACACAGAGTGCCTTGTCAAGCAAAGCGCCTGTTACACCCAGCTTTGGGGTCAGTGAATGTAACATGAAAATGTCATCCTGTTGGGGCCTCAAGCAGCACACACCACAGATTTTTCCAACGAAATCAATAATTTATTTTCCAAAAGCGAATATAAACAAAGATTGTATTAAACAAACTAAAAGTATGGATGAGCTGAAGTCAAAACAAACAAAACTACGCTAAACTTCCCGAAAACAAGAGGAACGAAAGAAACAAAAGATAGCAGCTCGATCCCTTCTCTTACAAATAAACTTGGGTTGTTAAACAAAGAACTAAGGAGTGGATGGACTGTGCTGCTGTGTGCTGGTTGGGACTCCGCGCAGAATGACTCGCCAATCTGGTTCCCTCGCTCTCTGAACCCCGGAAGCAACGTCATCTTTCCGCTTTTTATGTCCGTCCTCGTGGTAGACCGAGCCAATCCGGCGCCGACCCGTCAACGTGACGTCCAATCCTGGCAGTGGTGCGGCGCAGCCCTATTTACATATTGGATTGATTAAATACAAAGACACACAGAGTGCAGAAAAAAACACAACCTCATACGATCGCAGTCGTAACACCCCTTCCCCAAGAATTAAATACCCCCCTAAGGTATTTAATTCAAGTAGGACCTAGACAGAGTGTCAGCCAATACATTTTCACTACCCTTCTTATGAAAAATCTGCAAGTTAAAATCTTGCAGCAAAAGAGACCAACGCATGAGCCTCTGGTTGGAATCCTAGAGAGAAACACTAGAGGATTGTGGTCCGTAAAAACCTGAACTGTTTGTGAGCTAGAACCTAGATAAACTTCGAAGTTCTGCAGGGCGAGCAGCAAGGCCAGTGCTTCCTTTTCTATCGTACTATAATGTACCTGATGCTTGTTGAACTTTTTAGAAAAGTAGCAGATGGGATGGTCGAGTTTCTGGTCGTCTTCCTGCAGGAGAACAGCGCCTGCGCCCCACACACTAGCATCCACCTCCAACTTAAAAGGACGCGCAAAGTCGGGCGCAGCAAGAACAGGAGCGCTACATAATAGAGCTTTGGCTGACTCAAAAGCAGCTTGACAAGCGGGGGTTGTTACGCCCAGCCTAGGGGTCACTGTGCGTAACACGAAGAGGCATCCTTCCCCTGGTCCCAAGCATTTCCAACACACGTTTTTGCATAAAATTTAGGTATTTATTTCTCAACAATTTTTAAGAACTGAAACAATGGGGGACTGGTAACTGAAAGCGACAGTGAGCAAAACCAAAACAACAAACAAAACGCCACTAAGCTATTAACCCAAAACTGATCTGCCAAAACAAAAAGGTAAAAAGAACAACAAAGTCTAACCTCCCTATCCTAACTTAAACATGAGAAAAAGCCGGTTAAACAAAAGGTGGCTGCCCACTGCGATTACTCAATATTAAATCCCTAAATCACAGCTGATCACTGGAACCCAAGTGTGCTGACGTGTAGGTTGGAAGCAGGGTAGGATGTAGCCACGCCCTCGGACCCTCTGACCCGGAGACGACGTCACGGTTCCGCCTTTATATCGCGGTCTTCCTGGTACAGCCAACCAATCCAGTGCCGAGCCGTCATCCTGGCGACCAACCGTGGCCGTGGTGCGGCGCAGCTCTATTTGCATACATGATAGGGACATAAAAAGGACACACGCAGCACAGGAAACTACAATAACGACCGCAGTCGTAACACCCCCTTCCCCAAGAATTAAATACCCCCCTAAGGTATTTAATTCAAATAGGACCTTGACAGAGTGTCAGCCAGTATATTTTCAGAACCCTTCTTATGACGAATCTGCAAGTTAAAATCTTGCAGCAAAAGAGACCAACACATGAGCCTCTGGTTGGAATTTCTCATCCTAGAGAGAAACACTAGAGGATTGTGGTCCGTAAAAACCTGAACTAGAACCTAGATAAACTTCGAAGTTCTGCAGGGCGAGCAGCAAGGCCAGTGCTTCCTTTTCTGTGGTACTATAATGTACCTGATGCTTGTTGAACTTTTTAGAAAAGTAGCAGATGGGATGGTCGAGTTTCTGGTCGTCTTCCTGCAGGAGAACAGCGCCTGCGCCCCACACACTAGCATCCACCTCCAACTTAAAAGGACGCGCAAAGTCGGGCGCAGCAAGAACAGGAGCGCTACATAACAGAGCTTTGGCTGACTCAAAAGCAGCTTGACAAGCGGGGGTCCACACAAAATTTCTTAACGGACTAACTAGGGCAGTAAGAGGAGCGACAACCTCCGAAAAATTTCTGCAGAATCCTCGATAATACCCACACATACCAAGAAAACGGCGCAACGCTCGTTTTGACTGAGGAACAGGGAACTCTACTACAGCCTGCACCTTGGCTGTTACTGGACGAACCTGGCCCTGACCCACCTGTTTCCCCAGATAAGTCACAGTTCCTTTCCCAGATTCACATTTTGTGAGGTTAAGAGTGAGAGATGCCTCTCCTAAGCGACTAAATATCTCAGATAACGTCTTCAGATGATCTGACCATGTGGAGGAATAAGCCACTACATCATCCAGATACGCCTCACAGTTTTTCACTCCAGCCAGAACTACATGCATAAGACGCTGGAAAGTAGCGGGAGCGTTTCTCAACCCAAATGGCATAACAGTGTACTGGAGGAAAGTATCAGGAGTAACAAATGCAGATATTTCTGACGCACGGGGCGTTAACGGAACCTGCCAGTAGCCTTTTAGAAGGTCCAGTTTGGTCACAAATCTGGCTGAACCCACCCGGTCTATACAATCCTCCATCCGTGGCAACGGATAGGAGTCGGGTTTTGTGACGGCATTTACCTTTCGGTAATCATTACAAAAACGAGGAGTGTTGTCTGGTTTCAGAACCAGCACACATGGAGAGCTCCATGCGCTGATGCTGGGGACAGCTAACCCATGTTCCACAAGATGCTCACCTCCTGCTGCATTAGGGCCCGTTTAGTCGGATTAACCCTGTATGCATGTTGTTTGATAGGAGGATGACCCTGCACATCAATATCATGGAACAACACAGACGTTTGACGAGGATGATCCGAAAAGAGGAGTAAATTGTCCTCTATCAACTGAATAATGTCAGCTCTAGCTGACTCACACAAATACGATAGAAACGATTCTAAATCACTCAGCACCTCTGAGTTTCGCAGTCGAGCGACTGGCATTAAACCATTTTTTTCTTCTAAGCCGTCATCAGACACATTGTACTGTGGAGGAGCTTCACAAACGACAACCACGGGAGCATCATAGGTGGCACAGGGGGGTTATCTCTGGAAAAATATCGCTTCAACATGTTAATATGACACACACGAGTTTTTCTTCTTCGATCAGGAGTTTTAATAACATAATCTGTGTCACTTATCTTACGTTCCACTACGTATGGACCACTGAACCAACACTGCAGACTGGATCCGAGCAGCAGCAGCAGCACCAAGACTTGGTCACCTGGCTGGAAAACTCTCAGAACAGACTTTTAGTCAAAATGACGTTTCATTTTTGATTGAGCCTGCGTTAGGTTTTCCTGCGCCAGCTTGCAAACATGGTGGAGATGCTCACGAAAAGTACTGACATAATCTAGTACATTATACTCAGTCTGAGTAGAATCTGACAGCCATCTTTCCTTAAGAAGATGCAAAGGACCACGCACAGTGTGGCCGAAAACTAGGTCACAAGGACTGAAACCTAAGGATTCCTGTGGAGTTTCACGCACAGCAAACATGAGTAAAGGCAGCCCCTCATCCCAGTCTCTCTCAGCCTCCAAGCTGAATTTACGCAGCATGGACTTCAGTGTTTGATGGAACCTTTCTAAAGCACCCTGAGACTCCGGATGGTAAGGACTGGATGTCTGATGCTTAATGTTTAACTCTTTTACTACCTGAGGGAACAGTTTTGACATGAAGTTGCTTCCTTGGTCAGTTTGAATTTCTTTTGGAAGACCAAATGTCGAAAAAAACTGTATCAGAGCTTTAACAATAGGTTTAGCTTTTAGCGTGCGTAAAGGAATCGCCTGAGGGTAGCGAGTAGCAGCACACAGAATTGTTAAAATATACTGATGCCCAGATTTGGTTTTTGGCAAAGGCCCCACACAGTCCAGCAACACACGTTCAAATGGTTCCCCAAGCACAGGAATAGGATGCAACGGTGCTGGCAGAACAGGCTGATTTGGTTTTGCTGCTAGATGACATGTGTGGCATGATCGGCAGTATTTGGCCACGTCGGTTTTTAAACCTGGCCAAAAGAAATTGCGCAACACACGCTGATAAGTTTTCTTAACACCCAAATGACCTGCTAACCAGGAATCGTGTGCGATGCTGAGAACCTGAGGGCGATATTCCTTTGGCACGACCACCTGATTTACAACACGTAATTCATCAGAGTCAGGACTCCACTTTCTCATCAGAACTCCATTATCTATAAAGAAAACAGGAGATGTGCTGTCAGTAGCGAATACAGAAGAAAAACACAGAGTTAGCGATGGATCATTTTTCTGAGCAGTGATCAACATGTCACGGTTCACATTCAGAGTTAATTCTGCGTCATTAGGGAACAGAGATGTGTCATTTTTACAGTTGGACTTATTCTCAGTTTTTACAATTTTGTCAGTCATACCAGATTTCTCATTCTCATCTAACTTAGTTATGAATGACTCAGACAAATTCACAATTTCACCCAGTTTACGAGCCTGTGCGCGTGTAACAGCGCACACAGGGAACAGATGTGGTTCAGAGAGGTCAGCAGGAGTGGCCGAGGACGAGGCGGGCACCGGAACATCGGTAACCACGGGGTGAGGAAAAACGTTTCCTCCAGTCAAATCGTTTCCTAAAATCAACGAGACACCACTGATTGGCAACCGCGAACACACGGCTACTTTTACCGGTCCTGTCACCAGCGGTGATTTCAAATACACCACATGCAGCGGGGCTCTCAGTACAGTCATCCCAATACCCCACACTAACACATCAGAACCACACGAAGTCTCGTTGGACAGTGGCAGGACATCATTTAACATCATCGAATGATAGGCTGCCGTATCACGGAGAACTTTTATCGGTACTTTTTTCCCTCTCCGGTCACAGAAATAAAGCCTTCTGTAACGAACGGCTGAAAACGAGCATCAACGTCAGAGATTTTGCTTTCAGAAGGCACAGAACTGGTTCCCTCGCTCTCTGACCCCCGGAAGCGACGTCATCTTTCCGCTTTTTATGTCCGTCCTCGTGGTAGACCGAGCCAATCCGGCGCCGACCCATCAACGTGACGTCCAATCCGAGCAGTGGTGCGGCGCAGCTGTATTTACATATTGGATTGGCTAAATACAAAGACACGCAGAGCGCAGAAAAAACAAACCAACAACCTCATACGGCCGCAGTCGTATCAGCGCCACAACTACTGTGACCTTTTCAGACACAAGGCAAAACAGATCCACACGGATGTACAATAGCAGCACAGGACTACTGCCAGTGTGTGGGAGTCTCGTTGGTTGACACGGCAAATATAAAGTCCAGTGCTTTCAGGTTCTCATGTTGCAAATGTTTTTAATGTGGATGCTTTCTTTTAAAAATATGCCAAGAAGAAACGCAGGCAATGCCGACATTTTTCTGCCTCTGCAAAAAGTGGTACTGGCAGGGTGTTTTCTTTTTACCAAACTGACTCATTGTGGTGTTCCAGAAGCATTCCTCTGTTGCCCTCCACTTCCTGAATGCCTTCTTTTGGTGTTAGTTAAAAGCAGCTGAATCACATTTTATTGTATTCAATCATTGTATTACATGGGATTTATTGTTTTTGTTTTGTGAAGTTTTTACTTTCATAACACAGTTTGTTCCGTATTTCCGTCAGGAACAAACAGTTTTATATCAGCTTGCACTACAACTTCTTGGCTGTACTTCAGACTGATGTGGAACTCTGCAGTAGGCATCTGACTTCACTTAATGAACCAAAGATTCAGTTTTATTCACTCCAAGGAGGGCTGTGTCTTTTGAACAGTGTTGTGTAATTTTACAAACACAGAGAAAAAGGTGCTCCAGCCTTAGTTATATGATCTACCATCTTTTTTTATATGTAGAACTATCAAACATTGCGGATGTATGACTTCATATACTGAAATAAGAAGAACTGGAGTCTGTAATAGCAATATTATTCACATTTGTACTTTATTTGCAGCTCTTCAAGTGGAAAGAAAGAAGTTAGCTTATGTGGTCTGTTAGGTGCATTTATCTGGTGTCTAAGTACTCTAAGCTGTGATTCAGCTCCATAAATTGGAACTACAGTGCCCCAACTCACTGTGTTACTCATCTGCCACAGTGACCTTAAGGGTCTGGCTTTAAGCCCTGACGCTCTACTTCTAGGATATAAAATATGCTGTCCATTCATTGCTATGATTAAGTTACAGTTAAGCACATGACCTTTAAGAAAAAAATGCAGACCCATAAATGCCAGCAGGAAAAGATCAACAAATAAATATAATTTATATGATGTCAGCCACCCCATATATGTTACACAGTTGTAAAAACAATACTGCTCGATCTAGAAATGCCCTAAAGTGAAAATAAAGCACCATGCTACATTAATATACTAAACTTAGGATATGAACTCTATTTGAACTCAGCAATTGCTCAAGCCTTGAAAGTTTCACTGCCACCCATTTTTTTACTATGTGTCTACTACTATGCATTTTTTATAGGAGTCAGTTAGATATGCGGCATAACTCTCAAGCCACCAGAGGGTGGAACTAAGGTTAAGATAAAAGGTCAGATGTCACAATGTTATATACACGTTTTATGATAGAATCCATAGTCTCTTCCCACCCTGTCTGTCTCCTGGTTATATTCTCAGATTACCAGTCATCCACTGGAACGCTAACTGTAAGTGAAACCGTTGACAGCCTGTAATACTGACTGACAGCTTGGGACGATAGGGCACCAAAGGTTGGGTGGATTTGCACAGACACTAATTTTACCCATGGTAGAGGCCATAATAAAGGGACGCAGCACTAGACTGCACCTGTGTTAGCATCCTTGTAAAAGATGTGCGTGTAAATGAAAGCGGGTCAAGTCTGAGTCCTCTAACCTCACGCACAAACAGCCTGGTTGGCTGCATCTGGGTAGAGGTGAGCTTGTAATGTTTTTTACTAAGGTAACAACATCACAAACTGCCCCTCTGAGGGACTGAGTCAAGCTGTGGATGGCTCAGTGGAGAGTGGCAGTCTCAGCTGCTCTCTTTCATGAAGGCCATCCATCCTCCGGGCATCTAGCTGCCCTGAGGGAAGCCTCCTGTGGGTTTAAGAGTGTGCAGCTGCGATGGAAGATAAAGTGAACCCCCATGTGCATTTTAAATACACAAACAAAGCATGTGGTGCAGAAGGCTGGCATGCGCATCGCTCATGCATGGTTTCCCGCTGAAGAGTTGGTTTAGCTTAAGCTGTTTTAAATCTCAGGTTTTGTCTTGTCAAAAATAAAAGAAGCAAGAGCAGGAGGAGGACACTTCCCCTTTTAACCGGATCATTTGTGTATATGTTTAATTAGATCATCTAAAACTGAAAAACAGCTTGTAATGCACTGCTGAATGTCTCTTCTCAGCATAGCTTGGATGGAAACTTCACATGTCAGTTGCTACACGGGCAGCATCTGCTTTATAGCACTTCTGTGGCAAAATGTTCCCAGACCTGCCAACATGTTGCCATAGTCACCTATTACACCCACCTAGTGCATAATAAGCACTTTGATCCCAGACAGCCTGGCTCGCTGTGCTGTCCTTTAGTAGGCTGGTAGAATATCAAACTTAAGAAGCCGTAAAGCAACAGAGGGCAACCGACAAACAGGATCCACTTTCTTAGTCTGTTAAGTATTTGGGGGCGATGCCACAAGAGGTGTCATGTGGCCTTAGACCTCTACTTAGTTCATTTTCTGGTCATTTACGAGCCATCATTGGCTGTTTGTATGGCCTTACCACCTGCTGTTCCTTCCTGCTGATTTGAATTACAAATGAAGCCGTCACAAATTGAGTCGTATTAGAGAGAAAAATTGCACAGCTAGTCAGTCCACTCGCTCTAACACTGCTTGGCAGTTCACATCGGTCATGTATTTGGCTTACATATTTAGCACAACATTTTCCAAATCCCCAAGGTACTGATTCATCAAAACCTCATACATGGAAACCTTGACCCCTCCTCACCAACAATCCCACTTGACGCAGGCTGCCCTTAGGTTTAACTCCAAATGACCCAGCTGCCAGGTTGCGTGTGCGACCAACATGCACACAGTGAGTTCCTCTTTTATGAGGCTGCTGTGCTGCATCATATGGGTAGTCTATTTAGGTCTCAGCTACTGGCATGGAGACTAAGTAGGGGGTTTAAAGAACCAAACTTAGAAGAAGAGGAAACGCTGCTGGGGAAAATGATCAGAGAAAGGAGCGTGGGCGGTCCACTAGCTTTTTACTTTGTTTTTTATTCTCTGTGAGAATTTGGAGAGGAGACAGAGAAGACACAGGAGAGAATGTTCTGGTCTGATCTGATCCGAGGCTCGAAAGGTTTTGGATTCAGAAACCAAAGCAATGATCTCTGGAAACAAAGAGAAAATAAGCTAGGGTGTTTTTTTCATAGGATGTCTTGCAAAGACATTTTCTATATTTGTCATGTGTAGCTGGGTAGAAACCTTTGAGGATCTCACAATAGGAAAGTTGAACAAATCCCACATTTTTTCAAGTTGTCATTGTTTGACAGTGTAATTGTATACGTCTAACAATTCATAACAATGGTTACACTAGATGCAGTATGTACTTTAGTGGAGAAGAAAACATAAACGTGCAAAAATAAATCTCAGTGGGAGTAGGTAAAGTTTAGATTCTGTGCCCAAAATGTGCTTTCAATGCAATAAGGTATCCTTGAGACACACTGGACTCTTTGTTCCAAAACCTATTTTTTTGGTTGTGGTGTTTATTTTAGCTCTAGAACCTTGATGGGGTCGGGATTCAGTAAACCAAAACAGAAGGCTAATTGATTACTTGGCATAATCTAATTAAATCACACTGTACTTCAGGAGCATAGCAGTAACTTTTTTTTTTATAAGAACCATTCAGTGTGACAATTACACAACATTAGATCTAAACTTCTTTATTTACAGTAATTCATTAGTGTCATATGAGTATAGCAGTATTCTAAGTGTACATTTCAAAATCTAGTCCTACAGATAAATTAAATAAAATCATTTTTTAAAATATTACACAGTTCTTCCTCTTGTATCACAGCAGGCACAGCTAATTTCAACTTAATCTGCCCATCTGCTTCGTTTGTCACAGGCAATTACAGCTCTTCTCCATGATGGAGCAACTAACCTCATTATTTTATCCTGGACATGTTCAGCAATATGTTCAGGACAGATGGCTCTTAATATTGGGTTTACACTTGTAAAGCTGTGCGCCATTTTTATGACTTTGTGTGTCTCTTTATTTCACTATTAATCACATCAGACTCTTGATCTTAATCAAAGCTCCAATTAAACCCCTTGCGCCAACGGATTCATCTTGGGCTCCCACCTCTCTCGCCTATTGCTGACACAGGGGCTGATTGGTACAGTGGGATTCAAGCCCCGCAGAAACTTCTAGAAGGTGATAATAGGCTCTGGACAGGGGTCATGGAACCCTCTGAAGGCAACAGGCAGCTGTCTTGCCTACGTGTTCATCTTCTCAGTCTCAGTTGCGTTGACAACAAAGAGGACAAGAGAAGTATCCATCATTTCTTTGAGAGGTGTCGGATAACTTGACGTTTATGGTGACGGTAAAGGACAGTGCAGGTGGTGGTGGCATTGCAAGTGTCTTTTCACTTTCTGGCCAAATATGATCATTTATGGGGTGGGAAAGCTGGATGTGAAAGGGTGTACCGGAGTGAACTGGAAATGAAACCCCAAAATATAATGATCGTAAACACGTGGTGTATTTGACAGCGATATTAGTGTTGAAGGATTGACAGCTGTTGAAAAACAGGATTATATTCCATGAACTGATTTTCCTCTATGATGAATTGTAACTGTGGCAGGTTTCCAACAGATGATCTGTTTAGGCTCAAAGGAGTGCTGCAGGGTAACAGTACATTTACTGTCTGTACTGCACACGAGTATTATGATTTTGAGGTACTTGTTTCCTTCAGTTTGCCATGTTATGTAACTTTACATGTCTACTGAATGTTAGAGGGAGATATCTAGCTTTTTTACTCCCCTATAATAATGTGGCAGCTATGGTTACATTTCAGAATAAGATTTTCTATGGGGACTGTTGATATACACACAACCAAATACTAAGCTATAACTTTACATTGGGACTTATGCATTAATGCATCAGTATTAACAATTTATTGGTGAAAAATACAGCAATATATTGGCCACAAGGCCCTTTGAATGAATACTTGTACTTTTGATATGTAGTATCGGTATTGATATTTATACTTTTGATTCTGAGTACTTTTCCCACCACTGTCTAAAAGCTGAACAAAATATATTATGTAATTTTATTTTAACTGTCTTTTTATTTATCTTTTTAAAGAAGGTATTATTCTACTCACATTGCCTAAGTAAAAGCAAACATTTCTCTCCTTCCTTTTAAAGGTTCATCTTTGGATACCAGTGAACAATGGACAAAACTCTAAAAATAACTGTGATTAAATCTAAAAATCTTTGTCGGAACAAAGTGGAATTGTCAGGCTTGTACATTGAATAAACTGAGTTGACACTAACGTGATTTGACACAGACCCATTCTGTTTAGTCATTCTGAAACTAGCCATGTCTTTTCACTATGTGCGGAAAGGATTTGGTGATTTCAATATGACTATTGCCAACGACAGAGAGCCTTTTTTGGTCTTTAGAACAATTGAAGCTTTATTTTGAAACAATTAAGTCCTAAAATTGCTACCACAATGCCCTAAGGATGAATTATGTACTGATTCAGCCAGCAACAGTATTATTAAGAAGAGTTTGGCTCTTCACAAGAGGTAACCACAACCAGATGGGTTATTTCAAAGCAATGTCATGCAAAAGGACTGCCAAGGAATGGCCTAACAACCAGTTGTTTGTTTCTGGCAGTGAGTTTCTGTTCACCTAAAACCACTTCTGGGTTGGAAAAGTTTTGCAAAATGATATACAATAGCATATAGAAATGTCAAGATTTACTGAAGTTGGTGTATTAAAACCCACAATGCAACTAAAGACGGTGAGAAATCAAGTCATTTCTTATGTGCAATCTCTAAGTCAGCAGTAACATATGGCTCTTGATCCTTCACAGTTCATCACCCTTGGGGGATTTTAAGTGCAGTTATAAGAAGTAATGTTGAAGCTCTGTGTGTTCCAGGCATGTCAGCAAAGAGATGGACAGCCCCAACAGGTGGGGAGGATATAAAGTAGGGGGAGTAACTCTTTTATCCAGGCACAGAGGGAGAAAGCGGTGTCAGAGGGATTGCTCAAAATAGCCTGCCAGGTCTGGACAGTGGCGATATGATGAAGAGTGGCCGAGAGAGATGAATGGGAAAGGGCCATGGGGCATGCTGCAGGTGATAAGTAGGGCCATCCCAGGGGCTTGTCAAGGTCAGGGAATCATTTTTGAAAACTTTGTGCTCTGCTTAAGGCATTGTAATTATAATGTAACTGGGAAAAGTTTGTGTGTGTGTGTGTGTGTGTGTGTGTGTGTGTGTGTGTGTGTGTGTGTGTGTGTGTGTGTGTGTGTGTGTGTGTGTGTGTGTGTGTGTGTGTGTGTGTGTGGTTTTCCATATACACTACGGTTCAAAAGTTTGGGGTCACCCAGACAATTTCATGTTTTCCATGAAAACCTACATTTTTACTCATGTGCTAACATAACTGCACAAGGGTTTTCTAATCACCAATTAGCCTTTCAACACCATTAGCTAACACAATGTAGCATTAGAACACAGGAGTGATGGTTGCTGGAAATCTTCCTCTGTACCTCTATGTAGATATTCTACTAAAAATCAACCGTTTCCAGCTAGAATAGTCATTTACCACATTAACACTGTCTAGATAGTATTTCTGATTAATTTGACGTTATCTTCATCGTAAAAAAAAAAAAAACTTTTATTTAAAAAATAAAGACATTTCTAAGTGACCCCAAACTTTTGAATGGTAGTGTATATATGGACAAACCATTATCCCAACATGGAAATTAAAAAAAAAAAAAAAAAAAAAAACAGATATTTGCATCAAAGACCAGGGCAACCTATCTATCAACATTTCCACAAATGTCAACCTCATGATGATGCTAGAAACGACCAGCTTAAAAGGATTCATTATCTGGGGAACATGAATGACAGCGTGTACTTGGACACTGCTATGCCAAATTTCACACTACTCGCATGGCTACACAATCACAAACATTTCCATAGTTCTTCTTTTTTGCTATGTTTTCCCACACTAACTCACATCACATCATCCATTGTTTTGCATAGTTGCAGCCGCATATATGATACCATTCCATGCTTAACTCTGCATAGATTTACACCAACAGTTTACTTCCGCAACAGTAACACAGCTTTAATTGACTATTAAGAAAGTGTCAAAGGGTCCATTAATGTTGACCTCGGTGTTCTAATCATGCAAAAAATGTGTAAAGTTTTTTTCCCTGGAGACTGAGGAGAAATACATGTCCAGGCTGACATGCATAAGATCATTTATCGATCTTTATTAAATAGACCTATATGGACCTTATTTAATAATATTGTACAGCATTATTTTGAATAAACAACCCAGAAGAAGTGTAAGCTGTTCTGACTAATATGCTATCGTATATTGTTAGGTTACTGACTCACAGTTTCTTGGCCTTTTGAAACAAGTACTGCTAATCCTCTGCAGAGTAAAGTTATGTGAGAATCCAAACTTTTCAAAAAAAAAAAAAAAAATGCAAACATCCTTCTTTCAGTCAAACCGTCCATGCATCATTCCTACCACAAGGTAGGTTCTGTTCCCAACTTTGACTTCAAAATAAGACTTGGGTATTTTACTGTGTCAGTTTCCTGGTAGTCATATTTTGAATTAATCAAATAAGCAGGATGTTTCTGTGGCATTTATTGATCACTGCATTTCCATTGCAAATACACGGTGTGTAAGTTTGCCACTGCTACACCAGGACAAATAAGGACATGTATGAGGAACATCTGCATGCAGTTAAACATAAAAATAAAAAACTGTTTTAATAGAGGTGGTTTGTGATACTCTTGGCCAATTTACAGTAACTGACATGTTTTATTTGCTAAATATTTAAAAAATCTCGTAAAAAAAAAATATAAATTTAAGAAAAAAATCATACAGTACCAGAAAAAAAAATAGCCCAGTGGACATTACTCTTACCACAATTTCTATATGAAAAGCAGTGGTTGAAATCAAACCCTAACCAAACTGTGGCAAAGAGAATCATATTCCAGACATGGCTTTGTCGAGTATATTAGTTTTACTTTCCGTCTCCAACCAAAAGATACAGGCAGTGTGAGGAAAAAAGATTACATTTTGTACCTGAAATGGATTTTACCAGCAATTTGACAGATAACTATAATGTCACAAAAGCCTCTAACTAAGCTTCTGTATAGTGGTAGTTCTTAGTGCAGCTTTTAAGGATGTTATCACTTTGTAAATTTTGTCAGGTTTATATTGAGATTTGTGAGGAAAATAAAGAGATCAAAGGTTCCAATCCAAGAGGATACCGTCGCTTTTAATCCAGATATTCATAAATGTTATTTTTGTAGACAGTGGGTAGGGCATGTCTGACTAGAAGTAGCTGTTGACTGCAATATTTTTATTGTTTGCTCTCTATGTTAGGTTTGATGTATGCCTATAAACATGCTGTCAGATTTCATTTCTGTTATCAGGATGAGCAACACTAACTTTACTCCCACTGGGACTATAAAAGGCAAGTGTCTCTGTGGTAGATGCTTCTGTTGGCTACTGTGCACAGCAGACATAATAGATCTTTTAATGTAGCACATTCCAGGGGAAGGAAAAAGAAGCTCACACAGCAGCCAGGAGATAAGAGATCCAACTGTTGTGCCTTGTGTGACTCCCAACAGATTCCCTTGGTGACTTAAAAAAATAAAACAAAACAGACTTTTGCTTGAAATATTGCGGTCATGAAGAAAAAATTCTGGAATATTGATAATCAAACACTTGACAGATTAATGCAAATCATCACAAGCAGCCCTAAAACAGAAACAGTGTTCCACAATAAGAATACCCTTCTTATTATTTAGAGATTATAATTTTAATTGATGTATGACCAAGTATTTCTTGCTCTATAAGCAAGCTTTAGTGGAAAACTTCCACCAGTATGCACCATTAGTATTTGCAGATTAAACACTTTCATGCCAAACTGTTACAAGGGTTTAGCAGTTTTTCCCTGAAATGTGTTCTTGGCAGGATGCATACAGATCACGAGCAGTTAAAACCCTCCACTGAAACCCACACCATGGAAATTTTGTTAGTGGGAAAGCAGCTATTTTAGGATTGATTCGACTGGTAGTAATACAACAGAACCAAAATCACAACAATTTGCAAACTAATACTAAAGGCAGTGTGTTAAAAGTGAACTTAATGAGAGATAAAATAGAGCTAAAAGGGATTAGGTTTAATGTAGCTCTTGTTGTGAGCCAGAAAAGACTAAACCTTTTTTGACATGGTAGCTATCTGTAATAGAGTTCATATCAGCTGAAGGCAAATATTTATCATTTACTTTATCCTAAAGACAAAAAAAAAAAAAAAAAAAATAGAACACATTTCGCTAAGTGTGCTACTGAAAGATTTACTGAAATGAGAATCTCAATGGTGAAAAAAATCAACTTAGGCCAAAGATTTTCCAGGAGAGTTCTAATAATAGTTATCAGATTCAAGACATAAAGGTATACATAGCTGCAATTAGTATTTCAACTTTACAACACTCATTATCTTTCCACATGATGATCATTATAGACTTGGCTGATTATCAGATCTGTCCGATAGTCATCATTTATCCAATATAATCATCATATATATTGTTCTGTTTTTTTTTTTTAAATCCCAATAAAATAAATTCATTTTAAAATGTGCTGCATTGATTTGATTCAGTAGCATTTATCAAGCTGTAGTCAGCATTCGAGCAGTGACTGACTGGTGACATGCCATGTCATGAGTAGCACTGAAGTGTAAATGACAAAAATATGTCAAACATAAATAAACAAATGCATTTCAAAAAGATTTTGTGTTGTACTTTGTGTAATCAGTCCCCATGACCATTATGTTTCACCAAGAACACATCGATCAATCCCTACTTCTGAGTAAGTGGACTACTGAAATAAAAAAATCTTAATAAGCTCTCACTATTTAATATAGCACAGATGATTCCTAAGTTTCAAGTATTTAGAGAGTAGAATGGATCTAATGTTCCCACGGGCTTAGTCATAAACACAACTGTGATCTGTTAGAAACTTTCCATTGATATTTAGCCATGCTTTCAACTGCTGTGATGAAACTTCTTAATAAAAGCCAACTGAAGCCAAATGAAAGCAGGATTACTTACAGTCCCGCTGATTTCATAACAATCAATCACAGGCCAGGTTATTTGTTAATACTGTATTTTCTAAGCCTGTTGCAAGTAATGGCTCACATTTCTGTTTGGATTATACCTATTAGCTGCCCTTTTAAAACAGCCATTGGTGGCTGAATGATTTATAAGATTTTTTGGTGGCCACTTTAGGCAAACTATAAAATGCATTTGCAGGAATTGGTTGCTTCTTTCATTGCACAAGTACATCAAATATGGAGGGGAATGGACCTCGTCTGTCTTTATCTGTCAAGTTGAGTTGCTGCTGCTGCTGCAGATTTCGAGATACTGTTTCAAGATCTGGAAAAGGAAGTAAGTGCATCTTGAGTTAAATTATCTTCTGTCTAATGTATCTGCCAGCAACTATCAGCGAAAAGCACATTTCCGGCTAAGTATAAACACAGTTTGCACTTTGTAAGACAACCCTGCCTGATCTATCGCTGTCCTGCCTTAAATTTGCTTTCATGAAGTTCACAGTTTTCACAGTGACATGTTTATTAGTGGGATTACAGTTAGAAGTGGTTGGACAACAAAAGTAGTACCGTGAGAGGGATTTTGTTGTCCTGTTTAAATAAACACATGAGGGGTCAGAATATAAAGAACAAAAACAATGCAATCCAACCTCATGCCACCACTATGACTCCACCTCTATGCTAATATCAGAAACACTGAACATTACAGCCACTATACAGGTGGATTTCATGGGTAAACTGAATTGTATTAGATTAGATAGACAAGTGGCACGCGGAAATACAAGCAGTATAATTAAAAAAGGGACTTTAGTACAGTTTAACTGGTAGGTAATGGCAAACCAAATCCAATAAAGCCTCTATTAATGATAAATAAGACAGGAATGTGATAAATAACGTTAAACACCAGACAAGAAACACATTGCAGCTTTGTCACTCAGCGCAGGGATACAGCTGAGTAGAAACGAGGCGTTATTGGGCTGAATATGGTTAATAAAGAGCAGCGGACCTGTTGTATTAATGCGCTGCTCCGTTACGTTTGAAGGTGTTTTGACAGACAGCGGCGTTAAAGGCGGAAGGAAATCTGAATCTCTGAGCTGCCCGGAGCCGTCACACCCGTCACACCCCCTCTCAGTGAACACCGCACACTCCAGCCGACACACACATCCCTCACACGACACACACACACACACACATAAGTTGGCCACAAACACAGGAGACCGGGGAGAAATTGTCATTCATTCGTTTGTACCAACATTATCCCGCGGTACGTGAATGTGACGCGACGACGCCGAACGACAACGCCGGCCGGTAAGCTGTTTATTTTTGTCCTTGTTCAAACTAAAAAATACTTGTCTTTTTTAGCCAGAAATTGTATTTTTTCAGTCGCATGGATATAAAAATGAGGCTTACAGTAAAGGCAAATGGAGACGCGCAGGACCCATTTATGCCAAAAAGCACTACTGTATGGTTTTTTTACTTTGTTGTTTTTGCCGGCAAATCCTGCTACGAAGTTGCGTTTCTGCGTAACTTCTGGGTATAATACAGAGTCAGTGAGACGTTAGATAATGTGTTTTTTAAATATGATCAGAGGGAGACATTTTTTCTGACTTCTTATGTGATGTTAAATGTGTCTTGCTGGTAGATTTGGTGCTTTCTTTCCCCTTGGTTAATGCATCAACCAAGCGTGTCAAAGGAGGTGAGTGGTCAGTCCCATCGAGGACATGACCCCATGGCTTTGTTATGCTTTCTTACTTTTTCAACCATAATACGCCTTTCACCCATATCACTAGTTAAAATATCACTGAGGTGCATATACTGGTTGTCAGGTTTTAAATCATGACAATTTAATGGTTGGTAATTTTCCCAAAGTGCATCCTCAGACAACCAGAGGATTCAATGGGAAGACTCACTAAAATGAGCCATTTAATTTTACCAGTTGTTTGACTCCTGCCTTTGGTGGTGAGGCCAATGAAAGAATGGGTGTTGTGATTACAGGTTTCTCAAAAGTTGTCCCTCCGCAATCCTGAATCAAGCCTGCCAAGTCACATAGCAATGAAAACCGTCTCTCTCATTGTTTTTGTAAATTCTCATCTGTGTGGGTTTTCTGGTACAACTGGAGAATCTATTCCTGGGGACATCTGATGCAAGGAAAAAAAAGAAAAGAAGTAAATAATGAAAACATGATCCAGCATGCATCCTGCTGGGCTGCAGGATCCTAGTCGAGGTGGATCCAACTTAGCAAACACCAGTTGCACAGAAAGTACACACACAACAGATAGGTGTGTCCATGTCAAAGTATGCTGGCACAGGCTGAGATAGCATTACAGGACATGTAGTTTTCACTTTTGTCCACGTCCATTTCACCATGTGAGCACATGTGGACTGATTCAACTTGAAAGTGTAAAAGGTTTGAACATTGTTGCCATAATTGTGGTGTGTACTTTTGTGGGTTTTTTTTTTTTTTTTTTTTTTAGACTTTATTGTCATAAATCCTAACTAATAAGCTGCTGTCTCATATTTTCATGGCAGAAATGGAAATATTCTGGCTATGCCACTTATAATCAACAACATCAAACTCAGCCTCCAACTTTATGCAGAGCTTCCAAGCAAGAAGAAAGCAAATAACAACGGAGTCTATTTAGGAAATACATGCTAAAACTATAATTCATTTGCCAGGCTGTTCCCAACTGACCAAAATAGAGAGGACCTTTAGCCGATGAGTTCCCACTTGTATTTAGGAGAGTTGCACAAATGTGGTGATGACAGACAGCTGAGAAGCATGTCGGGGTGAGGATGCCTCTGTGACACTCTGCTGCCTGCCATTTTCCAGGCAGAAGAAGCCTTAAAGCCCATACATCATAGCACCCATACAGTAGCAGTTTCTAGTCTACTGGCTGCTTATTATTGTCATCAGGATATAACTGATGAAAAACAGATTGCTCCTGGAGAGAACAGAGCGTTGCTGAATTAGCAGTTCGCAGAAAGTTAGCTGCAGCTTCTTGTGAAGCCTGTAAATGTTTTCATCTGTCACTGAAGGTGATTAGCAAAAAATAATATTGCAGGAAATAGCTGAATGAAATCGTCATTTGTCTGTCTAGCAGCTACTGTAGTTTCCTGAAGACAATCAAAAGTAAAGTAAGACCCATTCAGACAACCGTTAGTGAAGCAGCTGTTCACATTTTTTTTCATTCAGTAAGGAAACTCAATGTTTTATCTTGTGTTACACAGTGCTGCCAGTGGCTTTGCTACCCAATAACTGCCTCCACATGCATGTGAGATGTCTTGAGGGAACACTGAGAGGGGCTGCCTTATTTCAATAACCAAACATTGTGCCAAAGGCAGTTGCCGTGGCTTTTCTGAAATAGCATGCAGGGTGTCTCAGGGGTACGTATAGATAGCAAATGTGATTCCAGCTGCCACTGTGGCATCCCAGTCTTAATGATAGGGCAGTTGATTGAGTGGAGTGTTTCTTCTCATATGCTTTGAGCAAAGTATCATGTTGCTGGACTATTGTTGATCAGAGCTCCTTTTGCAGTTACATGAAATAAACAGCTGATGAGGATTACGCAGCTGTCATTCTCTGTTCCAAGGGGAGTCTTAATCATGTGTGTGTGCATGCATGCTCTCTCTGTGTGAGACACACTCTCAGTTTAGTTCTGTTTTTAAAAATACCTTTCCCAACACTCTATAATTTCTCTTCTTTATTTGTTATTTTCCATCCAGTTATGTTGTGGACCTGCTTTTTTAGTTTTAACATGCTATTCCTGTGTGTTAAGGGATGACATGTAGTTTGTTATGGTTCTATATAGCTATTTACCTTTAACTGTAACAACACTGAGTGATAAAACAACAAAATTACTCTGGACTGAAACCAGGAACACTGAGGTTAGACTTTAAACCTTAATTTGCATAAGTTTGCTACTGCGTCATCAAAACATAGAGTTGAAGTGTGATAGCATAAGTAAGTGTCATTTCAGTGGTTAACACATACATAAGTCAGGCTGACTTTTGGAGAAGTTTTTAGGATTAGGATATAGTAAAGGTGAGAAAGTAGACATAAAACGTGATGGCTAAAAGTTCTTGCAAGTGTAGGAAGATGTGTTTGCGTTTGCATGCATGTGTCAGTAAGTGTAATGGTGGATGGAAATCTAGTAGTGAATGATTAAAGACCAGGCTTGCCACAGTCTTTCTGAGAGGCTGAAATGTCAGTGATTAGGCTGCCGACCACACAGTGTGGATCAAAGACAGCTGCAGCTGGTTATCAGTCAGCATATAGAGTAAAGCTATAGAAACAGGTCTCACTTGCCATACTTTCATATGAAGTGAGGGAAGTTTGAGACAAACTTTTGAAATGTCACAAAAAGTCTTAAAAAAGAAAATATGGGTCATGCTATTCTGTACTGACTGCTTTGGACCTTTATTAGGTCAACAACAATGTTGTGTAGTGTCGTTTGACGGTGGCAGCATATGCCATGTAATAAACAGGCCAAACATTGACCATCTATGAGAGAAAAGGGGATACAAGTCTTCAGTTTTCAATTGGTAAAGTTGTAATTATTCTTTCATGCTAGCTGGTAGAGGCCACATTTCATGCTGTCTGGAAGCAAACACAAAGACAACGCGGAAACAGCTGATCAGTTATGTCAGTTAAATGTTTGGTACGTCAGATCTTCTCCAAAAAAGCTGTTTCTATCTCCCATCTTTTTCAAAAGTGTGCATGGAAAGGTTTTTGTAAAAACTGGAACTTTTTTAGCACTTTGCTCTATCCATTAACTTTTCTCAAAGTGATACTTTAAAATGCACATAAGAGCTGTCATGAAATCATGGCTACTGTTCAGGTCTACCAACTAAAGGCAAACTAGCGCTTTGCTTGCATACAGTGTGCCTGTACTGTGCATTCTTTTTGCTAAAATAAGGTTCAGATGCGTTAATAAAGCTTTCATAATGAAATAGTTACTTTGACTTTAGAACCACACAATAGCTGTCTATAGCTGTTTTGTATACAGTTTCTGGTGACAGCCATCCAGTGCTTTCAAGGGGACTATTTTCAGGCATATAAAAATGTCTGAAACACAGATGTGCTTGTTTTCAACATTTTATTACAGATAATAATGCAAATTCAAAATAATCCACTGCAATTAAAGTTTTCCTCAACAGTTGCTTACCAGACCAGCATCTCTTGATATATCAAGCCAAATTAAGACGGTTGTCCCAATTTATTGACTTTACTGTTGAACCACCACATGCTGTAAAGGGGCACATCTGAATGCTATTCTTGAAATGTGCACAGTAAGCTAAACTCACGTTCTGTTGAGGCTGGACCTGCAGGAAATTATCCCCTGAAAGCCAAAAACAACAAGCTGCCTGGAATGAAGAGAGTGGGAAGTTCATAGAGCATGAGGGAGGAGGCAGGAGAAGATGGATCTATTTCAATACTCTCCAAAATAGTAGCAAGGATGCACCCTGGGACCACCATGTGATAGCGTGCGCTGCTTCTGAAATCCACGTCATGTGTAGTCGGCAATTTCCTTCTCCAAAGTCCCTGAAGATGACTCTCATAATGAAAGATCAATTATTTGATCCCTGGTTTTTACTGTACTCAGCAGATCATATGTCACAGATAATGCCTTGTGGACCTTGGAAAGAACTAGGCCATCTTACTATAGAACTGTATCAATATGATTTTGGGAGTTTACAAGTAAAGCCCTGGAGGAGTTGAGAGGAAACATCCTTTGAAGCTAAAAGTACACTTAGAGTCTATGTGCACAGAGCATGCAGTCCGAAAGAACATCCGTCAGGTAGTAAATTCATAGCAGATCATTAATCACAAGCCTATATGGTGACATGGAGAGGAAAGCAACTGTTTTCCCATCAATCTAGTAGAATGATGGTGGATTTAAATATTTAACTTCGAATTAGTCAGATGTTAGTTTAACATTAACCAGAGTTTTTCTGTTTTTTAAAAAATAGGCAGCAATTTACTGCCTACACTCTTAATAGAAAATACATAGTGTCTACACTATACATGTTTAGAATTGGAGTAAACTGGGGAGGCTTCTTTTATTTGTAATCATTCAAATAAATGCGGTGACATCTTGAGGAGGCCTTAGAGAAAATGGTACTGAACATGCTGACTTTTCTTTTTTTATTATTTCAAACACTGGGTTGTCTTCTTGTGAAGACAGTAAACAGAGAAGAAACATTTCTGTCACTGATTTTTTAAAGAATATTTATACTGATTTGATAAGTTTTTTGCAGTGCAGGAAATATGAAAAATATGGTGGATCATAGTGATAGATCATAGATCAGCTATATTTTAGTATATATGTATATATATATATATATATATATATATATATATATATATATTTTTTTTTTTTTTTTTTTTAAATGTATTTATGTATTTTTTAAGTGGGTTCAAAAGGTGAGTTGTCAGATGACTGATAGAAGACTGCCCTCTATGCAAATGATCACTGACTAAATAAAGCTACTTCTGTTTAGATGCCCTGTACACTACTACAGATTGCCTCCTTCCTTTTTCACAGCTGTTCTGTTTCTTCACTCAGCTTTGGCATCAATACTGCTTTTGAAGCGCATCCGGATGGTTTATCCGTCTTTGCTGGATATTTTATTTCAGGGATTTTTGACCTTTGGCATTCTTAGAAATAGTTTTTCCTTTATGCGTGTATGCATTGTTCTGGTCAACTGGTCACTCAGATGATTGCTATCATTTCTATGAAGCCAGTGCCTTGAAACGGTGATGTGATAATCCAATTTTTTTTGTATGACTTGCTCTTATAGTATCTATTTTCCACAATCCTAACTCAGTTGTATGACACTTTTGTGTGGCAGTTTGAGGCGATCTGACTGCAGCCATGTCCAGATCCACAAAATCAGCCTCGAGATCTCGGAGCCGCTCAAGGTCCCGGTCAAGATACCATTCCACCTCCCGCTCCAGAAGTCGCTCCAGGTCTCGGTCCAGGAAGCACCGTTACAGGTATGAACAATTCTCCTTTTCAACAACGTACTGGCTTTATACTGCGTTATTGTGTTCAAGATCAGGTTCATTGTACTTGACTGTTGAAGATACTCCCTCACAGCCAAATCTAACATATTAAAATAATGTTGAAACATTTGCTCTTGCAAGGTATTGCACAGTTACATATGAATGAAGAATATCTAAATTCGCATAGCATCAAAAGTAGAAGTGGCTTCATTGTTACAAAGAAAAGATAAAGTAGCAGGAGGTGCAGTAAGTCAAGCTCTGTCTTTTTGTGCACAAATATCAGCAAATATATATATTTTTTTATATATATATATATATATATATATATGAACAAGTGAACAAGTAGTTATTCAGCATTCTGCTCAGGTTTTCCTGTAAGCTACATATCTGTTGATTGGCCTCTGAAAGACCCTATCCTTTCCTGGATTTTATGAGTTTGGACCTCATATGAATAGAAAAAGCTTGTGTAGTATTTGGATGGATTTAGGTCTTCACCCAGATTCAAGGATCAGCTTCTGTATCCACAGGAAATTGATGTTTAAGAAAGAGTTCAGCTGCCGGTTAGTGCAGTTAGTTTAGTTAGGTTTCATAATGAATGCACAGTTTGCATTAGATAGGAAAACATTTACATATTACTTAATCTCAGTGGCTCATGGAAATGTTTTAGCCTTTAATCAAGAGGGCAGTATTTATTGTTTGTTGCTTTGCTGAGGTACAAATGCCCTTACTGGACGGTTGTTTACTAACTATGATGTGCATTTGGAAGAAACAGTGAGGCTTCTCTCTGATGCATTTGCTGTTTCTGGCAGGAGGACTGTGGCATGGCAATAAAATGGCAGGGTGGCTCATTTCCTGGCAGTGATGCAGCTTGTATTAAAATTAGCATAAAGAAGAGATGTGGAAGGAATCTCATGGTTTACTCTTCCTGAACCCACCTGCACATGTGCAAATTACTTCGTGGTAATGCACACTGGAACTGGAGTAGCATGAATGCACACATTTGCATAAGTTGTGTATAAACAGCGATTCACATAGAAACACCAGGAAAAGTGACAAATGCACACATTCATGCAGAAATTCTATATTTTCCTGCATTTTTTGTGCAAGCTCTATCCAGCACAGTGTTATAACTAAAAACAGAAAATACATTCCTTTTTTCTCTTGCTGTCAGTATAATTTATCTACCTGTCAAAGTTGCAACGATACAGTGAACACGAAACTTTTCCTACCCCACTGTCACTATCACTTGCTATTAATTGTGTCACCTCAGTCAGTAATTAAAGCAGCCACAGCCTACAGAAGCAGACAGTCTCAGTAAGACAAGAAGCTCAGTTTGCTGCTTTGCTTACCGACTAGTCGAACAACAAACAGACAGGTTGTAGTGTATTTTACTTGCAGTTAAAATAAGATTAATATGCTACCATCTGCAGTATTTCAATGGAACAGTATAGTAATTTGTGTCAAAGTAATCCTTATAAAACCTCCCTGATGTTGTTGAAAAGCTGTTGTAATTGGCAGGCATAGAGTCAAAGCATTCAAGTAGACTTTTTTCCTCCCTCATACTGTCCATGTGACTCAATGCTCCACTAGTTCTGGCCAGAGGAGATGCAGAGTCTGTAGCTCGCACTGTGAGAGTGCAGTGCTGCTCGGTGCGCTGCCTTCTTTAATCATTCTGTATTCCAATGAAAAAACACGCTAGGTGAGTTACGTGCTTTTTTGAAGCTTGTGAATGTGGTTGTAATGCATTTGTATCTACTGTGATATGGCTTTGCTCTGTCAATTTGGAGCATTGTTCTGTGATATATTGTAGGTTTTGTATGTACCTTGTTATTTTTTAAATATGCTTTAAATTTCAGTACGGCTTTGTAATGTATAAGCACTTTTATGGGAACGCTGGGCTGTTAGATCTGTGAATGCTGCTGAAAATGTAGCTGTAACATAAATGCTTGGTGCAACTATCTTCCAAAAGTTTTCAACACTCAGAATATACCGATGGAAAGTTGTGGAGTTTGTGTTGAAATGTGACTCGACTTGAAAAGAGCATGTTGGTCTGATTAAACCTTTGATTTGAGAAGGAGAACAACGTGGTCATAATCTGAAGACTTTGCTAATTTGGTTCAGGCCAGAGTGCTGCATAAGGCTGTTTATCTGAAGTGCAGCAGAGACACCATGTGGACTGTCGTGATGCTGCAGCCTGGTTTGTAGCACTACACTTTGAAATCTTTGTTTTTCTCCATAAGGTAGTCCATCGTGGGCTTCTGTCGGCATGGAAAGCACACATGTTAAACTAACATATGTTTTGCCAGTTACAACTGATATATGGCTGCTGAATATAGCATTGTGTGTTTTATGGTTTAATGGTAGGTATTTCTTTTCCATATGGTTGTTCAATGTCTGGAGCCTGTTAGAGTGGTATAGTAAACAGCATTTGGTTGTGAGTTGCCAACCTACTCTAAAGTCTCTCTCCAGCCACAGTCCTCTTTGGTGCTCGATGCAGTTACTTCATATTCGTTTTAAGGGCAGCTTTATGTCAGATCAATAGCATGTAAATGTTCGGAGCTAACTAAACTGATTTAAAGTGGAATGAACTGCTTATTTTATATGTCAGAGGCCTAAATGAACAGATCACACATACAGTATGTACTGTATGCACCACCTTTGGAAGTTTTTTTTTCCATGTTCTATTTTGGCAGAATGTAATGTCTTTTGAAGTATGTATGAATGCATTGAGCATTTTTTTGTTGAGTCCATATTAGACCTCAACTGGTAATTTTACAGTGGGCGGCTGCGTAGACCTTGTGGTAAAGTTGGAGTTTCTAACTGTACTTTACATTTTCGGGCCTAAAAGCCAGAACCAACACTTGAACTACATGTTTTTTTTCTGCTTTATTTTTTCATAGCTCTAGGTCTCGGTCACGGTCAAGATCTCACTCTCCATCCCATAATCGGGACAAGAAATATCCAAGGGGGTACCAGAACAGCCGAGAGTTCCGGGGCTACCACCGTGGCTTCCGGAGGCCCTATAACTTCAGGGGCAGAGGGCGGGGCTATTTCCCACGTGGGCGCTACCAGCGTGGTGGTGGGGGAGGTGGCTACAACAACAACAACTATCGCCCCAACTGGAAGAATTACAAGCAGAATCCCCAAAAACAGCAACAGCAGCAACAGCAGCAGCAGCAGCAGCAGCAACAAAACAATTCACGAGGACGATCACACAACCAGCAGAAACGCTCAGGAAGCCCCCCTCGTGGTCACTCTCGCCACTCCGACCGATCCTCTTCTCCTTTATCCAGACACTCACAGCATTCTTCTTCGTCATCACACTCTTCCTCTCCCAAATGCAGGCCAGCCTTGTTGCTAGCTATCCAAAACTGTAAAGATGTGAAAGAGGAGCAATTGGCCTCCAAGGAGGCCCAAAAGGGAGGAGGGGGAGATGAGGAATCAGTGGAGCATGTTGGGTTATTGGCAGGAGACGCTAGAGAAGGTGCAGGCAGTGGGAAAACTGAGGGGAACTGGCAGGGCCTGCCAGACTGCAGCAGCAGTCCAAGGAATAATAGCCCTTTGGCAAGCTCTACTGTTACTGTTGGTCAGGAGAGCCAAACTAAAACCCAGTCTAGTCCCAGTAAGATCACAAATGACAGCAGCAATGGCGCCTCCACCTGGCAGAGGGTGTGTAATTCATCCTCAACAAAAAAACCCACTCATGAAGGTCTAAATCCAATGCTTTCCAGCTTTGACTTCTTCTCCAGCGAGGAATACATGGATGGAGATAAAACAGCAATCTCCAATGCCTTCAGGAAGTAAGGCCAATTTTTCTCTTGATTCTGACATTGTTTCAGCAACCTAAAACATGAATTATTGTTTGGTTCTTTCGGTACCCTAGACAATACTTTTATTTTGCCATTTACTTGGCTTTAAAGGCTATGAGTAAACTGTGTGTCTGATAACAGACCAAAGTAAGATTTAGAGATTGAGTGGGATTCAAAATATTTGCCTTTTGAAGACAACATTGTTTTTTGATCCAGTTCATTATGCTTTTATGTTTTCATTTTCATATATAACATACTTGCCCACTGCTCATATTTCAGTGTTGTTTTGAAATTTCTTCTTTAATTGTGTTCTGATAGATATAGCTCTTTATCTCCTTTTTATTGTTTAGGTTTTTGGAGGAGCAAAACAAAAAAGCAAGATCTGCTTGGGAAAATGACAAGAACACAGAAGCACACGATGAAGGGAATATAAATGGCAAAGCATCTGCAGCTATCTCTGACTCAGTATCAAGAAAGTACAAAGAGGATATTGATGGTGAAGTGTCTCTGAACAGCTTTTTGAAAGCTTCTCCGTTTCTGTCTGCTGATGGGGAGGAAGAGGTTGAGATGATAATCAAGCCTCATTCAAAATCGCTTCAAAAAGACTGGCAGAATGGGGACGAGACCTCTAAGCCAAAGAGCAAGGTCACTCACTCAGCCCGAGAACTGTTTGAAGAATGCTTTGGCAAGTGGCAGAATGCAGCCTACTCCCAGTTTGCTAATAGTAACCTTGATTTGATGGCAGAGGAGATATATCTCAGTGGAAAGCAGGATAAATCAGCAGCCATTGCTGCTACCCTTGCCAAAAGGGAGTTAACAGGAAAATTTGAAGAACTGTCACCAGACATAAGTTCTAAAGCCAGGAAGATGGTAAAATCTCCATCTGTCCCATCTCCAGCACTGCCACAAAGGAGGAACTCTGTCAGAGAGATGTTTCTGGTCAGAGGAGAGGACTCACCTCTAATGTCTTCAAGAAAACAGGAAGCAAAATTTAATGTTAGAATGGATTTCCTTGGAGATAGCCTGATGAGGTGAGCATCATATATTGGTTTCAAGAGTCTTTTCATCGATACTATTTTCTTGCTCCATTTCTTGTTTGAATGTGGTTTTGTCTGATGACATAACAACATATTAGCCTATTTAAAAAAAAAAGAAGCACAAAAGATTTAAGAATGTGTTTTTGTCATTTCAGCTCTTCAGATATTTTAGCTGAGGAGCGACAGTTGTCTCAGGACCTTGTGCAGGCCTCAAAAAAGGATCAGCAGTTTCGCTCCATATTTCAGCATGTTCAGACTGCTCAGTTACAAAGGAGTCCCTCTGAGCTGTTTGCTCAACACATTGTCGCCATTGTTCACCACATCAAAGGTGAGTCAGCTCTGTGTTTTAGCTGTACCTTGACCTATTATTCACAATTCACCATAACCTAATCTGATACATTTTCAGTAAGGAAGGAAATATATGGTACTGTATTTTTAAAAATTAGAACATTGTGATGAGGCGTAATATTTTCTGATATTTATGAAAGTGAACTTTGAATATATTCTAGACTCATTGTGCATAGGGTGAAATATTTCAAGCCTTTTTTGTTTTAATTATGATGATTATGGCTTATAAAGCTCATGAAAACAAAAATCCAGTATCTCAAAATACCTGTATCTTTTGGTCTAGTTCAGTACATGCAAAAACAGTCATGGGGAAGACTGCTAACTTTAAAGTCATCCAGAAGACGATTATCAACACCCTCCACAAGGAGTCTCGGCCACAAAGGGTCATTACTGAAAGGGCTGGCACTTGGCAGGGTGCTGTATCAAAGCATATTAATTGAAAGTTGACTGGAAGACAATAATGTGGTAGGAAAAGGTGCACAAGCAACAAGGGTGACCCAAAACTTGAGAGAATTGTCCAAAACAGTTGATTAAATAACATGGGAGAGCTTCACAAGCAGCGAACTGAGGCTGGTGTCAGCGCATCAAAAGCCACCAAGTACAGACTGACAGTCTTCAAGAAAGGAGCTACAACTGTCATATTCCTAATATTGAGCCACTTGTCATCCAGAGAATGTCTGAAGTGTCTTACCTGGGATAAAAAGAAAAAGAACTGAACTGTTGCTCAGTGGTCCAGAATCCTCTTTCCACATGAAATGCATTC
This sequence comes from Amphiprion ocellaris, assembly GCF_022539595.1. Taxonomy (NCBI): domain Eukaryota; kingdom Metazoa; phylum Chordata; class Actinopteri; family Pomacentridae; genus Amphiprion; species Amphiprion ocellaris. Next base: position 20,152,431 of record NC_072774.1, read on the forward strand.
ATGCAGTGAATTACAATTCATTTGGAAATCAAGGTCCCAGAGTCTGAAGGAAAAGTGGGGAAACAAAATCCAAGGTATTTAAAGTCAAGTGTGAATTTTTCACAGTCTGTAAAGATTTGGGATGCCATGCCATCTGGTGGCACTGTGTCCAAAGTAATGCAACATCTACCAGGAGACTTTAGAGCATTTCATGCTTCCATCTGCTCTTGAGCTTTATGGAGATGCTGGTCTTTGTTTCCAGCACGACTCAGCACCATGATATTACTGTGCTTGATTGGTCAGCCAACTCAACTGACTGGTACCCAATGGAACCTCATATGGAGTACTGTCAAGAGGAAGATAAGAAACACTCAGCGCACAAATACAGACAAACTGAAAGCTGCTATCAAAAGCAACCTGGGCTTCAGTAACACCTCTGCAGTGCTATCAGCTGATTGTCTCCATGCCATGCCGCACTGATGCAATAATTGTTTGCAAAGAAGCCAAAACCAAGTATTGAGTGTATAAATGAAAGTACTTTTCAGAAGTTGGATGTTTCTATATTGTAAATTCCTTTTTTTGACTGTTCCTAAAAAATATTTTAATAATTTGACATACTGGATTTCTGATCTCCATGAATTTAATTTAAACAAAAAAGCTTGAAATGTAGAACAGACGGCAAAAACTGAGCAGGAAATAATACAGGGTTAAGGCTACTTTACCATGATGCCAAAATCATATACATATCTGATATTGGTGCCACAAAACAGTCCTGCTCATTGACTTTTAGAGTTATCGACAGTGGCCAAATAAACAACTTCAATTATGACCCAAAACTTTATTTCTTACTGTTTACCCTTACAGCTCAGCACTTTCCATCTTCTGGCATGACTCTAAACGAGAGATTCACCTTGTACCAAAGACAAGCTGCAGAGAAGGAAATGATGAAGCCAAGAAAAAGCCCAGAGATACACAGGTAGAGTCGCCTATTGAGTGACCCTCTCACCTTCAGTGTGCTGTGGCTTCACCTCCTCTTTTAACAGCTTTCAGGTATTTCTCTCACCTTTCCTACCTGATAATCAACAGACTATCTTGGCTTATATGTTCTCATGCTTGGTGGAGGTTAGTTTTATTTTCCCGGCAGTGTATCTTTCCTTTTTTTCTGTGTTATGTTGCCTTTCCGGTTCAGTGTAGCTCACAGTTGGTGTGCTAACTGGCACCAGTACTGTAGTTCATGTGCGGTCTTAATTTTCTTGCCTTAACTGTGTTTCTTTCTCACAGGCGAATTGATGTTTCACCAAGTGCTTTTAAGAAACACTCTCAACTTTTTGAGGCGATGAAAAGCTCAGAGGATGGCACTTACAAGGTGACTCAACATTTTGCAGTATGACGTATGTTGGAAACAAACAACAGCAAACAAGTGAGCAAGCCAGATGCCTTTAGACTGCACTCTCTTAAAGCTTGTGGCTTTCCTTGAAGAGAGATGCTCAAAGTCTAAGAAAGGCAAAATAAGGCACTTTGACTTTGTTGTTTGTTATATCGCCTCACATGGTGAATTGATTGTATTGTGGGCACAAGCCTGACCGACGCTAATGAATCAAATAAGGTCAGAAATGGAATCCTGTGTGCCAAAGCTGTTCAAAGGACGCTAAACAATTGTCTTCGTAAGTATTCTCTTAAAAAAATAAGGAACGGAAATAACCAACCGCAACCACTTCATGCACCTGTGCTTATATTTACATGCTTAACATTTTAAGTAAACCCTCATAGTATTTCTTTACTGACGGGCATGGACACATCAGGTCAAATGTAAATATAAGGAGCAAATACTACTAAGGAATGAGCACATTTAAATTAGCATGAATGATCATATCTCCTTTTCCTTTGTTTTGTACAAATCATTCTGGCGGGTTTGCATTCCATAAACAAATATTGATGAAGTGCACATACATTAGTATTATTTGTAATTATTTCCCAAAGCATATCTCAGAGTTTCAGATTGGTTTCCCACCCTCAATCTAGCTATTAGTGTCTGGTCGTAGTGATAATATAGCATGATAATTAACTTCAAATGAATCAAAACTCATTTGAAACAGGAAGTCCATCACAGTGAACATTCAGTTTCTCTGAAGCTGTTGTTGAAGCTCAATTGTTATAATGTGGGAATCCGCTGCTGGAAGTGCTGTGAAACATGAAGACAAGCAAGCTGATGTGAGTTATGCTGGTGCTATTTGTTGCTGCTGGGTATATTGAGTGGACTCCTTATGTTTCTGATGCTGGCATCTCCCACAAGCACTTGAATGCACCAGAGCACACCATTCTCATATCTGAGAAGGCAAGACATAACTCTGACATAAAATAAAACTAACTTAATGTTGACTGTGATGGATGACCTAGCTCGAATAAGTTGATTTTTAAGTTGACTTTTGACTCACCATATTTCAGCTCACGCTGCTTTGAAGGCAAAAAATAATTCTAAAAACATGTGCTTTGGGGGATGGTTCAGATTTTTAGAAAACAGCGAAAACATGTAAAACCACTGGTATGGGCCTTTAAGTGCACTGGAAACTTCACTCCAGAATGGCTTGGTTTTATTTATGCCAGCTGGCTTTCACCCGGGTTTTCTTGTTTTTCCCCTGGTCCTCAGTATTTAGTTTACAGACCAGCTTGGATTGAGAGCAGACTGATAGCATCTACGTGCTAATCCAAAGTCTATCCACGATGTTGTGTTCTGTTTTGATTTGCTCAGGATGGCGGGGAAAAAATGAAGGGTGACCCAGCGGACCTTCGTTTGGATATTGAGCGCCGTAAAAAATATTCCATTCATGACAGAGATTATAATCAGGATCGGGGAAGAGATACGGGAGATTCCCCAGATTCTAGTAGAGAGAGATCTGTGGAAAAGCTCTCCAAATACCGCAAGAGATCAAAGTATGTGGAGCTGCTTGTAATTTATTGTTTCAAACTATCTACAGTTATGCTGAATGATTCTGTTCATATGCATTGTAAACAGTTGGAAAGGAAGGAATTTGCATATACAATTTCCTCATCTTTAGGAAAAGTAAGAAGAAACGCTCTCGCTCCAGTTCATCCTCATCTTCCTCATCCTCTAAGTCTCAAAAAAATGAAGGCTTACCTCATGACAAGTCTGATTCAAAAGATGAAGGTTTTAACAGGGCTCGGCTGGGTCAAAGGGAGTCACCAGGATCAGCTGAAAGAGGACGGCCTCGCGGAGGATTTGTAAGTTTAATCAGGAGCATAGCTTGGTGCAGTAGCTACGGTACAATGAATGTTGGTTTTCAGTTTTCTCTATATTTGTTATTTTTGTTTCTTTTCAATTGTTTATCTTTTCTCTAATTACAGCAAGTAAGAATTCGTGGAAGGGGCTGGAACAGAGGCAGTTATCAGGGAAACGGTTCACACGGTAACCCTGTGAACATGGCAGTTCACTCAAAAAATGAAGACTGGGACCCAGAATATACTCCCAAAAGCAAAAAATACTACTTGGTAGAGTTGATTTCTTTCCTTATTCATGCCTCCCATCAGTCACATGCGGCCATGTGGAACCACATCTCGTGCTTGTTAAATTTTTCTGTGTAGTTCAAACTTTTGTCACTGTGACCCTGACACATCTCCATCATTTTTCATAAAATTTCAGCACGATGACAGAGACGGGGAATCAGACTGCAAGTGGATGGACAACCGAGGGCGAGGACGGGGAAGCTTCACACGTGGAAGGCCGCGATTCATTATCCGGAAAGCCCCCGGAAGCTTTGACACCAATAACCCCAAATGGGCCACTGATAAGTTCCAGGGCAATGGGGAGCAAAGTGGCATGCAGGAGAAAGAGGAAGAACAGGACCATAAAGGGCCAGAAATGGATGGAGAGAATACTTGAGCAGTGAATCAGTCGGCTGAAAATCTTAACTGTCTTCTGTGTTGTTGTGTGACTCAGTGATTTTATTTGCTACAACGGATCCATAAATGCAGATGGAAATGTTTTTATGACTATGAGCTATCGCTATGAAAACTTTATTGCTTTAATTTCAGGATAGAATACTCACTTTGACTTGACACAACAATTTCCTACATCAGGATACAGATTGTGACTGGTAGAAGCACTGTTTTAAGGTGAATTGCTGTTTCTTATGAAAAATCAAGTTTTTGTTACACGTTTCTTTGCTCGGAAACTGAATTCTTCCGTGCAGCATTTTAGTAAAAAATACACATTTCTGATTTGGTGGATTTCAATCTTTGTGACTTTTGTGTTTTGAATAAGCAAGAGAAAAAAAAATACTGCACATTGTTGATGTACTTCTGCCTTACACTTGAGAAAACAAATGTTTTCTAAGTAGACTTTGAGATCAACTGTACTGAAAATGCATTAAACCATCATTTAATTTCCCAACTGTTAGTGTGAAGAAAAGTAGGTATGTTTTGAGGTGTGCCTTGTCTGGATTTCTATGACAGCATAAAGTACACTGTAGTGTTCATGTTGACATAAAAAACACCACTGTTTAGGCAATTTGTCAGTCTACAAATGACCCTGATCTGACAATGGGACCAAACTGTACAGGGTTGAAACTTGTGCTCTGCAGTCCATCACTAAACAATCAACAATCAACCCATTTACAACACTAGCAGCTAGAAACATGCAACCGTCTAAAACCAAGTACCTGTACATTTATGCGCTCATTAAACATTGGGCTATGAGAGATTTGTGTATTTTACAGTAGCTTTTTCCTTGATGTTCGATACCACTTATCAGTGTATAATATTGATACTGATTATATGTTTTTTTTTTCTTCCAAAGACATTCATCATAGTTTTTGTACGTGGCTTGGCAGGATTTTGATTTTGATTATAATGGAGAGTTTAATTGCCATATATTTTGATGTATTTTTCGTGTGTTTGCAAACTTTTCTCTAGCTAAAGATGTTTTATGTAAATTGTGTGCAACTCTGTCAACATTATGATAAAACTGGGTCAAAATTTTAATTGTTTCAGCCTATAGTTTCTAACAATAATAGAAATACAGAGCAGTTTATAGGATAAGTCTGTCTAATGATAGAATGTTTTATAGTAAATATCACTGATGTTTTTTTCTAAGATTGAGGCTAAGATATGGCTCCTGCTGGGCTAACTGTCCTTACAATTTCATCACATAATTTGTGTGCCTTGCTGTGGGTGCACTGGTCTTACTTGTGTTACACAGGACTACAGATTGAGATTCACGCTTCATTGTTTAAAGGCTACCTTCTTAGGAAATACTGCTTTTTTTTAAAAATAGTTGTCAATGGTTTTTCTTAGAGATTGTAAATTAAAGAGACACTGATTACTTTAACATTTGCTTCTGTATTTGTTATTGCAAATTCTTACAGGTGTAGGACCAACACAGATGTATTACTTGAAAATGAACCTTACAGCTAGCATTGGGGTATTGTTTATTTAACTGTCCATGGACGGAATATTGGGTTTATGAACAATCTGTGTCCTACAGTCCCACAACACATGACAAACAACCACTCCCATAATTCTTTCTTCCTCTACGGATTGGAAAGTTTCTCTGAATGAGCAGTTCAGGTTTGCAGCTTGTTAAGATGTCATGACAAGATGTGCACTGCTCAAGGCTGGCTCCTCGTCCTCTTCCACTGGCTGAAAAGAGATGCAGAGGTGTGCAGCGGCCCTCTTTGTAAAATTGTAAGAGTTATTGAACATTTTAAAAGAAGGAGGTTGGGGAAGAGGTGGAGACTTGCAGATCCTTGGAGGCTGGTGTAGCAGACAGGAGGAATGAACGCTGCCTCATTTATAAAGCATATTAAGTGGGTGGGCTGGACTGAAATAGAAAAAGATTGGACAGAAAGGGCCCTGTGACAACCTGACTCAGTGCCTGCATCTACTAACACAGAACTCCATTTCAGACAGGACACTGTAAAATTTAACCATTTATTTTAGAATGACATGAATTTGGTGGTGACTGGTGTGACACAGACAATCCCTGAATTACAAACCCCCAAACCTGTGCTCTCAAAAGGTGCATATTAGCAGAGTCACCTTGAAATGAAATGGAATTGAATGAAATTAGCCTATGTGTAGCAACAAGTGTGTTGAATTTCCTTTGAATTCATGCGAGTAGCACGACCTTTTCATCTGAATGCATAGCATCAGCAGCATGCTGAATGCAAGCATGAATGTCTGGCAAGACACTATTATAGTGACTTAATACAGAGGAAATATACTCCTGAGATGGGAGACTGTGCGGCATAAAGCTTGATGCATTCTTGGAAGCACATATGACCGTCACATCTGGATGCAGGGGATCAGCAGTATGGTAAATATATACAGATGAACATCTGGCAAGACACTATTATACTGACTTGATACAAAGGAGATATACTATGTGAGATTTGAGACCATGAGCAGCATCAAGCATGATGCATTTTCTTTGATTTCATGCAGGCATGCACAACCTTCACATTTGGATGCAGGGGGGATCAGCGGCATGCAGAATGCACACAGATGAACATCTGGCAAGGCACTATTATAGCGTCAAACATGACACATATCCTTTAAACTTGTGCAAGCATGCACGGCCTTCATGAACTGACATAAAACAGTGTCATAGATTGTGTATAATATGAACTATTCGCAGTCTTTGAGCAATATTTGATGGCATTCAGGCATTGAAATGTTCATATGATGTGTCGGATGTGCAAAAGGAATATGTCGTATAGCTTAGGTGAGAGACCACGGCATTGGCGTGGGATGTGGAGGTGAGCAAGCCAAGGCCTGGACGGGGCCTTCTCAGACTCCGTGTTGAACAGAGGTTCATCTCTGCTTGCACTGGTTAATCATTCCAGGCACTGACTCACAGAAGAGAGGGAACAGAAAGCATGAGTGCTGGCAATGAAGATCAGAGCACCTTTATAAGAATATTAATTAGCTTTAAAAGTCTAAGGTCAATGGACTGCTTATGCTCATCTTAAGAGCAGACAGATATAGTAAGGTCATGTAAGAAATAGAATTTCTCAGCGCGTGAAATGAACTTCACATGACTTAGAAACAGCCTAAGCCACGAGGAGGACAACACAACTGGAGTCAGTCTGACTGCAACCCAAATGTGGTTTATGTTGTCACTAAACTCCAAACAGATGCCACTGGGAGTGTGCAGAAACCTTGAAAGAAGTATCTATGAAGTCCACTTTCCTTAACTGAGCATCTGTGCCATCCATCCATTAATTATACACCACGTTATCCTCTGTAGAGTAGTGGGGAGGCTGGAGTCTATCTGAGCTGACTTTAGTTGAAGGCAAGGTACACCCTGTACAGGTAACCAGTCTGTCACAGGGCCACACAGCAACAAACAAGCCACTCACACTCAAACTATTTAGAAACACCAATTAACCTTGGCATGTCTTTGGACTGTGGGAGGAACCCAAAGCACTTTGTAAAACCCAAGCAGGCACAGGGAGAACATGCAAACTCCGCAAGATAGATATTAAACTCCACACAGACAGGCCCAAGGACCTTTGAGATGTGAGGCGACAGTCCCACGGCATCACAAGTGAAACACCTCACTTGCTGAGCATCTGCTTATCAAGTTTACAGATGTTCCCTGAATGCCTAGGTGCTGCTTGGTATCTGTGGTATGCTTAGAGAGGTGTGTGATTGAAATTAAAGAATGAAATAGCGCATTCTACTGTCAGATTTGTCCAAGACGGCCAAGTCTTTCTCCATCAGCAGCATTTATCTTTGGAATACACAACACTTAAGCAGGAACAGAGCCACTGAAACTATAAAAGTACTACTTTTCACCAACATAGCTAATACAGTAGCTGCCCACACCAGTTAGATCTACAGCAAAACAGCTTCATGATTTACTCGTACAAATGCGACTGGCATGCTCTCAAAAGTTTTTTGGTCACAGTCTGAAGCCCCGGTACAGAGAACTGTTGGTGCACTACGCCTCTTGGCCATGAGGAGCTGATGAGCCGATGGTCATTCACTGTGTCAGAATAATTCTTGTTTTGTGCATATGCATCGAAAGCTACCTTAAACACAGTCATTGTAATAATGCTCTATGACCTTGAATCATGCTCTTGAGAATAACTGATATTTCTTCACAACCATCAAGACTTTTCATCCACAGCCTGATTCAGATGCACTACACAGGATTTCACTAGACTGATCTCATTACCTGCCAGTATGTGGTTACAGAGGTGCTGAACGGCTGCAGCTGGAGGGAGAAGGCCACGCAGGAGTCACGGCTGCGACGTCACGCTGGTGGGCGGAGACAGCCGACCTGGCACCCGGAAGCTGTAAAGCAGGTGAAGGCGCTGAGGAAACGTCATTTCGGGTTTTGAATTTGAGTTTATGGTGCGTAAGAAGACTGATGATCACCTGGATGAGATATAACGAGATGAGGCTGGATGTGAGGCCTTTCGGAGCGGTGGCAGGATTTAGATGGTCAGATTTCGGCTATTCCCGTAAAAGCTGGAGCCGGTGCACTGACAGGGTGGGCGGAGCTGGAGTGCCCGACGTTTTCTGATGTGGACTTGAAGTTTTGAACTGAAGTAGCCGAAGCAAATCAAAATTCTTGATGACTTACGCCGTTTGGAGGATTGATTTGACCGCTAGAAGCTTTTGCTGCATGTTAAAATTGTTACAGTCAGAAGGTATGAACAAATGTCCAAACAAACTGTGTTTTGTAACCCGCATGAGGGATCTCTGAAGAGGCGATGATCTGTGGATGTGGAGAACGTGGAGTGGGCAGAATGAATGAACGGCTGCTTCAGTTATAAAGCAGGCTGAGTGGGTGGGCTGGGCTTAAGTAGAAAACTATTGGACAGGAAAGGTCCTTGGGACGCCCTGATACTGTGCCTGTATGAACAAAGCTCCATTTAACATATTGAGAACCTTGAGACCTTAGACTGGCTGCTGTTTTTGGTTGCCTTGATAACACTGCAGCAAATCAGTGTAAATCCATTTATGAACAAGAGGTACAACTCCCACCTGACCAACTAGTCAAACACAAAAACTCACAGCAGGGTTTTACCCTTTATGTAAATAAATATCTGAGCTGCACAACAAACAGCTACATATTTAGATTTTCAGATAAACATCGCCACCATGTTTTTGAAGACAAATAATTCATACATTTGCATATGCATCCAAAAGATTGCCAACTGTTTTGGTAAAGTATTTCCTCAGTCTTTCACCATTGTAAGGTTGCTTAATTTGCATACATGAGCATGTTTGTCTGGAGGCTACGGTTCCTTTATTATGCTGTCAGGTCAGGTCAGAATATCTTGGGATGTGCAGCTTATTCTGGTTTGGTTACTACTCTGTTCGACAGAAGGCCAAGATCACCTGCTTTACTTCAGAGAGTCTTTGATTAATCATGAGACAGTTCCTAAAGAGCTTCCTGTGTCCTACTCCATTCAGCTACTGCCTTCTAAACAAGACTCCAGCTGATGATGTCTAATTATGTAAAAATCTAAGTGCTGTTTTGACTTTTAACCTAACTAATAACATTTTGTACCTTATGTAAGGTGTGGATTTTTTTTTTTTTTAAAAGTCATAATTTTTATTTATCATTTACTTTTATATAATGTGCTTATACAGAAAAAATAAAGTGCAATAGACTGGGAGTCAAGTGCAATTGTGTTGCTTCTGAATGCTGACTTTTGTGCTCTAGTATTTTGATTGCTGCATATAACTTTTATTGTCATGTCCCACAAAAGTCCAACTTATCATGAGCTTTGTTCTTTCACTGTAAACCTGTCTTACCTGTTCTTCTGTCTCATTTTCTCTCCTCCTTCTCTCTCTCTCGCTCTCTCTCTTTCTGTACTGTGTAACCCTTCCTACTGCTTGCTGTTGACTTGCCATGACTAGCCTCAGGAAAAGTTGCTCAATGTTAATGTTTGACAAGTAGGAAGAAGGGCCTTGGCTGCCATATCTCTCACTTAGACAACACAACCACACTCTTTCAGTTCTCCTTCTACATAAGAGGTTGTTTGCTGCTCTGTACAGGAATTACATATTCAAATCCGAGGGAAAACGAATGAAAGATACAATGGGTGAGTCAGCATTCTCGCATTGTCATTTTTCCTGATATAACTTTGGAATTTCTTGACATTTTGATCCTCAGTTGGATTATTTTATTTTAAAGTAGGGGTTGCTGCGGTAAAACATAAAGAACAACTGCTAAGTGTCGACAACACTGCAACATTGAGTTGTTTTGTGTCTGCTAGAAATGTTGTTGACCTGGGAAGTGTTTTAATTTGACATGCAAATAAAACTAAAGCATTGGTAGATGAATGCCATTGCATCGCTTTGCACAGATTGAATGTACATGTTTGTGCTTGCTGAGGAATTTGGATAATCTTGTATTTTGTATGTATCCAGAGATACTTTTATGCCAATAAGAGCTCTGACCTAATAGTCCCTGTAATTTGTTGGATCTGTTAAGTCTCTCTAAAGTTCTCTCGAAGCTGCAGGAAAATACTGGCATGGGAAATATGTCTTTCCACTTGTAAGGGATGATTAGCAATGAAAGAAAACTGTACAATTGATATGTAATAATCCACATTCAGTCCTGGCCCATATCCTTGGCGAGCCTTCGCTGCTTAGAGGCTTGTCTTGGTTTTGAAATGTCAGGACACATCATTTGTGAGGCAAGTACACCAGCCTCTGTGCAAAGAATCTAATTTTCTGCCCCATTTACGGATGCACTGTAGAGGTGCTGGTGCTTATCGACTTTGAGGGCACCATGAGTGACGAGATCACAGTGAAGACGGGGGATGTGGTCAAAAACGTCACCAAGGCCAGCGAGGAAGGATGGCTGCAGGGGGAGCTTAGAGGGAAAAGAGGAATCTTCCCCGCCAACTTTGTCAAGGTCTGTTAATGCTTTACAGCCCACAGTATTGTAATGTAACTGTACACCGTGTGTCTGTGTATGTTCATTTTCTTGTGTTAAATCTGCATCGTTTCGGTTGTTCTTTGCAGGAGGTGCCAGTCTACTTGATGGGGGACAGCAAGAGGGAACCACGAAGCATCAGACAAAGTACAGTGCTACATTTAAATTCTCAGCACTTTATATTTTGGACTGTAATCAGCTTAAAAAACAGGAAGGAGCTGCACACATTTTGCTTATAAATAATTTCAGTTTTAAATACTATAAATTCATCGTAAAACTGTTTTTTCTATATATTTTTAAAATACGTTTTTTTAAAAATCCTACATTTTTGACCCTGGAGCCCCTTGTTAGACATATACTTTTTACTTTGGATAAAGCTGTTTTATTTTGTAGGAGAACAGTTGCTCACTAATGCAGTATTTACCTTAAATAGAAAGAATTACACAGTGTCAGCCACAATATGTCAATGTCTTGTCAATGCATTTAAAGACAATTATATTACAATATCTTTAATATTCTGAATAATTAAACACTTTAAAAATCTGTTAACAAAAGGAATATAAATTGCTTGTCTTGTACATAAGCCGACTTAAAATAAACCCTTGGATAATGCAACTGCAAACAGGTTGGTTTTCCTAATGTAACTTTTATGATCCAAAGAAAAAGCAAGTGTTTAAAATTGTGGTTATCATGGTGCATGTACTCAGCAAAACAGTGCAGCAGGTGAGCTGACTGTAAATATATGTTTGCCACATCCTTGCCACACAAAACCTAATTATACCATATAAAAATAGAGCAGTTAAAAACAAACACAGTGACTTTGAGGGTTTATACGTGTTAGATACATGAATGAGTGCCAAGAGCTATACTGTCTTTGCACTGTCCTGTTGAGACTCGACTACCATGCCTTCTAACCCCAAACACACCATTAATGAGCTTAAGATGTTTTCATCTGCAGTAGATTACTAACTTTGCATCTGTCTGTTGATGGGGTTGGTGATCCTTTGTTTTCTCAGCTAAAAAGATGAAACAGGCGAGGATATGCGAGGTAGCGTTTGCCTACAGTCCCATGAATGAAGACGAGCTGGAGCTGGTCGCTGGCGAGACCATAGAGATCATCAGAGAGGTAGAGTTCTTTTGCTCTCATCATGGCTCGTACTTGAACCCAAGTAGCCAAAGTGACATGGCTCTCTCTGCAAATAGGCTAAAGGCTTGGAATGACAGAAATGACACTGAATACTTGACTGTTGTTGATTTCTGGTTATACTTGACCGAAGCAAGCATCTTCCGGCCATTTCCTGAAGCTGCCCAGTTGTCAATAACTAACATTATATGGAAATCAAGGTGTGGAGGAAGTGTTTGCTCAGCCAAAAGTGACTCAGTAAATAAAGAAAAAAGTTTGGTATTCAGTGATTGTTTCTCTTCATATTTGGCCAGTATCTTTCCCAGACAAATAGCCTTACATGCTATGCAGACAGACATGTGAAGCCATCAGTCAGGCATCAGAAAACAGATTGATTTTAATCTCTAGATTGCATATAGGATGACATGCATATAGTGTGGTAATATTTAGTGTGATATATCATCACCTGTTTTTTCACTTTACCATCTGCATACCAGATTGAAGATGGCTGGTGGATGGGGCTGAAAAATGGAAGAGTGGGAGCATTTCCATCAAACTTTGTCAACGAAGTTTTTGTCATCCCTAAAGGTTGGTGGTGAAGTCATGTTTAGTTTTTTGTTGTTGTTTCCTTTTAACACATAGCCGAAATAAATGTTATTAAACAGCATTGTTTTTAAACAGATGGAAAGCACAATGAGGGCAAAACAAGACCCAAACTCACTGATGCTATGTTCACTAAGGCGGTATGTAATGCAGAAATAACTTTCCACAAAAATAGATAAGATCTGGTTTTGAACTTAACATTGTTTTTGTTCCCGTGTCGCAGAGAGCAAGTGTAAGGAACAAAGCGAAAAACTGTAAGTTCACACTTCTCTGTCGCATTACGTAAAGTTCTTGTTTGTTCATTAATACAGTTAAATCATGCACGATGGGGGTTTCCTCATTTTCGACACTGTTTCTATTTTTGGAAAACAATTAGATGAATCTGTTTATACTCTGACACATTGTCAACATGTGACAAGTGGAAATTCCTGTATTCTGACGTGGGTGATTTATGGATCAGGTCAAAAATGAATGTTTAATAGTGCTATATCTTGATTAATCACTGCTCATGTGATCAGAATGAAATCTCCTTTAGGGTAAAAGGTGAAAACTTTTATCTCTAGTAAGTTACAATCTCTGTCCAATTACTCTTTGGACTATTGTGAAGGTTACGGATAGGATTAGTCACTTTTTTGACACCTCCTTTTCCAATCATGCCTACTATAAAGAGTTCAGTTTCTGTAAGGCCACTAACAACATTATCTCTTGCGCAATGTTTCCTCAGCTTCGGAGTGTTGCCAAGTCATGTTTGACTATAAGGCCAAAGCAGAGGATGAATTGGATCTGAAAAAAGGAGATGTTGTTGTGCTACTGAACAAGGTTTGACCACATGTCTTTGTTATCTCACATGTTTTCTCACGGTGTCATACTTTTGACAGACTGATAATCTCCACTGAGCTGCTTTCTGACAAAGCAGTTGCAGGTGGATCATATTGTTCATCCGGACAAACCAGTTGTGTTGCTTTCAAGGGAATCATGTGCTTCTGCGTCCAAGATACCATCTTAATGACACAAATGTGGGAAATTCCCAAAAATATTGTATCATGAAGGAAAACAAAATAAAAGATTTGCAAGAAAGCTCCTGTGATAAACTGATTACAAGGAAGCCATGATTTGCTTGACCTTTTGGTAGCCTTTTGTTCAGCAATTTCACATCCCAAAGGACAGAGTCTTGTTTGAGCTTCTAATGTGACTCTTTAATCTCAATCTGAAGGAAACAGAAGATGAAGGCTGGTGGGAGGGAGAGCTAAACGGGCGTTGTGGCTTCTTTCCTGATAACTTTGTCATGGTGATACCACCAATGGACAGTCTGCAAGTGAGTGGACTAAAACGGTCTCAAATATAACTTTGTTAGGCTGGAAATGTAAGATATTCAAGAGGGATTTGAAGATTGTGCTGCTTAGCATTGAACCATGGACATGCTTTATAGTAATTAACATTAAACATACTTTTTTATTGCATTGAAATGTTCTTAAAATGAAAAGTACATAATGTCTCCTGATTTTCAGCTAGCTGGTATTTATGTTACTTTAACAAGTCTGCAACCAGCACTCCATGACTCAGGCTTGTCTTTAAACATCCTCTGTTTTGGAGTTACTCACTAAAATTTCCCTCTATGGAAAAATTGTGTCTTTAATGCACAAAGAGACGTACTAGCCAACCTGTTGAGTTTCCTGTTCCTCCTCCTCTAGTCTGGGAACACAAGCCAACCGCCTGCACGCACCGCCAGCAAGAAACTCCCAGGTAAGAGGACAACATGTATTTTACGCTGATCAAACACAGCTGCACAGGGCAGGTGCTGTTTGACACTAGAGTTGGGAGCTAAGATTCATGTTTCAGTGGTTCTCTTCAAACTCATGATTTCTGGCTGCAGTGGTGTTTAGCCTGGCAGTGGGCTGACAGTTTGGACTGCGATGGCCTGTTGTTTCAGCAGATGGAGAAATTGGAAGCATTATTGGCTTGGGTGCTTTTCAGCAAAAGCAACTAAAATGGTCCCCCAGTGCACAACTGAAACAACGTAAGGCTCTTACTGCATGGCTTTACAGTTTGATTCACTAAATTGGCTAATTGTGCTTGGATTTTTTTTTCAGTCGCCTTCTGTGTGTTGAAAGAAGCATTTTATCCACAATATTCATCACAAAATGCTACTAGACTTAGACTAAATAATGTTTTTACGTTCTGTTTTTTCCACAAAAGAAAGTACTATTTTCACTGAATGTGCAGATTACCTGAAGTGACAAGAGTTTTGTGAGCATCTTCCTGACACAGTGATCTGGTTCTGTTAGGATAAATGTATCCAACAAAAAAGTGCATCACAAGCTCTATGTGACATTCTCTGCTCAGATATAGCTTAAATGAGAAAAAATCATCTAGTTACCATGCAAGGTTAGACAAGCAAGTGCTTGTTATAGCTTCCACTACAAAGTTTAACCCATTTATATATGCTAATAGTAGATGCAGAAACAGAAATATCATAAAAAATTAAACCCGATTATAGCACATGAATGCGGAAATGACCAAGAAACCAGAAACGAATTGCAACTAACAGCTGTTTTCATAATTGATGAATAAAATAATTTTCTACATCTAGTGTTTTATCTATGAAACATTAGTAAACTCTGAAAAATTGACCTCACAAAATTACAATAAATGTTATGTTTTATCAGATATTTTACTATATTGGAAAAATAAAGAAAAGAAGCAAATTATTACAGCCTGGAATTATAAAATTTGTTGCAGTTTTTGCCTGAAAAATTGCACAAGTGATTAGCCAGTTATCAAATCTATTAATTATTACAGTTGTAAAATACATCTCGTCTCTACACACATCTCGTCATATTGTGTGATCAACTTGTCACTATTATTTAGTGATGGATTATTATTTTTGTAAAAGTTTGGATTACTTTTAGGTTAGTAATATATGTGTACACTGTTAATTGCAGTGTACACATATATTACACTGCATGGTGTTTAGTGGGATTATAAAAAGAATGAATGCACTTACAACCTTTGAAACAAGATGATGTAGAAACTGAATCTGAAGGCCATACAGAGCAGGATGTTGCTCATGCTTTAGGAAATGAGTGCTGTCTGTGTCACAATTTGCAAATTTTTGTCCCAACAAAACATTTCTTTCACAAATTTGAACTCCCACCATTTTCCTATGTGATCAATTCAAATAAAAAAATGTGCATTCTCGTAGGCAGGCGGGTGAACACTTTGCACACACAACTGACCGAATCTCAGTCTCATAATTTGCTTTGCCACCACATTACACTTGTTACAGCATTTCCACACAGTACCACTCACAAGAATGTCACAGGAAGTCTCAGACTAGTTAGATGGGGGATGGTTAAACTGGTCACATGACACAGTTCAGGAGTCTTGGAGGAAACAGGGGGGAGGCGGAGGAGAGCTCTGTCACAGAGATTTTCACAACCAGCAAGAAGCAGCACTTGAGCTACTATTGCTCTGTGGATGGTTTGCTTAAGAGGGAATGTTGCACAATGCTTTGAACACTCAAGGTAGGCTTCCTGTGTTTTCATTTGGTCCGTTGTACATCTCTGAGTTGACTGTTGTGAGTGTAGTGCAATGCATTTTGCTCTTTTTCTAGAGGGCTGTGCACTGGAGCAGTTTGTTCTGTAGTCAGGTTCCTCAACCGCAAATAAGCACCCGACTTGCATGTCAAGTAGAGATCTGTCACATAACCGTCTGTTCCCAGAGGCTCCAGAACTTCAAAAAAAAAAAATCTATTCTCTCCAAGGCAAACTCCTTTAAGGGGCAGTTTTTTTTTTCCTGTAAGCTGAGTCAAAGAGAATGTCCCTGATGAACTTGTTGAGACCCATGGGGATGTATCTGCTGTGCTATTGGATGCAGCTGTGACCTGGTGTGCACCAGTGAAGTGCACATGTTTGCCTTTCCATGCAACTGCTCCTAAACTAGCTGACACTTTAAGACCAATAGCATTTTTTTCTCCACCACATTAAACCATGAAGCTTCCTGGGGTAAACAAATGCAAATGGTTCCCTCTGTCTAATAAAATAAGCATTTGGATTTTATACAGGCAGTAGGAAAGTTTCCTGGAGTCACATAAATTAAAAGAATAGTACAAAAACTAATTTAAATGAGTGGCAGAATAGATACTGTACATCATTACTTTTAAAGGAGAAGCCACACCTGTAAAGAGTGGGAAACCAAACGTTTATCAAGTGAAGACAGGAGTGCTGAGATTGCATGGCAACAACGTGCTCCATATCTATTCATATTGTTACACCGCAAAGACACTTGGGGAAAGCCCTGCAGATGAGAGAACCTTCAAAATAATTGCATTTTGTAATTATTTTTATTTCGGATAACATTTTGAACAAAATTCGAGTTCTGTGTGCAGTCAATGACCAAAGAAATATGCTTTTACTATGTTAAGTGGAGATCTGCTCTGTGCATACTAAATACATTTTTTATGCTATGAGGTAAATTTTCATTGACGGTTGTCTCTCACAGGGAAGACAGAGGCTTCAGCAATGGACAAAGGTGGTCCAGCAAAGACGAAAGGTATCAACAACAGTGGCTTTTATTTTCACACTATTAGGGCTTAGCCCATCTGAAATTAAATAATATTGTGAACTAATGCGGTGACTTTGCTTCACAGATGATAAACCAGAGCCCAAGGATCTGAGAAGCCATCCTCCAACCAAAGTCAAGCTTCCATCCATCAATAAGCCCAGTCCGCCTCCAATCAAAGAAAAACCTAACAAGGTTTTACCAAAGTGAGTGATACCAAAGCACCCCTGATGTTCTCTCTCAGAACCAGTCTAAATGCACAACCACTAAAAACTTTCTGGAGAATCACAGCGACATGAATAGTTATTCATTTGCAAGCTTTCCAAAGCAAAAGGCCTTCAGGAAATGTCAGAACACTTTCTCCTCTTGGGTCTGGCAGCAGGAGCAGAAGTCTTTAGATGTTAAAGGTTTTGGTTGTCGCCACCGGTTGCCACGGTGTCCTTAAAGAAGAATGCCAGGATGCCTGACATTTAGTGGCTCAGTGGAAACTCTGGGATGAGTCAGACCGGGCCGAAACAGACGAGAGCAGCCCATTTCCTGTTTCCTGAGCAAACACACACACAAACAGCCACGGTCACAAAACAAAAACAGCCCTGTCTTGAGATGGCTCCTAATGGAGAACAAGCTTTAGAAAATTGTTTCCATGCAAATGTATCTGGAGGGGGTACTTTTCCAGCTTCTTTAAAAATCCTTCCTAATGTTTATAGAAGCTTATTCCTTCGAGCCTTCACATCCTGCCTGATTATTTAAAAACCTTGCATCAGATAAATCTGCCGCATTAAATAATATAACCTTCCAGCGTTCCAAGTGCTCTGTGAAAGTGAAACATATGGGAGGATAAAATAAGACATATAGACAGACTTGAGCCGCCATGCTCTGCACCTGCACCCATTTGAGTGCAGAACATCGGAAACCACATTCAGATTGTTTTTCCTTTTGAAAATTTTAGCTGCAGATGTGCGCCAGTTGTCTGTCACAAAGATGGCAGGATTTTTTTTTTCTTTCTCATGTTCCTCACTTTTTATTTACTTCAGTCAAATGTTGGCCTCTTGAGTCTTACATAATCTTATATTTCAGTAGAACCAATGGTGATGTGGTCCCTGTTTCACCAAAAAAGACGGAGGAGAAGGAGGATGACCAGTTCGATGGAGTGGACGTGCAGACTGAAAAGCTGACTCATCCCACAGCCAACAGAGCCAAACCTCCTCAGAGGAGACCACCGTCAGGCCTGGTCACAGCAGTGCAAGTATGAACACGTTATATTGATTTATCACAGCTTTTGTGAGTTTCATAACAAAGAGTTAAATTACAACCCGCTAAACCACATGGGTCAGACTAACAACTGTTTCTGCAGATGACCTTTCCAATTCAAGATTAGTGCTGCAGCTCACTGCTTCATCTGTTGTGTACTTGTCAGGTCTCAACGTGGAGCATTGTTTCTTTAAACTGGTCCAGTGATGCTGTGCTCTTTAAGCCTATTTTATTTGTTTGCCGGTGTACTTTAAAAATTTCTATCTTTGGACCTCAAAAATGTGGAGACCTTTTTCCATGTCATGCTTTTTCTAAAAAATGTTGTCCAAAGTACGTCGTAGGTGATGAATGTTAGACAAAGGGCTTTTATAAGCTTTGCTTATTTGCAAAGACTCAACCCCACATTAAAGTTCAGCAACGATACAAAATAAATTCTAAACTATAGATAAGAATTTCTATACTTGCAAAGGAGTCATGAGATGTGTTTTAGAAAGAATAAAAAGACTCTAGTTATAGACAAGCCCCAGTTTTCATGAGCAGCCCGCATTATAACTTTACACTCACAGTAACAAGCTCAGGCCTGATCTGAGTTATCACAAGTGATTCTGGAAAAGGAAGGAATTAGTGCCCTTAAGGCTAATATTAGCGTTTGTACTTAGTACCAACTTAGTAGTTAAGATAGCATATTTGGAGAATGATATTTCTTAAGGAGATTGTGAGGAATGCTAATTAGCAAAGCTGTTTTTCTTTTGCAATCCCAGAGTGCCACGGAGCAGACGGAACCTGAAGTATCACCAAAAAAGTTCCAAACAGAGAAACTGTCTGACCTGCAAAAGGTTTGTGGCACCAACTGATTTCAGAATCCAATCAAGCATGTGTGTTGATTAATTTTGTGAAGAAATCGCACTAGTCTGAGTTTAGCACTGGTTCAGACAAAAAGGATCTACCTAGGATATTGTGCATTATGTATTTCACATAGCATGAAGCTTAAACATTTTTGAAAGCCAAGCAAATGCACCTAAATCATTGCAGGGTACAGGTAATCTCCTGCCATCCCCTCCAAAGCCTGAGCATCCACCCAGGACACCACCCCCAACTCGACCAGCACCACCCAAAGTACTTGTGGACAGCAAAACTGTGACCATTCAAGAAGAACCAACTGTGAAAAGCCTGCAGGCTGAAATCAAAGAGCTGAAGATGGCCTTGGAGCTGTTTCAGACACGGCATGAGTGAGTATCACTCATTTGTAATGTGGGTATGGTTAGAGTCTAACCAGAATCACTGCCTCATGGTCTCCACCACCCAGAACAGGTTTCCCTTTCTATCAAGTTATGTTGATGCATAACTGTTTCTTTGTGGAACATGATGACGTCACAATGAAGTTGGACCTTTTGGGGAAAAAAATTCATGTACCGTCATTTTATGTTTGAAGACGTATGTGTATGAGTGTGAGTTTTCGTCACAATTAGCATATAAATCTTTGAGTTTTGGGCAAGGGTTTTGTGTTTTTGTGAATTCACAGTAGGGCTGATCAGATATTAAATTTCAAATCAAAACTGCAGCTTGACACAGTATAATTAGAGAATTGCAAAGGCTGTGAATTCTGCATATCTGACCCAGGGTTTCAACGGACACGTCAGTGGTTTTACAAATTTATGCCATTGTCCTTGTGCGATAGTCATGGTTTGATGACATCTAATGTGGTAATGTTTAACATGTTTTAAAACTATTACACAGTGAATAGTGAAGTGAACCATGACTTTAGATTTATATTGCAAATTGCAGCATCTCTCACTAAAAATGCAATTAGAAATTTCTCCCAAATTGTTCAGCACTACATCAAAATGATCTTACAGGTTGACAACCAATATGTAATTAGTTCATTCTTGTGTCCAATAGAAGTTTCTTGCCAAACCTGGGAAAAAATTCCTCAAGATGTTCAGGAGATATTGCTTTCAGAAAAATTGGATAGATAGATGAAAAATCCAAAAAACATAATACCTCCATCCACAGATGTCTCTGGCTCAGAGGCACAAAAATAAAACAATCTTGTCACGGGGGGTCAGAGAAGACTGACAAGATCTTGAAGCATCTTAAATTACATACAGGGCCTTCATAACATTCGAGTTCATTCAAGTTCACCATCTTCACTAAGTGAGAATGTTTTCACAGAATAATTTCTGACTCTGACTTTATGAGCACACACACAGGAAGTGGTTAATCCAAACCTAGGACATGAATACAGAGTGCTAAACATACTGTGCATGCTCGATGTAGAAAAAAACTGCCTCAGCAGTGTCAGATCTTTTGCATCTGTTGTCTCTTTGATTTGCTTTGATGTAGAAAAAAATCAAAAGAGACATTTTTTACAGGTTAAGTTAGTGGTGCTGTTTTTCCCTTTAATGACAAATCAAAGTGTTTGCTGTAAAAAATGTCTCGAAGTTTCACATCTGTGATAAACACAGTAATTTACAAACACCCTGATCTATATGGAACTCTTAATTAATCTTATTTTAAACAGACACACTGAAAAAGTCAAATGGTCGTATACTACAAATGGCATTTAAAGTGCATTAATTATCAGAAGAGTCAAATATGAACTATTTGCTAATGGAAGATGTCTTTTCTAATTCATTCCCTCTAAAGTAGTACCATTCTAACTTCATTCTAAAGTCACTCATTTGACTTGACATTGTGCAGTGTAGTTGACCTATTTCGACATACCCATGTCTACAACCTCCTCTTTTTGTTTTGTTCCTTTTGATCAGGCGAGACATGCAGGAAGTGAAAGAAGAACTGAGGGAAGAAAGAAGCAAACGCCTGGCGCTTCAGGTCAGTGAGGCATGCCTTGAGTTTTGCATGCATTAGCACTCTCTGCTTGATGCATACTGACACAAGAAAAAAATGCAGAAGTTGTGGCTCATAAGATCTTAACTGTGGTTTGATTAATTGTTTAAAAATGTTTTTCCCATACAGGAAGAAGTGCAAAGTTTGAAGATGAAGCATTAATCTCAACACAGACGCTGATTGAGCTGCTTGTCTTCTGACCTTGCAGGACCCTTGGACTGCAAATTTTTTAACAAGATCAACATTTTTCTGAAATCGTGTGAAACTGAGGAGGGAGAAAGACACTCCTCACTGATGGCAAACAAGTGAGGGCTATTTTAGAAAGTGTAGCGGGATGAAGCTAATCCTGCATCGGACCAGAGAACCTCCAAAAGACTTTAAAATAACATGCTGTTAAACTATTGTTTATTTAACTACTGGAAATCACAAATACTGGTCCTAAGTGGGTGATGCCTGGCAGCAAATTATGTTTTACACTGTTCTGTTTCAACTGTCACCTTGACTACTTTTACTGTAGATTTTTTTTATTGCAAAGTTTTATCAGCAGAATTTGTAATATATGAAGACGTACATAGGTGGAAATATTGTGATGACTTTTGCAAAGAGATAGAAAATTATTTTACATCATCCTAAGGGGTATTGTTACCTGAATGTCAAAGAGTGAAATACTACTGTCAAAAACATGGACTAATACAGGTTAATTTATGCACCACACAGTAATGTTGCATTAATCCACTGGAGGGCACTGTATGCCCATTCTTTTACGTAAAGAGAAGCACTGGGTTTGTCAGTGAATGCTGGATTGATGGAAGTGGCCTGGCAAGAGTAGTCTGCTTTGCCTGCATATTTGGGAAGAGAGGGTAACAAAATCAAATATCTTATTTACAGAAGTAATTGTGTTTACATTTTAAGCAAATTGCTCTTGTTAATGAATAGTGCCTTTATGAGACAAAAACTCGCCTACCCCAGGAGTTGTACCAAGTTTGTGCTCATTAAGCTTCATGTGTCACTCAGAGAAAAACTGACACAGTCTGAAAACTCAGAAAATAGTGACTCATCGGAGTATATGTAAAAAATGTGGCAAGGGAGTTAATGAGAAATTCCTTGCACCCAACGAAGGGAAAACCTTTTATCGTGACTACTATTTGGACCATGGCAACAATGTTTAAAGATTGGGTTTTGGCTCCAAATGGTGATGGTGGTCGAAGTGGTGGTGGTGTGTTCCTACTACCAGTGTCGCCTAATGTTGCGCAACATCTGGGCAACATCTGGAGCACATCAGGGATCGGGTGCTTCTGATATGTCCATGGGAACGTGCTATTTTTAAAAGCTATGTTGAATAATGGTCATTAAGAGCATGTTCCCACTTGGACATGGGGTGAAAAAAAGGAGGATAAACAAACTAAAAAGGGTCAGCTGATTGTGCAGAAATGTGAGAATTTTGGGAAGAAATGAAAATTAAAGCCCTATAAACACAAATGAAGACTTTACTTTTTCCACTAACCTCTACAGTATTTATTAATCTCAGTAAATGACAGGTGCTGCTCACAGTACTGGCATGCCAATACATTATAATATACAGCTTGTAGGAATATTTCACTCACTTGAAACAAATATAGTACTGTACGTCTCAGATGATGACAACTCAGCACAGAGCTCTGTAACATTGATGGAATTTAAAACAACTGAGATGGATCTGTAGGGAGTACTGAAAACCGAGTGTTGAAAAGCGAAGCGTTTTGGAACTCTGAGGTCAAATACGGAAAAGTCCCAGGAATAACGAAAGAGGACCTGAACTGACAAAGAGTTTAATTCTGTTCAAGTTGGACAGATACAGAAACAAATCTGAATTTGTCCAGCTGTGCATCGCTCTAACAGAAAATTTTGCCATTGTAATAAAATATTATTCATTTCCTATTTTAAGCAATAGCTAAGCAGCATGAATGCAACTTTAGTTGTTATCATCTATAAAGGCTCTTTTTTTACAGAATCAGCCAAAGAACCACAAATGACAGTCTGTATTGTGTTAAACTATATGGAAATCTTTCCCACGCTGTGTTGTGGTTCAGATTTATGGCTACCCAAACTGGATTCCCCTCATGTTGCTGTTCACTTAGTTTCATTGATGTATTGTTTCATAACTGCATAATTACCATATGGATAAAAACACACGTGTCGAGCAAAATGAAGAGGACACTATTCAAAATACTGAATCACGGGTCTAGTAAAACATATTTTGAGTCCTATGATTTTGAAGTAGACACCATTTACAAGAGGTTTATTCAAATATAATTACACAGCTAAGAGTCCACACCATCAACGCCACCGATTTCTGAAAGCCCATGGCCACATCAGAGACTTTTCCAAGACCTCGACAGAGAAGGCGCCATCTGAAAACAGAGTGGGCCCCAAGGCGAACCCGAGACCCGTCCGTTCCTTCAGCACAGTTCAAACTTTGGGAACGACACTTGCAGAAGTTCATCGTCCGCCTCCCTCTAAAAACAAGACCTCGATGCAACACTACACCGACCCCATGGTGCAAGGATGTAAGATTGCTGTTTCTGGCTCCAGGATGGCCAATAGAAAGAATGTTGACACATGACACTGATGAGTATTTAGTATATTTTCCCCTTTGTATGGCTTCACTGATGTGCCAAGAATTCATACTTCCATTTCTTGTAAATCACCGAACCGCTGAAGATTGACTTGTGATAATGTCCAGTGCAAACATTCGCCCCCTGTGGGCAGTTCATCAATGTTCTGTAAGTGCTTTTTGGCAGCCGTACAAGATTTCATCCAGCCAACTTACGTGGAACAGATTTATTATGTGAATACAGAGCTGATACTGGCCATCTAAGCTCTGTGACCTTGTCATTTCCTGCAAGCAAACTCAAAACAGCAGAGTTTTGGGAGTGATGATGACACACTCCTCCCAAAACCACATTAGAGAGTCTGACTCTAGTCATTATGTGGAATCTGCTATGTGCAGGCTATTACCCTGAAAGGCACCACAGACAACGACGGATGTATACTGTCTGCTGAGCACCTTCTTTGTGACAGCCTGGTCTGGTTCCTGTGTGGCCATTCCTAGACAAATAACCTCCAATTAGAGAATATGCAATCTAGCAAAAGATGACTGTCTTTGCATGGACAGAAGCTTTACAATTGACCAATGATGAAAACAGAGTGTGGAAGAAGAAGCAGCAGCACAAACATATAAGAAAATGCTGAAGCAAGAAAAGACTAAACAAAACTATCATTGTTTTGAGTTTAAGTATTTCTCAAAGGTAGGAGGGAGAATGTGAAAATGGCTCTCTACCTCTAACTGACTAAACCCATGCTGAGTTTCCAGTAAAGTCAACATTACAGGGAAGTAATTAAATTAATGAGCTGCGGTCATCGACATGTTTACATCCCAGTATACGACATTACCCCACTAGTGACCCAAGTTTGCAGTGAGTCATGAGGAACAAACAGCGACGCGAATTCACTCCATAACGCTACAATCATCATGTTCCACTGTGAAAAGCATGGAAGTATCATAATGTACACAACAAACAATTGAAAGAAAATTGGGTTAATCCACTGCAGCAAAGCCCTTTGCAGTTATTTGCTGCTAATACAAATCCACATGCGGTTCATACAGCGGAGATCAGCAGAAAAAGGGAAAAAGTCAGCAGTTAGCATTATATAGGAGGAGAAATTAGAAGCAGGCATTACAGAAAGTGAGTAGGAGCAAAGTTTAGAAGCAAGGAAGCACCGTACCTAGGCTGTACATAAAAGATAGATATAGCCACCATGATGTCACCTATGTGTTGAGGCCTCAGGTTTGGAATTTGGCTGTTGTCATCTTTGTTAATCTGATATAAAACGAGAACTCTAAAACGTGCTCTGTTTTATTTTGATTTTATTCTGAGACCATAATTCACAAGCATTCTGTATCCAATAAGACTGGAAAGTGTTTTCTGACTAACTCATCAGAAAAATATTCACTGAAGGGGCAGATCAAGGGTCAAGCAGGGTGATTTTCTCATGGACTTCATAGCCATTCTGACTTCTTTTGCAATCAGAGGAGTCACTTCCTGCTGACCATTAGAAGGAATGCAGATTTAAGACGCTTCTGGACTTCACCTTTTCGACCAAAATCTCACATCCATCTTTTACAGACAGTAAAGCAGAAACTGACAACATTTTCAGTGTCAGCCTCATACGAGCAGAAAATAAGCAGTTAACATTGTAAAGAAGCAGATATTAACAACAGACGCATCATATTAGCACCATAAAAGCAAAAATTTGAAGTCAGCATTGAATGTATCAACAGCATAAGAGTGGAAAATTAGCGGTTAGTAAAAGAGCAGATATTAGCATCAGGCATCATATTAGGATGATAAAAGCAGAAATTAGAAGCTTGTATTTACAGTATTAATAGCATAAGGGTTGTAAATTAGCAGTTTGAATTATAAAGGCAGACACTAGCAGCAGGCATCATATTAGCACCATTAGGGCAGAAAGAAGCAATCAGCGTTACAGTATCAACAGTTTAAGAGTGGGAAATTTACAGTTAGCAGATGCCAAGAAATGGCAAGGACATATTAAAACACTGTAGCCACACTAGTTGTCTTGTGCAATACCTTGAGCAGTGCTTGAATGGTAATGTCAGCAAGCCAACATGTTCCCACCAACAGCAGTTAACATCCTAAAATCAATGTTTCATTATGAACATCAACTTAGTTTTAGCATGCTAACATTGACTGAACACAGAGGATGATGAGAATGTCATCATTTTTTAAAATATTGGATCACAAATTCATGGAAGGACCTGATGCTGTCCAGAAAAGCAGAAAGGCTTGGCATCATTGTGCCTAAATGTTGTGGAAAAATATATTGCACATCTTGTCACACCTAGGAAGAAAAGATTTCTTTTAACAAGTTCCCAGAAAAAAGTGTCTATGACTAAGTGCTGTCAACAAGCATATCAGAGATGGCAGCCACTGGATCCAAAGTTGTTAACAGCAGGTGAAGGAAAACTTCCGGCCTGCAGATACATGATATGACCAACAACTGAAATGAATGACACCAGCAGCGAAGGTAAAACGCAAATGTTGAAACAATTAAACCAACCTTTAATACCATGGCTTGGACTTGTAGCTGACAGGAAATACAGGAGATGAGTTCCAAGCTGCAGTTGTGATAGCAGGTGTTCACAATTTAGAGAGAACCTTCACACAAAGGTGTGCTTGATACGGGCTACAGCCGGTGACTTGTCTGCTATCCTTTAGTCCTTCTTCAACTTTTTAGAGACAATGAGGTCATTTCTGTCTGAGTCGTCCTGTTTGTTATCAGAATATCTTACCTAACCTAATGTCTGACTCAACCAGGCTTGCAAAAACATTAACTGTCCCAAGACTTTATTTGGAGTTCCCAGACATTTATTGGAAAACTTTATTTCTTTAACCTTTTAGCCTTTCAAGATGCACATAGATACACTGAGAATTAACAAACAACAAACGCTGTCCTTGCCATTAATCAAAATGACAAAATGAGATATTCTTTCTTTATTTTTTAAATCTTAATTGTAAATCTAATGGCCCAAGGTACGGAAAGGCTGCTGCATGTTCGTTCACCATTATGAAGAGGAACAACAGTAACTTATTTCAGGTTAATACTTTAATTCTGCCATTTCCTCTGGTGAAATTATCCCTGAAAACATAAAAACATAGGCATGGATATAATGTGCTCATAAATGAAGCAAACCAGTTTTAACTGTTTTACATGACAATCTGTGTGTATATGTATCTGTATCCCCTGTTTGATATGTGCATGAAATTTCCTTTTTACTCTTTGGGGTGATTTCTAGAGCTTTTTTGAGTTTTCTCCACGACATCATCAGTCTTGGGAAGTGTTTTCACTGCAAACAAATAATCGTCATTGCAACAAACAGTACACTGCGCTAATTAATGCTTTCATTTTTCAGTCGTTAAATACACAAACCTTGTGTTCCTTTCTACCATTAAGCACCATGTTTTAATAGACTGGTGGATTTCAAGGGTCCATCAGCTCCAGATTCATACCACATCTTTTCCATAATGATTAACCAGTCATTAAGACATCTCTTGGTTTAATTTCATGTGGTCAGTTTGAAATTGCTACGTAAGAAGTGCAATATCTCATTGTCCAGCTCTTTCAGAGCCAAGTAAATAAAATGTGCCACCATCACTGCTTTATCATTTTATAAGTCACTGTTTATCTAACGCTTTAGGGACACACCCAAAAGTCTACATTGCTCTATTACAGAGTTCAGTGTTTCCCTTGTAGCCTCGTGTAGCTTAGTAGTAATGCACTCTTCCAATAGTCCCCGTTCCCGTTCCCAGGATATCAGGCTGGCCATTCCTCCAGATTTCGCGGATGATTCGTTCCCTCTCCTCCAGCCGCTGTGCACGTTCAAGCTCCTCAGCGGAAGTAAATACGTTCACGCTTAGTGTCCCATCTGACTGGGTGGTATGATTACCAACAGGGATTTCTGTGCTGGGCAAAGCGATGGGTGCCTCCACATCATCCCCTTCTTCGTCTTCATCATCCTCACTCTCCTCATCCTCCTCACTGATGTCCTTTAAGTGTTTTTTCTCAGGCGTGGAGGGAGCGACGTTGGTCCGTGGCTTACAAGAGATGCGGATTACCAGGAGGCAGAGTGTCAGCACCAGGCCAAAGCAGACTCCCAGCACAAAGTAAAGACCAAAGCTCTCTGGATTTGCTATGGGAAGGACACAACAAAAGAACATCAGTTGGTTAAATGTTGCATGATAAAAATGCTTTTTGACATCCTCAATACAAGTTGTGAATTGCTGCAGTGTGACTTACCTTTGATGTGTGCATATGCAGCTATGGTGTTGCTCAGGAGGTCCATTTCTTTTTTCTTGACATCCATGTTGATTTCAACCTTACCTTTTTCACACCTAAAAAACAGCAAAAACATGGCACACCAAATTACATTTCAGTGTGGTGTCTAGTATAACTGGACATCCAATCAATGCTCCGCCGGCTGCTTAAGGTCTTTAAAATAACTCCCAAACTCCTGTCCTGCAGAGCTACATTCTATGCAGCACTTGGATGTCAAACCCACTGGATCACACCACTTCTTCTTGTGCCTCTGGGTGTGTGGGATGAGGCTTCCAAGTCTCCAACAAAAGCTCCTCTGTGTCCCTCTAAGTGTTGGCTTCATCTGGGATCATCATAATGCATTTGGCACACGGCACTTTGCCTCTGTCATTCTCCCTGAACCATGACAACCTTCCATAAATGAGGTCAAGAGTCAATTTTCCAAGTAGCCACAAAGGACTCCTTCCTGTCAGATGGGACTCCCAGATCAGTTTGTGAAGCTCAGTGGAAAGAGCAGAGACCTACTTGTTTTGTTTAGACGTTGTGTCCCTAACATTTTAGCAATCCTTCCTTTTGGCATTCTGTCAGTCTGATGAACTCTATTGTGTTTGTATCTAACCATACTGTGTGTAGTCATGACTCCTAACACTCCCAAGGAAGTCTTTCTTACAATAAAACCAGTGGAGCCAAGAACTAGATCAGATGCAAGAACAGTTCAGGTTCATTTTCTTCTGCAGTCTGTTTACAGTAATTACTGCTCACTTCTCCCCACTGTAACCTTCATACAACATCCTCACTCTGTAGCTTTTGTCTTCAGGAGAAGCAAAGCTGTTTCTCATCTTAAAACATTTATTGCATTCGCCTGCATCGGACACCATACCTCGGTCATGTTGTGCTGCTGTGTCTTTCCAAATTTTCTTCATTAACCTTTCCAGCTCCCTTCCTCCCCCTTTTTTTTTCCTGCTGACTCTATTCTTTTTTTTTCAGTTTTGCCAACTATTTCCACCTCCTGGGCTGGATGACCTCATGGTGTTGCACCACGAGACACTTGAGTGTTGACGACAACAGAGAATGGGTCACTTCAAAATAAAAGACCTTTAATTCTTACAACTAATGCTGGCACTATTTGTCTTCAACATGTGCTTTGTGTTGTAGCCGGCTGTGGAGAAAAACATTCTGTTCATGTGAAATGATGACGAACTTTGAACCACTCCCACGCTAACCTGTGCACACAGTTCTCTAAGTCAAACCACATGTCACTATGGCTGTTCACGGATCATATGGATGTCCTCTAATTGCACAAACCACATGTTTACGTTTGCATTTACGTCTAAATTGCACCCACTGATAACCTCAATGCCCGATCTCTGATGATGTGACTACCTCAATGATTTATGTAGCATTTGTGCTTATTTGTTGATGCAGCTTTTAGTAAAATTCAAGCATAAAACCACACGTGTAAACCATCTGTATTGTGGCCCTCTAATGAACTTTAAATCACAGCAAACATTCTCCCGTAAAAGCAGAAGAAAGCAGAAAGTGGAGTACAGATGAAGTATAAAACATACCACAAAATGAAACGACGAGGCAAGTCCTCAATCCCAGTTCATATTATAATGTGAAGTTGGAGAACAGATGCAAAATGATCACGCTCCTCTCTCTCTCTCTTCTTTCCCCTTGCTGTTGGATTAAGGCCTGTGATCTTTGGTCCTCAGGCTAAACAGTTCATTGGGCCACCCTGAGACAAGAGCAAACACACACACAGACACAGAAACACACATACAGACGTCAAGCTACATTAGATCCAAACTCACTGAGGCATTTGCAATGCAAACAACGACAGGCCTATTGCAGGATACACGGTCCGGCAAGAGACTAGAGGCAGGCTTTTCAGTTTTTAGTGGTTCAGCTGTGCCCACACAGGGTGAAATGCACAGAGAATGCAAAACTACAGGGACGTCTAGGCTAGTATATTGCAGTATGAAAAAGCAAAGAATACATTTATAGTTACTCTTGTTCTGCTGGGGGCATGCTATTTTCATCATGTTTTAACTGCAGGAATGTAGGGGAAATATAAAAGCTTGCAAATTAAAAAAAGGGGGGAAAACAATCAGAAGCTATAGAGAATGTGGAGATACTTCATGTTGTATTGCATGTTGGGAAAGGGAGGGATGCAGTATGTTACATGTGCCAGCTACAGTGGTTAAATCCTTACATTTTGCCTTGTGTTGGCTGAAAAGTTCATTGAATTGGTTCAAATCTGACGGAGAAGAAAGAAAATAAAGAGACTCTAGGAGAAACTGAATTGCAAGGACGAGGAACAGTATTTGAACAAACTAAGCAGGACAAGGTCAAGCAACATAGATTCATATGACCTGGCCTTGATTACGGATCCCGATGCACTACCTCCACATAATATAATACTGGAAACTGTCTAACTTTTAGACTGAGTGCAAACACTGTGCATGCGGTTAAAAGTTAGAAATGCAAATACCCTCAGACCAGTTTTGCAATGACTCGGTGTGAGATCTGCTATTTCACAAGCAAACGAATTGTGAGATCACAGTCGCACTAGCAAATGTAAGGTGGCACTCCTTGTTTTGGCCCAAGATTAGATTAGATAAGTTAACCTAACAAAATGCCAAACTTAGCGGACAACAACAAGGCAGAGACGATTTCAAAATAGAAACGAGAGACACAAAGGTGAAATTTCTGTCTCTAGCGGCTAAAACCACAACAATCTCCGTAAAATGTCACCGGAGCTCCAAAATTTCTTTCCTATGCTTAACAAAAGTCCCCTATAACTTGCTGAGAGTTGGAGCTGTACACGACGGGTCGAGACTTCAGTGCTGTGAAAAATACTGAGCTAAGAAGTTTTCTAACTTGTACCCCTGTTTAGGAAAAAGCTCCTCTGCCAGCTGCAGTTGGTTTAGCAGAGCCTCTGTGCTTTCCAGGGCAGATTTTGATCTTGCTGACTCTTGGCAGATCCTATGTACTCTACACAGTGCCTGACTGAGACAGCGCTCGGGGGCTAAGTGACAGACCAGTTACCATGGCGACATGCTTCCCAGGCCACCCCCTTGGTGCCTACAGGGGAGAAACGATGAGCCTTTTGTTTTTGCTCCCCACGGTACAGATGGACTTATGCACTGTCTTCCAGGCAAGCCTCTTCCCATTTTTTTTTAATAATTAATGAACAAGATCATCTCCTCCCTCCTGCAGAGTCTAATCCCGCTTCACTAATGGAATTTATTCATCATTATCCAAGCTGAGCAGAAGAACAGGGGCTTTCAATGAGATATTTTGTTTTTGTCTCAAGGGTAATAAAGTGAACGGCTCAAATGACTACAGTCACTCTTCAAGCCAAGGTCAAAGCTAATGATCAGACACCTACAGTACAGTAACTTCCCTCTTTTCACGCTGGAATGCAGCAAACCTGAGTTTCACGACCTGGGCATCTATTGCTGGTGGTTAATGACAACTGGAAACCTGTTTAAAGCCTACCTAAACACTAATTATCCTGCCCTGTTGTTTTGTTGTGCTTTTGTTTTACCCAAACAAGGAAATTATAAACAGACCTGCTTCTGCCTCGCAACAGTATCCCATGACTCAACTTTTGGTCATGTTCTCCAAGTGAACCAGTTTGCTTTTCCATGGCAGATCTTGAGTTAGCCTTGAAAATGAAACCCTCATTATAACAAATAGTCATGCATTAGTGATTTGATGTATCATCTTGTTCCATGATGTTTTACTCAAAGCAAAAGTCACATTATTAACTATCTGGTAAATATTAGGAATGAAAACAACAGTAATCCTCGCTTTACGCTTGCTGACATGATCACATATTGACACTACACATAAAGTTAATTCATAAAAGCAGCTAAAACCATACTAAACAACTAATCAAGATGCACATGGTGGCAAAAATTAAATAAAAAATAAGTACAGCTGTATACTTTTCTCATGCTAAGTTCCGATTTCTGAGACGTGCTTACTGTTGTGTTTTTGTGTGGCAGACCAACATAAATTGCACCTATAAAAATAAATTCCAATGTAATTCTGTGAGGCAAAGCATTTTATGACTTTGCTGTCACACATGACATTGCATCAGCTACAAAAAAAATGTTCATATATTGTGACTGGAAAGCATGGATCTAAAAGATATGAGAACTGAAACAAAATTTTCCAATGACCTGGCCACACATGCAGCAGCACGTGCCTTTGTGCCACACCTGAGCTAATGTGACGTCAATGTTCTGGTCCTATTTTTTGTCCCTCCTAGTTTATCATTTGCTTTTTCCTGGCCTCATATCCCCAAGTCAAGCTCAGGCATCCCCTTCCTGAGTTGTTTGCATGTTGCTGACAATCACTTAAATCAATCTACATGTTTATGTTTATATTTTAATAAAGTAAAACAAAAAATAAGTCCAGTACCAAATGATACAGGCTGCAACAAGTTCACCTATTTTCTTTCCAAAATGTGTCTGTCAGCAATACGTTATCCATTTCAGGTCACAGCAAAGGCCAGCATAAACACAATGTGGCATGGTGTTATGGTCTAAGAAGAGGTCAAGCACTATTTCTGACTGGCTATTGTTTGTTTTGGTTTACATGGAAGAGCTGAGTGGAGGAAAAACTCCAAACTACCATGTAGCGTGATATTTTTGCTCTCATCCACTTTGAGATAACCACAATTGCTCTTCCTTCCCACAAGGTTTTACAGAAACAACATCCAG
The DNA here is from genome assembly GCF_022539595.1 of Amphiprion ocellaris. Classification (NCBI taxonomy): domain Eukaryota; kingdom Metazoa; phylum Chordata; class Actinopteri; family Pomacentridae; genus Amphiprion; species Amphiprion ocellaris. Next base: position 20,185,324 of record NC_072774.1, read on the forward strand.
GTCAAGCCTTCCCTCAGCATCACTGCTATTGTCTAAGATAAGGATGTTGAGAGAGGATGACTGAGTGCTCTATTGTAAACACCTTACAGCTTAGTGATTTATCAGCTCCTAACAGGGGCAGACCTCCAAAGCAAAAGTTTGTCACAGAATAGAAGCACTTTTCCCTAGATACTTAACCAATAATACTTGTTTCATAAACCATCCGACCACAATCCTCTTCCACAATGAAGAAATCAAAGTCACAACCCTTCAGTGGAATTTATGCACAAAGTCAAGCCACATTTGATTTATATACAGAACATAAAAAGGTCAGATTACACAAGGGAGTCAGTCTGTGTTATTTCCTCATTGTAATGACACACGCCGAACCGCAGAGGGAAAGAAATATTTTTAATACCTCAAATTTCTGTGCAGCAGCAACAATTCCTGGCACAACAGACAGTGTTTCTGTGGTTTGCCTGGGACGAAACTTCACAGAAAGAAAAGAGCCCGATTTAGATTTGATCACATTTCATTGTTTTTAAACTCAAGTCCACACTCAGACTCTCTTTAGTGAGCGAGATCACAGAAGCTGCCGCATGGATTTATAGCATCTCGCTATTGTCTTTGCTCTTGATTATGTTCATTAAAAAGTTTCTGCTTTGATTCAGTGACTGCTACTGAAAAAAATCAGCCTGAAGTTAATGACGCTTAGCATCAAACACACCAATCTGGGCAATTTATTCACTATTTTCAGCTTGCAAACCACATTCTAAAACTCCTCAAGTTCCCCTTAAGTAAATATACTGAATCAGAAGTCGGTCTTGGCTCTGCTATTCTCTTACTCATTAAAGATAGAAATAGAATGTTAACAGCTACCTACAAACTGCCAAAGAATCTGAAACACTATCACAAAAATATCTGCCTGATATCTTTACAAGCCGTTTATCACTCACCTGTAATCAAGCCAGAGAGCAGTCTCCAAGCACTAAAACTTAATGGAACTTCAAGTTCTCTCCAACACAGCAGAGGTAAAGGCGATTACTTTCCACTTGGTAAACAGAAACATCGTCCAAACCGCAATCTCTGTTTACAATGTCTGCAAAAGCATTCATGAAAGTCTGCAGAATGAAGGCTATTTCTTGTGGAAGCCCTTCTAAGTTTTCTTTACATTCAGGAAGGGTGCAGAGGGCTGGATTTCTGGAGAAAGTATGAACGCATTTCTTCCTTAGTTCCTCTTGACATTTCAAACTGTGTTAAATGTTAGTTCTACGTCTCCCCTGTCAAGGCCGGCCAGCTTATCTGACTGAGAGGAAGGTTGTTGCATTTGGAAACAGGACGTGCAGATGTTTGCCATCAGGACAAAGACATAAAGCAGCAGGTGAGGTTGGCCCCTTGAAAGAGCAGGGTCATAGAGTTTTTGTAAATAATTTGGTTTTGTCCTGGATCAGTCTGACTGTATGTCACGAAGAATATGATAAAGTATGGATAAGGTCAGAAAACTCGTCATAAACTATGTAAAGAAGTCAGGTTAGAGCAGTGGACTGGTGAATAAAACACAATATCTACAATGTGGAAGTTCTTGGTTTGATTCTTGCTTTTTGTCACATGGCTTACCAATATCACTCTTCCTTTCATTTCCTGTCTTCCTCTCTACTCTAACCTAACAGATGCAAAGTAAGGGGGGAATAAAAGTAAGAGTGGACGCGTGGATGAAGCTGATAGTACAACTCTGGTTAGATTTCTTTCCACTATGATGCAGAACTTGATCCTAATTTCACTTGCACTCCTCCCTTTTCTTCAACTAAAGGTTGAAAAGGTGATGCAGGGCGATTGCTGCCTGTTCAAATGCCTGAGGAGAGCAGGAGACTTCATTCTTGACTGTTGAAGCAGCAGCTGAAAATCAAGATCCACACTTTCTTTTTCTGGACGTTCCAATCATGCACACTGTATCACATTGCAGATAAAGTTTGCTCACTTGCCACAGGCCTGAAGAATATCAGACTTTCCATGATTCTGAGCACCTCTGGGACTTCAAATCATATTTGCAGATGAAGACTGTGTGATGCTGTCCAAAGTAAGTGAGAGGTCCTTGAGTGCGGATTGCCTCATCGGCTTCTGTTTCCAATATCATCGATAAACTTACAGCCCCAACTGTTACTCATAAAAAAGAGAAACCCAAGAGATGCTAAGAATCTTGAAAAATTTTATTATCTACAGTGTCATGAGAACTGAGAAAGCTACATCTGCTTTGTGATATGATCGAAAGCTCCAGGACAATATAATGAATGGACTTTAAGAGGATTGTTTCGCAAACACCTAAAAGCAGCCTTTCATCACTTTCACAGTTCGAAAAATACTTCTGAGAGTGCACACGTTGGTATTTAGTTAAGTAGAGTTTGACATCAAATCATCTCATTGTGAAAAACCCCACCCACCTAACACTTGGTCTGTAAAAGCAAACACATTTTGAATCATACTTGACCCTAGTCTGCAATACAGTGTGGTGCCTGCTGAAAAGACAAACAGCACCAGTGAATGTAAAGTTAGAACTTGCCCGACTTCTATTAAATTTCCTCTTGAGTGGGTCTTAGCTGGAAATAAACTTAGATCTTAATGTGTGTTATTTGTGCTGCACTCAAACTTTAACATTTTTGTTCCATTAGATGATTCAGTTCTATCCAAACTCCTTGAATGCAGTTAAGTGTTTGATATGACGCTGAAAGAGAGCTTTGTTTTTTCATGTGTTGATGTATTTGGCTTTAGGCATGTACTGAGACATAGACTCAGTGAACAACAGGTTTTCTTTCAAGGGCAAAAACTTCTCCAGAAGTGAACACAGAATCAATCCACTCAGACTGTAGGCCAGTTATTATTTGACTGTAGACATTTTACCATAGATTCATCATGAGCCAGTATGCAATGTGATACCAGCTTGGCTTAGAGTTAAAAATATTTTCCCCAGTGAATCCCTTTGTATCCTTGTGTCATAAAAAGTGAACCACAGTGCACTGCTTGCCCTGTGAAGACCATGTTTTGTGGGTTATGGCAGGTAATGGGAGGGTAATAGAAATGCTGGGCAGAGCTGGAGGTTAGGGCAAGTGGGTAATAGCACCCAGATGTGTTCCTGATGTGAGGCAACAGTCAGAATGTTTTACTATGTAAATTAAGAGGAGATATCCCATTTTCCATCTTCATACTGATGTTATCAAGGTACGAGTTAAGCAAATCAAGCTCATGGCTTAGGTCAGATTGGAACCCCAGCTCTGTGTTTGTTGACAAGGTTTATTTGTATTTGCACGTGTGTGTACAGTATTTCCTTGTGTGTTGACAGCTACTAGCTTGTACATGGTAAAGTCGATTCATATGGGCATTCCTCTCTGACTTTCTAAAGCACAGAGTCTTTAGATCATCCTAAATCCAAAGCTCTAAAAATAGACCCATGATCTCACTCTTTTCATCGATCTGGGCCACCATCCAGCCGTACACCAACACCACATACTGTATCAATTACACGGACCCTTTGGATTAGTCTGTGACACAAAACACGTGCTTTCCCTTTCCATGATGGGGTCTGTAGAACTCTCTGCACTACCCATGAACATGGTGCAGTTCCATTAGATCTAGGAAGTTGAGAAGTGTTGTGATAGCACTGCACTTGTGTGGAGAAAGTCCTGGCAGCATGGATATTTAAGAGACTGAGTCAGTATCTTCTGCTGACCTTTAGAAGCAACCAGTAGTAATTAGAAAAAAAAAATCAGCGTTGTCATCTGCCATGGTGCCCGCTGAATTACAATAGCATCATATTGTTACAGCAAGGATGACATAGTGAACTCCTCAGACCACAGACATGCGGAAGTCTCTAAAAAAAGGTCATGTCTCACCCTAGAAGATACTCTTGAATTAATGCGTTGGCTTGTGTTGGCTGTGAACTTGTCTGGAGGATTGCAGAGATTTAATACCAAAACAAGACAAAGAAGAAATCTCAGCATTGTTTTGGCATACGTGCTCATCTTATAGGACATCAAATAATTATAGAAGTGCTCAGTCATTCCTGATTATTATCTGCTGTATACTGCCTCCATATTGTGATTAACTAACACTGGATCGACTCTTTTTTTGCTGATATTGTTTTAAACAACTGCACCAAAATACATGGGGTACCAAATACTTAAATACTGTTAAAACAAAACAGGTTTACTACTTGCATGTATGAAATGTATTTCATGTGTGTTTCGGTACCTGTTTGTCCCTCTTTTGTGTGTGTGTCCCGCTGGATGTATGGCTCTGCATGTGTGTATTGAAGATAGGAGCATAAGCCAAGGCAAACCCACTGGACTTAACATGTCAAACATCGGCTGAAACTTAAACAGGGGAGTGTCTGAGCCCGTGAAGCTTCTAAGAGAAGGCAATAAACCCTGAGTCCTGTAAAGCATCACCGGTTGATGGAAGCTTTGTTAACACGGTTTTCTCAGACACCTCATTCATCAAACTTCTATTTCTCACGGCTCTATAATATCCTTTTGGTTACTTAATGTCAGTTAAGTTAGATCTCCAATGAGAAGATCATAACTTCTTGTCATTTATATAATCATATTGTCATTTTTCATGTTTTAACAAATGTTAACAGGCCCATGTCATTGATAAAGAGAATTACTATTAACAACATCACTGTCCGTAAAATTTCTCTTGGGGTCACCATAATACTGTATACTGAGTTTGTGAAAAGTTCATCAAGGCAAGACTAACTGCTGCATGACGGGTGATGGTGCAATGGGTTGTATTTTTTGTAGAGCAAATACAGAATCGGAATATGTTCATGCCAAGTACATTACTGGAATTGGTATTTTTTAATGGTCCGGCAATGTGGCCCTTTTCAGCAAATAAAGTGCCACATGTCCCCACAGTGTATCTTTCTTTTTTTTTTTTTGTTGTTGTTGTTGTCGTCGTTTATTTTAGCTCAAAATACTTTTGGCTCTTTATTTCGCCATAAATGTATAACCCTTTGTTTTAGGGCTGTTCTAAATAGCCCGTTTTGCTCTAAAGAAAAAAAAAACAATGAGCTACTACTGTTCCCGCCTCCTTAGGAAAGAACACCCTGTCAGCAGCTGTCAGCCATCAACACCACAAAACACAATAAAAGTTGATTTTCACTGCATGGGAGATCTAATGAATCAGCTATAATCCCAAAAAATATTTTAGTTGGAAAACAACAGATAGAAGCAGTAACAGTAAACCATTGGCAGTAATAACTACAAGTAGAAAGTGTGGTGTTTGACTAGACCACTCTGTTTAGGGCCTGCGTGTATAGCTGGAGAGAACTGCTGATGATCATCTGATCTGGTGTGACGTCATGTAAGAGTGTAAATATGCCCAGTGAGACCATTACCACAGCATTTCAGCTGTTCATGAATGACATATTTGAGTGTTTTTGTGGGAAATTAGTTGTATGTTATGTGTGTGCAGTACATCCAAACCTTGTCACCATGACGCAACCAACCTAAGATACTTAATGCATGAGACTGAATGTGAAATTTATGTAAAAAGATGCACAAGACATCTATAATATCTCCATTTAATGGCACATTCAGTCATTAAAGAAGAAAAAGGTCAAAGCTGAGACTCCATAAAAGCTTGTGTTCTCAATGTAAAAACCATAAGGATTTAATTAAGAGCTGAAACATGATGATAAGATGATTTTAAAAACCTGAAGGCTACTTTCAATACAGAAATGGACTAACCAAAGCTAGTAAATCAGCCAAATTCATGTTTATGTGTTTAGTTGTTCCAGGTTTTTTTACAACATTGTGTCATCAAAGCATTTTGCTCTTGTACAGAACAGTCACAAAATGCACATCTACTTGATTCCTTGCAAGGGTTTGTGTTTATCTGTTGTCTTTTTTCGTTGTCTACATACGGTTCTTTTCTCTTGACTTTTATGACTTTAAACGGGCAAAAACTTTCTGTATCTACCCCTGCAGACAGATTGTTACCACTGGAGTTTAGACAAGCAATTCAAATCAGAGTCCGGCCTCTGACCTCTGGGTAAATAGAGTAAGTTAACCACCATCCTCACGACAGATAAGACAGGTCGACTGATAAGAGAATCAATGAGGTTTAGGTTAAAGGAAAGTCTGTTGGCTTGAATAGCCCAAAGAGGTCATAGAGAAGTCAACTCATCCCAGCCAGCCTTGAAGGGGTTATTTAACTACTTTTCACACTCATCCTATGGAAGGTTATCTGATCGAGTGGAGGAGGCACAGCTAAAGTGCTGCCTGCCCACTCAGATAGTATAAATTAAAGGAGACCCCAGAGAGCAACCCAACCCTGTGCAGCCCCCACCCATCACCTCCCTTCTCCCTCATTTCACTTTCTTTCTGATAAGAGGTGCTAACCACAAATGTCCAGCGGCGAGAAAGAGAGAGAGAGAGAGAGAGAGAGGGTTATGGGAGCTGAAGCATGTGGTCAACTACTGTTGAGTGCCAATGTTTCTATGAGCTTGTGTACAAAAAGGGAAAAGCTGTAAAAGAAATAGTGCCATGTGCACCATGTGTTCGCTTTCAGTCCCTGCTTTTGAAAATCTGTGACATCTCTCATCTCCCTTATTATATGACATCTGCTCTTTCTGATCTCAAAAAGCGACAGGATGTTTGCTTTTATTGTAGCGAGGCGCCAAGTAACTAATCACATCAAGGTTATAAAATAATGTGCAGCTGCACAGGAAAGCTGTACCAGGACTCTCCTGTCTTTTCTCAACTAGTGCTGCATCAGCTCTTCTTCTGCACCAGTTCATCTACTACATGCTGAAAACACACACATGTAGCAGGACGCTGTTTGGATGGATGCAGATATTCAGCTAACATGCATTCTTGCTGCACGAAAAAACATCACCATCACGTATAAAATCTGTAATGAATGTTTTATTCTTTTGTTTCCAAATCTGATCCACTTCTCTGTTGTTTTTCCACCACAGTTTACTGAAGTAGAAACAATCACACAGGAGCTCATATTTCATGTTTAGTAAAAACTTACTACAGCTGCTGTGATGAAAGCCAGATATCAAACTTTATACCACATAGAAGTTTTCCCAAACACAAGCACCTCTAAACAAGCCTGCCAAACAAAAGTTTTAATGACCTGCAAAGCATTTAAACTTTAGACTCTATCTACTGCAGAAGAAGTTTATCCACTGTGAAAGCCCAGTGTTGGTTGTCTATGGGGGTTTCTATGGTACCGTACATACACTGAAACAAACTGTCAAACTCACCGGTTAGAGATGAGAGAAAATGTCCCTCTGAGGCTGTTCAGTCCACACAGAAAGCTTTGGAAAAACTGCAAATCTTGGTCTTCTTTCCCTCCAAATTAAAAAAAAGCACACACATACACACACACACAGCATTACAAGCAGTCCTGACTGTTTCACTGTTGCTGCTGTGGTCAAGTCATGAAGAGCGTGTGTGTCTGCCTGAGCGTGTGTGTTGCGAGTCTATGGAAGAGGTGGTAACTTCCTCTCAAAGTTGGAGTGAGTAACAGAGTTTTCTCTCTCCCGGCTCCAATCCACAAGAAGCAGGAAAAGCTGTCATACTATCCCTCGTTCCGAAGGGAAAAGAAAAAAAAAGGAACAGCCTAAAAAGGGCAAGCTGGAGAAAGAGGGGAGGGAGGAAAGCTGTGGTGTGTGTGTGTTGTATGTGGTGTGGGTGTGGGTGTGGGGGGCTTTCCCTCTGTTGTTAAGGAAAAGGGCAAAAAGGAACACAAGGCAAATTAGCTCAAGTTTTTCCGCCCAGCACAAGAAAGAAAACATCATCATCAAAAGATGCCATATAGTGCATGTATAGCTGATGTTTGGTTTTATACTATTGCACTAGCACTTCTAAATCTCTTACATGCAGAAGGGAGTAGCTTTGGGGATATACATTTATTTTTATTAAATGAGACTTTATTAATTTATTTGACAAAATTGTCAGTTATATTCTTATATTTGTAAATATGAAGCTCATGCCAACAGCTGAGTTGCTTTGTGGAACCTAAAAGACTAGAAACAAGGGAAACCAGCTAACCTGACTCTGTGCAATTTTTTTTCAAAAATACCAGCACTTCTAAAGCTCTCTAATAACAGGTTATATCTTGTTTTAGTAATCTGTTTAAACATCGAAGTTTAAAAATGTCCAGCTGCAGTTTTACACTGAAGTATTTGTCTTTAGTTTGTGGGCTTTGCAGCCCAACAACCCAACAAATCAGATTTTGTTACCTTTGGACAGAGCCAGGATTGTTGGTTCCACATTTCATAGTAAGGATGTGCAATATTGGATTTTTGCCCACATCTAATTTGCAGATATTTTTCAACTCATTTTGGTCAATTGCCAATGTCAATACAAATATACACACATATTTTTCCACCTAAATGCAGAGACCACCAGGGCTTTCCTGCAGTGGAAGTAACATATTATTTAGCACTTATCAAGGCAGCTTATATGTAAAACCTTTCACATGTTAAACTTACTATTTCATATTTTATCTGACATTTGCAAATAAAAGTGTGAAAACATTATCTCTCTGTCAGTGCTCATGTTGGCTGAAGGTTTACAGCCTGCATCAGCCAATAATGATGCTGTTGCTAATATTGTCGAATATCCCTAGCTCATGGTCTTAGTGCTTAGCTAAACTGTAGTTCAAAAGCTAGCCCTTACTGGGCACATAAAAATGGCATTAATCTTCTCATATAACTCTCAAAACCTTTCCTTAAACATTGATAATTTGTTGAAAGTTTAAAGTCCCTATTGAGTCATTGATTAAACATATAAAACTTATGATCATGTATTAAAATTACATATTTATAATTCACAAAAACAATGTTTTAATGCTTTAAAATGGCATACATCCAACTCCACTGCTTCCTCTTGAATGTGAAGATCTATGAAGCCCATTCACTCTACCCAACCTTTTGCAATTTGCTGCAGCTCAAGCACACCAGCTCACCTACAACACTTTTCAAACACTTCATAACTACGTGTTTGAACTGGAAACCCATTCTAAAGAACAGTAATCATATGACACGCCTTACCCCACAATTAACCATAATTATTTCTTTGGTTTGTTACACATGAAACCATAGCTGTCTGAATCCATGTTTGTGAAACTGTTACGCTGCAGTTTCAAGGCAGAAATGACAACACCATATGGACATGTAAGCAAAAATAAAAAAAACAAAACTTGATTTTCACCAGAGGGGCTCTTTAAAACTACATATAATCCTAGTCCAGTTTTGTAGCGTTCAAAAATACAATCACAGTTCCATATTCAATATCTTGTCTGTGTGTTTCATGTAACATAAGCTATTAATGAGATAAGTGGTGTAATAGTGGGCTTATGCTGCCATAATGTTTGCAATGCATTGAAGTTTAATGTTGCTTCATATTTTTACTTTCATCTCAGAAATATTACAAACATTAGCAACTTTGTTCTCCCAGTGCTACAGTGTGCAGTTTTAATGAGAAGCCTGTATGGTTTTGGTGAAAGCAGCCTCACACAAAACGTGGTAAACATGTAATCGCAGTAACATGTCAACTGCTATGCTGAAGGAGGTGACATACTAATTGCTGACAGCTGCAAGCTACATGACAGAACTATCTATCTTCACAAGTAACTGCATCAGTAACTGGCCACACGACTGAGGCGACAATGTTGTTTTTATATAATGTTTGAATGCTTCATGTAACAGATGGTCAAGTTCACAGCTCACACTGAACTTGTGCTTGTGATATTTTGTAAAAAGATTTTACTACCAGGATTTCCTCAGCCGTATTGGATCTCACCACACTAAACTGTAAATCTTTGCGGCCACCGAGCTCCGTCTTGACCAAATTTTATTAAAGCCATACGTTCGAAGGGGCATAGTGACATTTTGTATTAGTCTTGACTATAATCTTCATGTGAAAATATGGGGAAAAAACTGAGAGCGGTGAAATCAAGAGTTCATTTTATTCTTCCAGAAGGTCAATATTCGAGCAGAGCTGTTATTGTGCTACATCCTGCTGGGGCTTGAAAGAACATCTTGGTCCCAGTCCCACATATTTCACTCATTAACCCACTCGCTAACCTGAGCTGCCTGCCCAAACAGCCACAAAGTCTTAGGATACACTCACTTCAGTTGAAATTGCACTTCAGATTGCATCCACTGGGTTTTCAGGGTCAGGACTCCAAATCAAACATCCTCCCACTACCTTTTTCTCAAGTTACTGCCTTCCCCTCTCCTCTTTTAAAAAATATCTTGGATGCAAACAAAACAAAGAAAAGAAAAAAGGAGAATACATTTCTCCAATAACTCAACCTGTCTGCTCAATCGATTAAGAGTAGGGCTGAAGTTTGGGGTTTCGGGGAAAGGCTGCATCCCTATATGCCAAGATTTAAATGTTTTTCTGTGCTGCATCAGCAATCACATTCCTGCCTGGATCTCCTCATGGCTGGCAGATGTCCACCTGTCCCACGGGCTGATTTATACTCCTGCACTGGGTTGTTCTGAGGAGGTCTGTGGTAGAAGGAAGAGAGAGAGAGACATGAAGAAAGTAACAAAGAAGAATAAAGAAAATGCATGCAAGAAGAGAAGAGGTAAAAATTAAGCTTTAAAGTGAGGTGAGAGCCTAATTACAGGGCAACTATGGCTGTCAAGGACAATTTTCTATAGATAATGTCAGACACATCTAAGCTTGCCAGTGTGGTGTTCAATGCAAATACAGTGTATATCATGATACCCTGAAGTGGTGGCAGGAAAGGGAAGGTTGCATGGTTTATGATTGGAGAGGGTCTGCCTGCAGGTGGGAACGGCTGAAACAAGAAGCAAGGGTGGTGGTACAGAGATTTAAACAAGATAGCACTCGTTCCAAAAGATCACTGTCTGAGTGAAGTGAGGCAACATGCTCCAGACAGGTTTCATAGTAACCCAAGCTTACTACAGTATTTAGCCTGGATTAATATTTGCAGTGTTTATCATGAGAAAGCCGACTCACCCTCTCATTTTCCAAAGGTTGTCATGCCGCCTTTGTTGGTGATCTGCACTGTGGGGAGGCTGTGTGAATGAACGGTGGCTGGAAACCTCTGATGAAAGGCTAGGCTCAGCTGGTAAAGACACACAACAAAGCTTAGAAAAAAAAACACGAAATGCTTGTGTTATTTGCACTTCAGACAACCACAACAAAAGAGTGCAAATGCACCACAATCCATTTTTTTCTCAAGAAAGGCAATAATCTGATAATTGCTATGGAAGTATAATAATTAAAGCTTTGTCTTCCTGGTACAACCTCAGAGAAGAAAAAAAAAACCAACAAAAAAGAACATAAACCACCACCCATGGATGACTCATCTGTAAGCTGAACACTGAAATGAATATCTTAGAAAAGTGCCCTGAGAGAATGAGCATCATTCTTGTTGCGATCAAAAACATATGGCGATATCAAACTGCAAGCACATGTTGCTAAGAATTATATCAAGTAACAGTGATGATGAAAAAAGAACATGGAAAAAGAGATGGAATTAGTGAGGACGAGGGAGAAGGGAGGGAAAACATTTTCCTTGTCATTTTTAATGGGGATAATCATGTAGCTCGTCAAGGTACAAACACTTGGCATTAAGAAACTGCTCATTAAAACTTCTCTGGCAAACCTGTAGATGGATTTTGCCAGTGTCTGTTCTGTCAGGTAGTCTCCACACCTTCTCTCCAATGCATGAAAACACATGTCTCTGTCTTTGGCCCCCTGTGCCCGTCCATAAAAAAGCTCACTGGAGGCATCTGCCAGCAGCAGCTTCTTTATGGGACAGATGGGATCCCAGCGCAGGGAGCTCCTGTGCACAGGGTTTGTTTTGTGATCATAAGTCTGATCTCCTTCCTGCTGTGATTTTCCACATCCCTGTGCATAAATAATAAATCACATGCACATATATAGGCACACACTAGAACACGTGCACGAGCGCATGCTGTAGACTAAAATTACAAAAACATACTTAATTCTAGCAGATAGTTTGAGTCTCATTGCTCAGGTTTAGAGATCTCTGTTATATAAATTTTGATAGCAGCCCTTAAAGCCTTGGAAATTAATTAGCTACATCCCTTTCCTGAAACACTGCTTCCTTAAAGGCCTAGTGGCACAGAGACATAAAACATACAAATATAGACTTTGTGAAATATTCCGAATTTAGTCATATACAGACTGCTTATTTCCACCATGACTGAATCAAATAATTGCAGGATTTCACCGTTTTTACGACGTGTCACCATGCCTTTGCTTTGCATAAATCACAGTCTGAACACTCTTTACTGCAGCTACTTTAAACTGCAGGAGACAGACTTTACTGATGACTTTGTTGAATGCAAATTATTCATACTAATGTTGACTGACAAGATGTGTTTCTGTTGAAATGTTTAAATGACTGTACAGCATGATTGCACTGTATATTATATTGTCCAACATCTAAGCTCTGGAAAACATGTCAAGTAAAGGGAATACCTCACTTCCGGCACACCCATGCTTTGCAGGAGAGTGAAGGAAAGGTCTGTTTGGTATTAGGCGGGAAGCCTGGGACAGGAAACAGTCGTGGGTTGTACAGAGGCAGTCCATCCACAAAGTGGGCAGTGGTCCCACCGCCGTAGGGGCTAGGAGAAGGCCCTACTGTTCACCCTCAGCCCCACCCATCTCCCTGTCACTCGACACAGCGAGGTGGACTGAGATTAAATGAGTGGAGGAGGAACAGAGGAATTGCAAAAGTTGAGAGGTGAGATTACATAAACATCTCAACACCTTGGCAACTTGACACAGCTCTGCCTGCCTCCTCGGTTACATAGTTTCCTTTTCTTCCCGCCTCCTCTCCAAGTCTTTAACCGTCTTTTTCCTCAGTTCATGACACCGAGTTGCCAAAAGATGACGATCCGAGCACATCCCTCCCTAAACCACGCACATTCCTCCTTCTCACCTTATCATGATGATGATGATCCCGGTGTCAAATGAGCTGCTATTACATTGAATAGCAACACTGATGTTTATCATTTATTTCAGATGCAGGGAGTGTGGATTACAGAGAAAGAGACAATGTTGTCATGGAAGAATGTTACAGAAGATGAATTATTCCTGCTAGTCTGCAGCCTTGCTCTAATCACTGTTATTTGTTTGTGGCACTGACAGTGTGAGGCTGTTTTAACATTGCACATGCCAGTGATTTTTAAGCCATTTTCCCCTGTCCTCTATAGCTGGCAGAGAGAATCTGCATACAGTAAAACCCAGGGACACACTGGGAGCCTTGATCAACATTCATAGACACCATTAATAAGTTCAGAACATATAAACAGGAGCTGACCTGTGTGATTTAAACAGCTGTCTGTAGAGATTACACCTCACTTAGCTCACAAAAGGAAAATAACCTAGACTCAAAAAAACAGAGGTCAATCAGTTTCATAGGATGGGTGAGTGATGTGTTTTGGCATTAGAAAAGCCTTTAAACACTTGATTCTGTTACTCCAAATGGTCCTCCTGGACCACATTTTATTGTTTTTCTGGTGCACAGCCCATAAATCCCCACTCCTCCCTATATGTCTTGTGAAACCTAAATGCAACTTGACAACATTCACATCTTATACGTTGATTCAAAAGAGGATTGCCATTTCTGTTAAAACAATGTTTCTATTGGCAAACATCTGAGCAACATTACAAAGACTGTCCAGCGGGCCACAACTGAAACAGCTCTTTTATAAACCCGTCTTCCTTTGCATATTTAAGAATAGCTTTTTGTGTGCTTGTAAGTATGTACTATGTGGAAACTATGCAAGTGATTAGCCTCCTCCAACAGTCTGGAAGTGTTGGATGCAGTGAATATAGGGGTAAAACCCTGCAGTGGGTTTCTCTGTAAACTCAGATTAGGTTTATTAAGAGTCAGTCACATTAATTTACTGTCTGAATGCCTCGAGAACAGAGAGAGCCACATCCAGCGGAGAGGAAAACAGTCAGCTGCAGTCCAAGATAATGAATAATTATTTCCACTTCTGTCCACTTCTGTCAACAGCACCCCTCCTAGCAACACCAAAACTCCATCTGTTTACACATGAGACATAATGATGGGCTTTTTTTGCAGGGAACTGTAAAAGATGCTAAGTATATACCCCGAAATAAGCATGAACAATGCTGCACTGTGTTTATGGCTTCCTTCATGAAATTTCTAAAAACTTGATCGGTGCCACTCAGGAACTGAAACACTGGTTTCTATTTTGAGAAGGAGCTGTAAGCGAGAAACACTGGAGCTGTTCACATCACATTAGCTACTCTGTTCCATTGACTATAATCTTCATGTAGTCAATGGTAGTCATTTGTTATGTCGATAATAACCAACAAAATCTTTTTAACACTGACAAAAGCAATCATACCAAGTAGTATCTTTGTTAAACTTTGCCCTTTTTGTTGAGACTACAAGTGATGAATTTAAAAATATTCAGACTTTGCTTTGCAAAACTTTCCTTTTTGATATTTTCTATGACACATGACACTATTCAGTAGCTCTGTTGGACAGAGCCCTAATGAAAAGTTAAGCTGCCAAGGCAGGAAAATTGCAGCCAGCACGTTTCACAGATTACAGCTGTTTTTACAGAACAGCAGAGAATATTATGGTGCATAACCACAGCCACTAACACTTACACAGTATCAAATTTGAGGCTGACACTGAAAACAGCGAGAGTAGTGATTATGGTTTGATAAAGGCATCAGTCCCAGAGCAAGCTGGAGCCAGTTTGCTCGTCTGTCCTGCACACAGACAGACAGACAGACACACACACACACAACTAGGCGTAGAGATAAAGAGACATGGATGCAGAGAAAAAGAGAAAACAGTTGTTGACTGCAAAAAAATACAGTGCAGTGTTTGACCGCCACATAGAGAATAATCTGTTTCTTTGGCTCCAGTGAGTTATCTGTAACCCCACCACCCCTGACCTGGCTTTCCCTCCTACATTGCCTACTTGTTGGCTCCAGTATTACAAAACAGCCTCTTTCCAAACACTTTTACAGATGGATTCTTGAGAAAAAACACAAACACTTTGACAAACATCACAGTGTCACAACTGGTCAAATAAAAAAAACAGGGACAAGAAGAAAAATGGCTAAGAACTCATATTCCAAATGGCCTTTAGCATTTTGTGTTTTGTTTAACATCATGTAACATCAGATGATCAGCATTAGTTTGACATACATGTAAATCAAACCTCTTAGTACAACATTACTGAACTCACAGGTCAGGCGCTGACAGCAACCCCAACTCTCTCACATGAAAAACACAAATGATTTATCAGCGTCGACAACGAATTTTAACTAAACACTAAAAAATTGTTCACTGAGTTCCATGCAGAGACACTGCTGAGTACCACACATGTTGTTAAGAGGAAGCTCCCAGCTGCAGTGTAGGTGCCTTAGGGCTTTTTAGAGGTACCAATTTGGTTTACACATAAACAATTTGGGCCAACTTACAAGACTGCAATTGCAGCCTGTTTTAACAGTTTCTGGTCTACAATGGACAAGGAGACCGGTCACACTTTTGAAAGAAAAAATGATCCGGAACAGCCGAGTTAATGAAGATGGAAATCATTTGTTGATAATAATCATCGTCAACCGATCAGAATCATAACTAAATTCTAATCTGTTGCATTAAACTGTTCTACATGTTTCACAATCTTATTATAAATGAGGTGTTCACACGTTTTTTTTACACATGTGCTAAACATTTGTAAAGCAAATAATCCCACATTTGCAGACCTTTCATATCCATTTATCACTTTGTCTTTTTGGTCATTTTTGTTTGACTTATTACCTTTATAGCAAACTGTACTGATACAGTTAGAAAAAAGTAAGGTAATATGCATACTGTAGATATCTCTAATAATAAAATTATTGTAAATGTCCCTGTTGTTTTAGTCATCTAATGGATAAAATATTAGGTGGAGAAACTCTAAGCTGAGTATCCTCTTCAACTCCTAAAATTAGGTCTAAGTGAAATAGTATTGGCAACATGAATGTTCAGTATTTATATTGTTCCATTTTGATTTATAGGCTACATGATTACAGGAAAAACTGTCTTCAAGTAGCTAAAGTTCCTTATAGGTTCCTCTACTTATAAATTACATTAAAGCTTTGCCACTGATACAGACTTATAAAAATATTTAAGTTACATTGTCCACTTTGTGCCATTTAGCTATCGATTAATTAGACACATCAGATCTTTCCCTCTTTTATGGGGCCATGCCCTTCCTCGTCAGCTCTTATCATCAAAGGATTTGTATTTTATAGGGTCCATTAGAAGAACAGTGTCTCTCTGTTGAAATGTTCTTTGATAGAGAAAACTAAAAACTTGTTTGACCTGAAAATTTAGAGTTATTTGTAAAAGGGCATAGATCCTCCTCAAGGCTCTGTCCTGCGAGCACGGAAGTGTATCATTAGTTCATTCTGGAAAAACCCCTGCAAAGTTGTGAAAGTCCCATGATGATGAAGAACTAATGGCACAAACACATTTCCAGCAGTAACTTGGATACTGTTTTTCTTGCACAAAGCAAGGTTGGATTTATTTTCTTTCTTTTCTGCACACATGGAATCAGTTCACTATGAAGCGAGCTATCACCAAAGGAAGATGGACTATGACTATGAAAACAGGGAGTATTTTTACCCTCATTCACCCTGACAGCCCCTCTTTCTCCATCTCTCGCCAGTAGTCACCCTCAAGGGACTCAATCAGATAACCAGGTGCCAAATAAATCCACAGACCAGCTCCCCATGTGAGTACTCATGATATACATCTAGAAACCACTAGCTTCCCAAAGGACATCTTGCCTCACAGTCATCCTCTTTATAAAGATACAGCCAATCCTGGCCTTGTATGCACTTGTATGCATAGTGATAGACTTCATAGAATTCAGCTTGAACTATCCCACAGAAATGAACTAAAAATACAAGCCATCGCTGGTATTTATAACTGCTGAGAACAAGTTGGAGCTGTTTGTTTTCTTTCTTTCTTTCTTTCTTTTTTTTTGTTGCTAAAATCCACAAGCAATTGCGTAGCCTTTGGAATACAACACCCTTAAAAGCTTGTACATAATAGCATAGAAACTGGCATCAATGACAATGTCTGTTTCCATTCATTCTTTTTTCCACAATGAAGGGTGTAATGTCAACTGAACTGCTATGAAGATAAAGATACCACACGCACACACACACACACACACACACGCACACACACACACACACACACACACACACACACACACACACACACACACACACACACACACACACACACACACACACACACACACACACCACTCTGTTGTGCTGCTCAGAGGTGAGGGCGGGTCAAAAACTGCATGTATTAAGGCAGACATGAGCATGCATTTGTGTCTACATGATGCAGTGTAAAGTCATTAGATTTTTTTTCTCCCTCTCATTAAGGTGGAGCCTGGAGGAGTGTGCTGGAGGAGTGTAATCGAGATAATAACACAGTCACACAGCTGCTGATGGGGACTGTGGAGATGAGCCAGGTTGGAAGTCAGCTTGCTGAAAGTCAGAGTGCAGGTTTTACTTGACAGCACATTCTGAGGGCAGGACCCAACAGGTCAAGAGACAGAAGAGAGAGCAGATGTGAAAGGTGGATGAAGTGGTTGCTTTTTTTTCCTGCGTGCAAGAAAGAAATACTCTAATTTACCTATGCAAAAGGTTAAAGACGAGTTAGAATATATCAGAGGAGCAGCAGGCAAAGCAAAACTCTTCAGAACCACATTTCGGGTTGACAGTTTACATCTGATACTCAAATGATGGATTTTAGTGGACTGCTAATTTAAGTGCAAATTACAAGAAGCAAGAATACGTGCATGGGTGCTCATACACACCAACATTACCATCTTAAACACACACACACCAGCAGCATTGTAATTACAGCAGTCCACGCCCACATCACTTGGCACACATCCCTCACTTTTTTTTTGGTCTCTGAATCATTCAGGCATCTGCTTCCTGTTTGCCCCCATCCCAGAAGCTTAAGCCCCATGTAATCGTTCAACACCATTGCACTTCCTTTCCTCTGTCCCTCCATCCTGCTGTCCCACTCTGCTGGGAACTGTTGACTCATGGTTGGCTAAGTCAACAGTGTTGGAACAGAGGCATCCATCTGGATTGTGGTCACTGCTGTGGCCTGCTGGTCATTTACCTCTTTACCGGAACAAACCCCTGCAGTTATAGTCAACACACACTGACACTTGTGATAACAAGCTGAGCTGCTTTTCATTTGAAAACAAGCATTTTGACACCACTGCACAGTCGGCGGAACAAAATGGTGTCAAAAAGTGAACGAACAGCTTGTAATTATGCCAGAACAAGTTTGTTGCAAGTTTTTTTGTTTGTTTTTCTTCAAGAGCCAAGGGTTTTTGGAGAAGCAGATGTCAATTCCATGCTCTGTTCTCAGAAAAAGTCTTTAGCCTGCAGATAAGTGTGACCTTCCTTTCTTCGAAGAGAAATGAAAGAACAGCAGGAAATTTGTTTGGTTGCAAGCCAGCGACTGCTTGCCAGAGCACAAGAGTTCTCAAAAATGTCTCTATGTCCTCCGTGCATTCACACCTTATGAGTTACCAACTAAAGTACTTAATGATTTACTACCCCCTATGAGGAGCTGCAACAAGAGCTGACAAGTACAGGACAAATCTCATCTTTTCGTGCAAAGTCAAACCGTATCAAAGCACCCTCTTACTGTGATCTTGTTCTTACTTCAGGCACAGCCAAGTGTATATTACTGTCATTCAAAATGTGCAGCTACTGAGTTCATGAACCATTTGTTCTTATAATGATATCAGTAGCCTCTTAGACAAAAAGGTCAAAGAAATGTATCATCATATTTATAGAAAATCACAAGGTAGAGTCTAATCTTCAACCATGAAATCTGATTGAGTGATTTATGAAATCTACAATTTGCTCCAGGTAAAGCTCTAAGGAATCAAATCAGCACTGCAAGAAGTGCCAAAATAAATCCACCCTGTCAATCCCTGATGAAAGCTTTTCGCAGTCATTACTTTTTGACAGAGGCTCCCCTCGAGTATACAAAATATATCAACACCTCGACAGGTCAGGGAGTGTAGCAAGTAAACCCTGCCTGTGTCTGAGTATATCTGGGCTTATGAATGCACTGCGAGTGAGTGCGTGCATGTGTGTTGCATGCATTCTTCATTTATCTCATGATAGGGGAATGCAAAGACATGACTCCTTTGGAGTGCAAACCATCTGCCTCACTAGCAATCAGCCTGTGCAGTGTCAGGGTGTTTACATTAAGGCTGCATGCTTGACAGAAAAAAAAATAGGCAAGACTTCATAAAGCAGTTTCCTGTTCAAAATAGTTCATGAGGCCTCAGCATAGTATGATGCTTATCACTGATGAAAGGAGTGACCTGCAATCTAAGAAAACCGTAATGCTTTGCCCACATGGAAAAACTGCACAGTTCACTAGTTCTTGTGCTTTTGCGTCTTTTGGATGTTTATACTAAACTTATTATTTTTCTTCTCCTGATCTTATTCAAGTCATTTAATAGAAGTATCTGCCTAAAACCATTTTCCTAGCAAATAAACACCTTTGTAATTAGCTGTATTACCTGCTTGTGCTACCAGCTGATGCCTCTTATTGTTCAGGGAGGTGGGCACTTCTGTGTTGGCAAGCGTTGTGGGAGTTTGGCTAATAAAGGAGAATTGTGACAAAAACTACTGTGACGTTGAACGACACTACCTGTCAAAAGTTGAAAGTGTGTCCAACCTTTTGACTGGTCCAAATGATGATGACGATTTCTGTCATTCAAAAACCAAAAAGCAATCTTTAGGTGGACAGAGAGCAGGAGAGGTGATGCAAACTGTAAATGAGAAAGTGTGTCCAAACATTTGACTGGTAGTGTACATGAGACCAGTACCATAATACACAAATGAAGGTAGAAAAAGCAGAATACTGCTCCTAAATCCCAGGGAAATATATGAAAACTGTTAACCTGATCATAATTTTGTTTTTCTGAGAGATAAGATCTAAACTAAGAGTCAGGCATTGATTTCTACCGGTAAAAAAAAAACTAAAAATTCCTGTGAATTTAGCTTGGGACACAGGCCACAGAAATGTGAACTGATTTGGAATGTTCACTTACTGAGCTTTTCAATCTGACTGATGTGTAAAGGTTTTATGAAAAACAACGAACATTATGCCAGTAATGTAATTACCAGTAGTATCCGGTGGCGAAGCATTGTGGGAGTTTAGCCTGTAAAGGAGCATTGTGACAAAGACCACTGTGAGGCTGAATTACATCAGACCAGCACAAATACACAAATTAAGCTACAAAAAAACAGAATGCTGCTCCTAAATCCCAAAGAAACATATGAAAACTGTTAAATTGAACATAATTTTGCTTTTCCAAGAGATGAGATCTAAAGTAAGACTCAAACCTAATCAGGATTTATACTGCTACGGATAAGTTTAAAAAAATCCTGTGAATTTGGTTTTGGACATCTACACTTGAAATGTGAACTATTTTAGAATGTTCACTTACTGAGCTTTTCAATCCGACTGATGTGTTAAAGTTTTGTGAAGAATGATGGACGGCTTCCATCATGAGGTTCTCATCTGAATCTATAACACACCATCCAAACTCACTCCATTTTTTGCTCCACTGGGTGAAACGTAATAAACATCTCCTCTGAGAGAATGAAATTCCAGGGCTGCAGCTGTGGCGTCCGACTACAAAGCAAGCAGGGCAAGGCTACCCACCGCCCTCCACCCCACCCCACCTCAGACGACTCACCTCTCACACAGCACGTCTCCGTCCACCCCTCCTGGATCCAATCTGAAGGGTTACAACATTAGCTGTAACATGAGGATGTAGTCAGTGCATTAACAGGAAATTAAATAGATGGGCTGAAACACCCAAGAGTAACGACTACACATTGACCATTATGTTCTGTGGATTCCAAACCAAACAGTTCTCCCTGATTAGGTTTCCACACTGAATGCCAATTACATTTAAAGTTCTGCCATATTCTACAGTACTTGTAGAAAACTTCAAATTTCAGATGACTTTTCCACTTCAAAATATTCCACCAATGGACTCAAAACTATTTCTTACACAAGCTTAAAACTCAAGTCGTTCTATTGGTCAACATCTCTCTAGATTTTCAACATTTTTAGCTCACGTTGACTCATGTCAGTTTCAGCATCCAGAAATAGAAACAAGGGCTCGGTTTGGCTGGATATCTCAGTATAGGGGGCAAGGTTTAGCCCAGAGGCTCAGTGAGGCCAGACATGCATTCTGGAGAGCTCTACTGCTGAGTTCACCCCAGGACATACTGAGAGGAGAAAATAAACTATTACAGCCCTACAACTGGACAGTTTAGTGTGTGTGTGTGTGTGTGTGTGTGTGTGTGTGTGTGTGTGTGTGTGTGTGTGTGTGTGTGTGTGTGTGTGTGTGTGTGTGTGTGTGTGTGTGTGTGTGTTTGAGAAAGTGAGAGAGATGATGCATGCAAGTGTGACGAGGGAACAATAAACACAGCTTGAAGCCTTGAGCTCAAAACCAGGGGTTGTTATGGCAGTTTTAATACATCTTTGAACATAAACACAGCTGACACCTTGTCAAAGTAGGGAAAAAAAAAAGCTACTGATTTTCCAGCACACAAAACTCTCTGTGAATAGAAGCATGCTGACTGGGGAAGGCACCAGTGAAGCAATATTATCATGGAACACTTTACACAGACACTATTCATGTGATCTGAAAATTTGGTGCCGTTACGTCACACACTTGCTCTCTTTCTGCAACTGAACCTTCAACACTCTCCTTTAGCTATAATCTCCCCTTTTCGTGTCTGCTGTCTGAATCCCTGCTGCTGCCCCTGATGGCCAGGTGTTTGGAATAAAAGTCTTTTTACCTGCTGTTGAGGTGTGTAAAAGATGGAAGAATGGCATCAGTAGGAGCTCAATTAATAACAGACAGACCCTTTTAAAATCATTTTACAGTATTACAACAAGAAGTCCCTGTTCTGGTAAGAATGGGAGTTTCATTATGACTGAGCAGAGATCACTTTATGTTTCATTCCTGTTTTCCAGTTCATTAGTAATAAAAGCAAGAAAAAAATATAGTAAGTCAAGACAATTGGTGCAATTATCTAGAAGTTTCTTCAAGATATTGTATGTACTCAATAACAAGTAAATGCCCCTTTTCCTGACTGTAATCAAACTTCTGGAGAGCTCTGTACGGCAGCAGGCAGCAACATCAGGACTCAGAGCCAACATCACTATTTATAAACACCGACAAACAGAAATCCAGAGCAGACAACTTTAACATGGGAAGAATGTGTTTTTATTTCATGTTTTTACATGTGAGAGACCTGCAAAAACACATTACACCAGCTGCGGACATCAACTAACATTTGTGTCTGTGCTACAAACTATGTTACAAAGACATGTAGTGTCCATAATGAGCAGTAATGTCCATATGCAGAATATGTACTTTGATGCCGACATACTGCATATGCATGGGACAGAATGCTTTGAGCAGATTAAAATATAGTATAACAATAAAAACTACACTATGTTCTGTGGTGTCTGTAACTGTCCCTGTGCATGCCTATAAGGAAATAGAACAGATTCTTGTGTACTCACAGAAAGGGAAATTACAAAGTTATGTCTTTCCTATGTCTTGTTAAGACAAAAGTCTTTTGATCCTTCATATATACAGATTGTGGCTGTAATCAGATTTTTACAACTTTCTGTAATTGTAATGCTCTCAAATAAATATCAAAGCATAAATCTGAGTTGACTTCTCTTCTAAGAAGCCTGGCTTGGTATGAGGTTAAAGGCATCATATAGTGCAAATTCATTTTCACTGTGCTTTGTGGTTGTTTTAAATTTTGAGATGTAAAGCAGAAGCTGTAAAGATATGAAGATCTACCATTCCTCAAGACCCCTCACAAGATAGCCTCCCAGGTTTATAAGCCACTAAGAATTTTATTGAGCAGTTGCATACAAAGGAACCAACAGTCTTGCTGAAACTTTGCATTATCCCGCCTCCTTGCCGCCCAGTGCTTCTAGCTGAGCCATTCAGAATGAGCAGGGGCTTCACAGTCCACCAGGTTTATTTATTTTCTAGAGCTGCTTCTGCTAACTAAGCCATGAGCAAAACACACCAAACGTTCTGCTGTTGGCTGCGAGAGTGAACAAGAGTCTTCATGCACTCCTTGCATCCATAGAGCTCAAGATTAAGTGAATGACTGTTATTATTGATGCCAGTGTCACCACAGCAATAGGAAAATCCTCAATGGTTTGTTGCTAATGTGGCTAAAATTAGTTTAGCTTTGATCAGACGGTCACAGGTCAGAGCTATGCAGAAATTTTAATTTCTGAGGGACATTCAGAAATAGTTTAAGAACCAGCGAACAGGGACTAGACACAACTGTATCAGTCCTTCACATCTGCTTCTCTCCTGCTGTCTGTTTTCACATATACTGTATTTTAATATATCCAAAATACCTCAAAAGCTGTCTTCATTGACATAATTTTCTGTTTTTGCTGTTAGATAAATAAGTACAAAGAAGTCACTGAAAAGCTGCCTATTAAGACTAGTGTTTAACAGCAGTAACTTCAGAGTCATATCCAAGCTGTGACTCTGCACAGCTTAACTACTGATTACAACTAACCTTAACATTGTCTGATAAATTCAGCACACACTTCAGTCAAAACAACAGCTCTGCTTCCTTCAATTCAGCATTATTTCAGTTCAAAATAATCATCCAAAGAAAAAAATGGAAGCAATTAAAGTCCCGTCTCTGTGTGTCAACTGTTGTACAGCCAGTTGTTTTGCTCTGTGCTGTCAATCACAGATGCAGAGAGAGTTTTCTTCCTGAAGGAGACATGGAAAGCAGCCACTCAGCTGTATTTATAGACAACAGCCTGTTTAGAACAGGGCTAGAATCAGGGGTTCTTCAATTTTGGAAAAATGGACCATCTTTGTGGTATTTTAAAGACACATTCTGGGAATTAATTTGCTAAAAAGGGGCACAATATGGGACCTTAAGAGCTTACTTTTGTTGTTTGACCTCCAAAATAATAACAATTATTTCTGGTATGTCCACTGATTTGTTAAAGGCACTTATTCATACTCACCAACTGTGTGGGATGACAGTCACTTAGAGATCTCAAATTAATAATTACAGCATACAAGTGGTTGCCAAATGAAGCACAATAAAGGGTATAAGGTTAATGTGTTCCCAGAGCTGAAATGACTCCTGTGGTATCTGAATTCAATTAACACAGGAAGAGATGCTATCTGTGTAATATTCAGGCTTCTGAAACGGTTCTTTATCCATGTTATTTCAGTGTACTTCACACAGAACTCTGCGTCACTTCCAGAAATGATATAGCCTCGCTGCCACATTTTTCAAATACATTCATTTTCTCAGGGGAAATGATAGCCTGTCAGGACGTTCAGCCACTGTTGCCTTTTAAAAAGAGCGTGCAAAAGGAATGTAAAGAGCAGGTCCTAATTTTCTCAGTCTATACAGAGCTCAAGTACACACCCTGTGTGTACAGTAATTAAATCTATTCTGTCAAAATGTTAAATTATTTTTAAACATCTAACACAGTGTGTGTGTGTTTTATGAATAGTGCGTCTAACATAGCATGAGGCATGTACTAGAAGTGTTATGCAACAGTGCTGCAATGGTACTGTACTCAGATAAAGTAACTGCAGAACACAACAGAGAAATAAACACATTGCTACCAGCCATGACCAAATCCAGACTGATCCCTAACCAAGCAAACCTCCAAAATGACCAACAGCAATCATGCGACTGAAAACCCCAACAGAGGAAGAAGCAGCAAATTCAGAGAGGAAAGACAGCGCACCTCCAAACGTGGATGTAATCTGTGACAGACCTCCTGAGACTTCAGTCCTGTTTCCTATATCCTGCTGCTGTAACGGTTGCAGCTTCACACAAAAATATGTGACTGCAAAACAAACCAGCAGCTGGGATGGGACAGATCCCAAACCAAACCTCTAAAGCAGGGGTCACCAAGCTTTTTGAACCTGAGAGCAACTTCAAGGGTACTGAGTAGCACAAAGGGCACCTTGTTTGATACAAACTTCCATATAGCAAACTTGCGGCATCATCTTTAAACAATAATAATATTAATAATAATAATAATGAAAATAATATGTAAAAAGACTGTCTGATCACATTTATGTTAATTATTCCTTACAATAATTATTAACAACGATTTCCACAACAATGACGGTAGGAAACACACACACACACACACACACACACACACACACACACACACACACACACACACACACACATACATATGGAAATCTGTTACAATATTTAAAAGTCAGAGGTATCCCATCTCTGAAACTTTGGTAAATATCTTTCTTGGCAATTTTGTATGAATCAGCATATTTGCAGCATTTTGTTCAAAATCACACCAGTTACATTTCTGTGCAAATTATCACTTCTAACATTTTTAGGAAATCATTAACTGTCATCAAATCATGCTTCATTTGTGCAAACCACTACCTTTGTAACATTTTTGAACAATTCATGAACTCTGTCCCATGTTTGTACAAATTATCAGTTATGGAAGAAAAAAAATGAACTCTTTCACATTTTGAAATGAATCCTATCACATTAGTACTAATCACCAGCATTTTGCACCAGCATTGCAACATTTTTAACAGATCATAACTACAAATCATTACCTGTTTACAACAAATTATTTTTCACATTTTTGTGTAATGGCACAGTGATTTGAATGACAACATGTGTTACCTCTGTCTTTGTCTGTAAATGTGTGTTAGTGGGAAGCCTGGCATTGCAGAGCTTATCATGTCTTACCTTTACCTTGTAGCTCACAGTTCAGATGGTTCAGTTTCCCAGTGATGTCCGTTAAAAAGGCAAGGCCAAGAATCCACTTAGTGTCCACAAGCAGCGAGGTGTCTCCCTTTGGACTGCATCAACTCTTTGATTTCGACCAAAAGTGACAAAAAACGCTGCAAAACTGGTCCCCTGCTGATCCATGGGGTTTCTGGTCACCATGATCAGCTGACAGCTCCTCCAGCAGCACCTTCAATGTCCTGGTTGTTTGGCTTTGGAGCCATTTATGATCTTCATGACACGAGTCATCACATGATCAAATCCGGCCACTTTTGTACATACATATGTCCTGCTGGTGAATGCTGCAGTGGTAATGTAGGAATGTTGGGAAGTCTGGATCACCTCTGCATCGTACAATGAAGCCGGTGTTCCAGTTTAACAGGTGATCAGGTTAACTGGCGACAGTTTCCGTCTCCAGATGTTTCGTCCGCAGATTCGTCACGATCAGACCTGGATTTACGTGAAATAAAGATACCAGATAAAGAAGACCTCGCCGAAAAACGTCGGCATCACTGCTTAATAAAGTCTATATCCATGTAAATATCATCTACAGACAGTAAAAAGAAACGTGCGGGCCGAAATAAAAAACACGTATTTTTAAAGTAGGTGAGAGGATTCGAACCCACGTAATCCAGCGATAAAATTACAAGACCACCGGTTTACTCATTGTGCTACCAATCAGCTCGACAAACATTCTACTTCATCCATACAGATCACTGTCATCCTGTCAGGTGTTTAACACCTGGTGATTGTTCAGGAAACACGTCCATGTCAACTAGGGATAGTCACAACTTAACACAGGCTGCCTGGTTAAGAACGAGTCAGATAACTATTTATTGTCTCACCAAGAAAACCCACAACATAGAAACACATCCACTGCTGTGTTGTGTGTTAGTTTGTGTGTTCAGTGGAACAGATCCAGAGCAGAACTTCAGGTTTAACTCGGGTTTGTTCTCAGAAACACTCAGACCCTCAGCAGCCTCCCATCAGAACAACACGCAGCAAAACATCAGCTGGATTTGCTAAAATACATCGGAACAAACTGAGACCACGTTGTTTAAACTAGTCACTCAGAAAACAATAAAAACTCGTTCAGTCATCCACGTCCTAACCGTCAACATGCGCAGTGAACTTTGACTCGGACAAGGTCAAAGTTCATTTACACCAAAGACATTTTTGTTTTTAAAAAAAATTATAATAAATATTGTAATTCAAACTCTGCATTAATGTAAGTATTTTTGATTTTAAAAGAACAGAAACTATAATTTTTAATAAGGAATTTCATGGTGACTAGTGTTATTTTTAGAACATGTGTGGTGGGCAACTCACATGGTCTCTGCAGGCAACCAGGCGCCCGCGGGCTACCCCTGCTCTAAAGAATTCACATCTGGACCAGGATGTAGCCAGCATTTGGTCCAGACATGTTTCTACTCCATGGGTGCCTGGCACCACATGGGAAATCCTGGTTTAGTTTTAGTAAGTGGCACTCCACCCATGCCTCATTGGGGCTGAAAACACAGCCGCAAGAATTATACCCTATATGAATGTTTGTCACCCTGTGTGTACTAGAAGAACCACTGTTCACCCACTTTGTCCTGACTGAGCGAGAACAGACCTGAACAGTCAGTCAAGCATTGCTCTGGGAAGCCAGTAATGACTACCTCCAGCTCTATTTGACTTTCTGTGGGCAGAGTGATGGCTCATAGAGAAACAGAAAGAGTAGGTTAAAACATATCATCTGTGCTAGTGTTGTAGGTGGGTTGTTGTTGTTTCCTGCTCTTGAGTCTCCCTTGCTTTCTGTTTCTCATTCAATAAAGTGTGGTGCAGATATTTGTGTACATGTTCAAAATTCACTGATCCAACGGTTAAAATAAAAAAAAGCAAATTTAAAAAAATAAAACAAATATCTAAAGCAAAGATTGACACACTTGTGGTGTTTGAGGGCCAACATAAGTTTTATCTTCTTTTCCACAATTTATGCATCTTCTTAGTTATAGTTGGTAATTTTTAGTATTCTTGCAAATTACATGAAATTGCATGTACATTTTCTGATTTTTGGGTGTAATTTTTGTACTGTAGCTGTAGTTTCTTATAGTATTTTTTCTTGCAACTTGAGGACAATGAGAAAAAAAAAGAATATTGTCAGCCTTTTCATTGAAAGACCTGAAATATAGACATGCGATCAGAATTAACTTGATTATCCAAGACACAGCAAATTTGAGTGTAGCTGTGATTTGCACTGGGAGATATATGAGGCAATGATACTGCTACGTGAGGTGAAAAGCAATGACATGCATTGATGGCTGCAGTTTGTGTCATTATGTCTGATATCCTCTCTGATTAGATTTTTCATAATCTCAAAAATAAGAGTCTACGCATATGCATGTGTCCGTGGACAGTTGCAAACAGGAACTACTTATAGCTAATTCAGTGCCAATATGTAAACAAATGTAGGCAAAAAACAGCTCAAGTCTGTGGTAATTAGGCCTAGAGGGCAAAAGTACATTGTATTTCCTTGCATTTCTTCAGATTCACCTGATTAGTTTTCTCTAAAACATTATCTTTTTACATCTTGATGATCTACACAAAGTAGTGGTGTAGCAGTACATGAAAAACTGGATTATATTTAGGACAGACATGTTTTATTTAGTCAAACTTAGCTTCACAGTTATAATCAAACAAACAACAAAAACAGTATTTTCGTATTTCTCAAGACCTGATTTGTTTCATGATGTTACATACTTGCAGACACATTTTCTGCAAAATTCTTATCTGCAAGATGAAATAGTAAATTCCCTCTTGCTACAATAGCACTAAGTAAAGTGGAAGAGATGTGCTCTCTCCCACTCCCTTAACTCATCTGCCTCATCCTGTGCTTTGATGTGAATCTTAGCGATGGACTTCCAGAGATTAGACTGAGCTCAGAAGTCTGACTCTTTGATTGGAGAAAATATTTACAGCACACACAAAGAGACGCGTATTGACCACCCACACCAAAGCTCACTTCTGAAACTTCTGAAGAGACAGCGAGAGGAAATCCAGGGGCTGTTTGCCATCACCAGATACAGGATGAAGGCGTGGGAGGCACTTGAGAAGAAGAGGAGGAGGATGTGACAGTCAGAATTTATTCAACATTTTGTTAAATCTGGTATCTTTACTGGAATGATGATGAGCATATAAGCCCTTGTGGTTTTTGAACACCCAATGTGGTGGGCTTTATTTTCCTCAACATTCTCGTATGTCAAGAGAAATCAGTTGATTTCAGTAGATGATTCAGCTGTTGAACTCCCACACATGATGCCAAAACCTTATGTACTAAATGTAATTGTCTACTTTTAGTGTGTGAAATGCACTGAAGATATTCAGCGGACTTATGTGGTGATGTTGTAAATGTGCTGAAAGAAGTAAATAATAGTCAAAATAGCAAACACAAAGGCAACAGCAGATATACTTTTCCCCTTCTGTGCTCTGGTTTACAGCTGCTTAAATCAGTATGTACCACAAATGGTAAAATACCTTAAGAAAATTTCAGGCAGTTGTTTCATTGGGCATATTTTATTGTTTGCAGGAGAAAAAAACAACAACCAGAGAGTAAAAAAAGAAGAAGAAAAAACAGAAATTTTAAAAACCCTCAAATTATTCTTATGACTTTAAATAGTACATATAAAAAAAATCTTGATTTCAAGTGTAAAAATGGTTATTTCTGAATATCTTAAAGGATATTATGGGAGTGAACCAGTGCATAATTTTTCCCATATAGTCTTTACTGAAATGGAGATATCAGCCTGTACTATTCTACACATGCTGGAATGTCCAGTGTCTGATTTAATGATGTGTCTTAACAGTTTATATCTCTGAGTCTAGAGAGAGAATGTAGTGTGAGCCCAAACACCATTAGAGGTGACGGAGAGGTGCAGACAGACAGAGAGAGGCTGAGTTTTCCACTGCTTTTCCGCTGCATTTAACATAAGCAGAGCTCCTGCAGTTTCCTCTGTGCCGACTGTGCTGAGTGGGGACAGCTGTGAGAGTTGTAATCACCGTCAATAGACAGCCGCTTTTTTCCCAAGCTAACACTCCAACCCACAACTGGTCAGTGTGGGATCGTTCTGGGATTGCGTACATTCAGTTTCTGTTGAGTCTTTCTTTTAACTTATTTTTGGAAGGCAAGCTTGCCAAAAAGATCCCAGAGGCCAGGACCTCATTCTGTCATTTTTCAACATTTGGAATTTACATAAAAACCAAACCACTTCTGCACTCAGTCCATGTCAAACTGGCTCTGTTATTCTCGTTTGAGTTTACACTGATTGAGATTTGTTTATTTAATGTCTCATCAGCTTAGATAAAGTTCCATTGTACTTAATTTATAACCAGATCTCCCTAATTACACAATCAAATTTTGCTCTTTGGCAGGAAACTTTACTGTACACGGAGCGACATACTTTAGCTTTTAAATTATGTTACAGCTTTCAACTCTTACAATCACCAAAAAGAATAAATTCAAATGTGAGACACAGTTTATATTACATCTAATTATGCACATGATTTAGGGTAATGGCACTCCAAAAATCCAACTTTCAATGGTCGTTTGGGACTCTCATGTATCTAAAATAAAATAATGTGGGCATAACATGAAAATGTGATTGGATGAAATGATTCTTCTTATCCACTGAAAGGTCTGACTTGCATGGATGATGTTCAAGTGCACAGATCTTCCAGGACAAGCTCCTCTTCATGTTGCTTGATGTCAGACACCAGTTCCCACACACGTGGCAGCAATAAGGCACTGAATTTATTAGCTAACAAGACCCATCTGCTGAAATAAACAACTAAATTTAATAAAGGGAGCATGTTTGCAACCCCACATAAAGAAACCTTACTGGTTCTTCTTCTGTATTTTACTGCACTGAAATGTACGTGGAATTTTGCTAATCTGAGTTAAAACCAAAAAGCTTCACAAACAAGAAAAGATGCTTTTTGTATGAAGCTTATTAAGTTGCCAGATCCTCAGCATTTTAATTAATGTGATTTATGTAATGGGCACAGAGGAGGAGTGTCCCCAAATGTGGGCGGAAGAGAAATACTAAACACTCACATTTGAAGGCTTCAACGAAGATTTTACATTCTTGTGATTTTGCAAACGTTCCAATAATACTTATAGAATAGATACACATCAAGTACATATTACTAAAGAATACACAGAAATACTATTAAAAAAAATCACATTATACATAACTATGTTGTTGTTGTCAGCTGGATTTTGTTGATTTATGGATTCAATACACTGTTACTGATGGCATCTGTGTGTGACCCAACAACAGGCATGTTAAGACAAGGCTTGGTCTGAAACATCAGTGTGCATTCAGTTGCATGTATCAGTTGTGAAGCACCTCTGCACTATAGTTAAAAACGAATCTTGAATCTGAAGCATTTGTTTTACAATAAGTTGCAGAATGTGGGGCTTAAAGAACACCCATGCTGCATAAATTTAGTTTCTTATTTTGAGGTAATAATGAAGAAAAAACATTCAAATTACAGTGGCTTCTTCCACAAATACACAGTATTTATGAGTCTAAATGATGCTTGTTAAAGATCTTTCCAGTAGAAACAGTATCAGTGCAAACACACACACACACACACACACACACATTCACATTTGTAACACACACATGCCTCCTTGTTCACCTTGTGGCAGGCTGTTGACAGGGGAGACAAGGGCTCCCATTGACGGGGTCGCCCTCCTCTCCGTAGGACCAGATGTTCAGTGTTAGCGGGCAGTTTGAAAATGACACACTCATTCTTGTGCCGTGTTGGATTTCCCACTTGGCTCCTGATGGGTGGGTTGAAGAGGTGAAGAGAGGTAGAAAGAGAAGAGGGACTTCAGTATGATGTGAATGTGCAAGGAAGGCTTGTTCAGAAACAGTATCAGAAGTTATGTGAAAGGACAAAAGTGACAAAGTTGCAATAAAGTTGGCTGGCTGGGCTCTTTTCAGCATCTTACTGTTGAGATTTAGGGAGAGCATGCTCTTTCTCAACATCGAAATAAAGCCATGTGGAGGCAAAATATGCAAGGACCTTATGGACCATCAGAACATTTCTGCATCATGTCAAATGGAAACATTCAGAAGACTAATTAAAGAACATACGAATATCCCAAGATTTCATCCTGAAAGAGACAAGAAACAGAGATGTTTCTCTCACAGAACAGGGCAAGGTCAGAGAGAGAAACAGAGCAGCTGTAAACAATCTTCTGGCCACATGCACTCTGATGTGTTTCAGATGATTATGGGTAAGAGGGGTTATTCCCTGGGCCTGCATGAAGCTTTTGCAATGATACCTCCTGACAGGATTACATACCAGACTGGTGAAAGTTGATGACAAATAAAGCAGAACAATTCTTAGTTAGCAGCCCTCTATGACTAATGCAACAGGATCTTCTGCAAGTTAAACGTCAGATCCAACCGTTTGATTGAGTTAGATTGGGAGGTTGAGACTAGTGCCTCTCATATGTAGATGGAATCAGGTGTCAGTTAAGTTAGCTCAGTATAAGGACACAAAACAGGACATGCATGTGCATACAAACTTTTCCTGTTTGTACAACAGGCTAGGGTGGAGCAGTCTTACTGTTAAGGTAAAATAACAGACTAGGATTTTCAGCTACATTTGTGCATGCTTTGGCCTCATCCACAGAAAAAGGCTAGAAAAAGTGCTCTATGTGTCCTGTGTACAAGCCCAGAAGTGCGTGGGAAATATTGGAGCAGTGCTGCGTGGATCAATCCAACCCACTTTGACTTACAGATGACCACCTGCTATCCTGCTATCCCCACCCCAACCCATCCTGCTATCCCATAACCCCTCACTCTCACTCTTATTTCAACTGGTTGAGGCAGATTGCCACTTTTTCCCTCCCTATTGAAGGTTTATTTTTGTTTTGGCTCCTTCCCACCGTCACCTACTATTTGGCTATAGGGAATCTGAAGGCAACTTTGGACTGTTTGATTCTTTGTTCTTTGCTTTAAATATGTGAGGTCCCATGAGATGACATGTTGTGAATTGGTGCTATATAGATTAAATTGAATTGAATTTAAGTGATTGATTGCCCAACCATGGATAAATTCACTGAATATAACAAAAACTGTATTGGGTTAGAATTACTGACTCTACTTTTAAGTCACACTTTGTGGTCTTTGTTAAAACATTCAGTACAAAAGTGTCTCGATCAATTTTCCCTCAAAAACTGAACACATTGAGCATCACATTGTTGCGCCCTTTTATTTGTTTGATTGTTGATTTTCAATGCGTAGCGAGAGATAGTTGATTAATCACAAGAAAACAATATTTATCTTATTAGACTTGGTCGGTTCAGTTCTCTGATTGCATTACTGTACCATGTGTATAGTGCCACAACAAAGTCTCCTCCCGCTGGCACCAGTTTTACAGTCACATCTAAGCTGCTGTCTGTGACTGTATTTGGATTTTCTGTTTAATGTGGGGAGAATATGAGGAGTAGTGGTTTTGTTCACACATTTGTTTTAAATGAAGTTATCATGTAAAGAGATAAAGAGACCCCCTCTAGCGTAATAACGCTGATTTCAAAGTGACTAGCTGCAAAATGAATGAAAACAATAACAGAACAAAGATTTGACAGTTTGTGTTTTTGTGGCACTGTAACCCTTCACTAATGTAAATATGTTTCATTTAGATCGTCTGTTTTATCATGTGTTTTAGGACTGAACAAGACTGAAGACAAACCTAAAATTAAAAAAAAGAAACAACTTGCAAATGTTTTTCCTCTTTGCTCCTCACATGGGGACCGTATGCTCATTCTGTTTCGAGGCCTGTTTTGCTGCTTGCCAACAAAAATGAACTCAGTTGAGAATGTCTGTAGTGCAAACCATAAAGCTGCTAATCTCATCTTCTCCTCTCCTTTAAGAGTCTGTCAGGTATTGACGGAAAACGAATGGAGATGCTTGTTCAGTGCTGTCTCATCCAAAGGGAGAGTGGATATTACCGATACAGGTTTACACTTTTGGAAGGTAAGGATAATTATCTTGTCGTTGTTGGACCTTATTGTTGTTGAATATCAAAATGCATTTGTACCAAGAATTGATTTCTAACTGGAAGACATTGCTGGCAACAGGGTGCTTGGAGCATTCCTACTTATTCTATTGCAGCTGCAACCCTGTATGGAAGAAACAGTTTGGAGGATTGTTACAACACAGCTGTTTAGGGTGAGCAAGGTGTAACAAAAGCAGCAGATGGTCTACCTGAGTGAACTGATATGTGATTTATTGAAAGGATGATAAGGATCTTCCTATCTATGCCCTCAACCCTCAAATGTAACAAGTGTCTCAACCAAGTCCGACAAAAGTTTGCAAGCTGTAGAAACACACATGGGCGAACTCAACACTTCACAGCAAATTATCCCACAAGGTCAGGTTGACGAGACTTTTAAAAGCAGGTGTGCAGCTTGATTGGAGACTGGAGTCAGAATTGGTCCAATCCAGCTTCAGCTACCAGTCGGGATGGGGGTATGGAGGCTGTACACAATACAGGTTACTATCACAAAAGGGGAGAGTGAGTGCAATGGCCCAGGGACTGTAGCAAGAATTATAACAATGGTGATGATGAAATATCAAAACGAAGCATAGGTAGCTATTTACGGTTTATTTTCATGCTCCTTAGAGGTTGAACCTGGGGGAAACCACATATCCTGGCTCTGTCCTGGAAAGGACAGTTTGTTCATCACATCCTACATAAATGTTGCTGTATTAATGTTAATCGCAATTGACGTAGAAAATACATGTTTTGTGACTGAGTGAGAGCAGTATTTCTTGTTTGCTTATCTGTTTGACTGACACATTAGGAATAGCATACCAAGTACAGCCTGGGCCTGCCTAGACACTGAATAATCATTAGGGAGTTAAGGCACATGTTCAGTGGAGCCAACTTCCACCAGTTCATCATTCACCTGCATGAAATCTCATGCTCAACCCTATGAGGCGTAGATCATCTGATTTTATGTGGCTGGTACTCAATGTTGTAAAGTCATTTGTTTTCAGCTACAGTGCAGCATAAAATTTGGTTTGTCGTGTTTTGCTCGAGTGCCTTGTCAGGAAAGCCCATAAAGCCTTACCATGCTTGACACAGTTGGAGACTTACATTCACATGGTCCAATAGACATAAACACAGAGTAATAACTACCAGGTTGATGCAGCTGTGCTCTTGGATCAGTTATTTCTAACACATTTTTAGCAACTGAATACACTCCACTACCAATAAAACACACACACAAAGCTATGATATGACTGCAACATACACAAGTGGAAATGTGGATCCCTGTTCATCCTTTGTTACTCATGTCCAGCTACATAAATCGTACTCTATTCTGGAGAAACCTAATACGTAATGCTCTCTAAGGTAATTAGGCAAGAACATCGCAGATGTCTGACATAGTCTTTAATGAGCACTTGTTTGTTTGAGATACATATGAATCCAGGATGGACCTCCTCATGGCCAGCTGGTTGTAGTTTGTGGGGACAAAGCATCTGTTAAACTTTGACCCTTGAGATCTCTGGATGTTTCCACCCATCTTGACATGTTGGAAGAAGGGTGCTCTCCAGAGGAGAGACCTAATTGGGACACAGAAGGGTGTGAATGGTTACAGACAACTCTTCTTTTGAATTAGTCAGCACAGTATTTATGCCTTTGGTAACTAAAATGCAGACCCACAATGTACTTGTACTTGTGTCACATGACTAAAGCAAAGGCTAATATGCTGACTCCACAGTATTTCATGTTTCATTTACCTTAATTACAGATTTAAGCCAAAATGTGTTTCAGGTTTGCTTTTAATGGCTTTGCGTTTTGGGCACATATAACACGATTTCTAATGGAATTACTGCCAAGCTCCAAGAGGACGCGCATGTTTACAAAGACCTGGCGTAAGGTGAAAGATCGGGAGAGCAACCCACAGGGCACTGCAGTGCTGCCAGTCAGCAGGAGGCTTCCTGTCTGAGTAGGTCTCCCTGGGTCTGATCCAAAACTAGACCCACCACAAGACTGAGGCACTATAGATGTACAAAGAGTCAGTTTTTGTAGTTTGTTTAGTCTTCATAAAGGTAATACAGTGTAAAAGCACACACAGATAGCTTATTATTTCTATGTTGTATTGTCCACATCTGGTAGAGAAAAATGTGAAAGAAAACTCAGTATTATGTCTTGTAAGAGTTCACATCGAACACTACTCTTACTGCGGCATTGTCACATTTTCAAAGAAATTGCTCCACCTAGTGGGGAAAGTATAAGAAGTCATTCAAGACATGACAAAGTTGAATGTTTCCATATCAAAGTTTATTGCTGACATGCATGTAGAGATCTGATGAAGTACAAAAATATGTTTTTTATACAAACGTGTTTTTCATCTGTACAATTACGCAATTTTCTGTATTTCGATGCCCATATCCAACCAAGCAGCTTACAACACATTATCCCATTGGGTTTAAACTACACCACTTTTCACATCCTACACCAAGTTTCCAGTTGAAACAGTCAGCAATATATCAGTTATATACTGACAACTTTAGAACCAGGGTGAAAAAAAAAAAACTCAACTTTTGAAAACTAACAAAGGTTGTACTGTTCATCCAGTTGTGGGGCAGATAATTCTTACTTTAGATTTATCTATTTTAGGACCCAAAGGGGTGAATTAAAATAATTTTTTTTGTTGTTCTGGCACACCTTGCAAGTTCAAAATCATGCAACACTCACATGTTTTACACTGAGTTTAACCTCACACTATTTCCATGCTTTTCAGTCCACAATGCAGTCTACCAATACAACTCTGTAAAACAAACATCGAATGTGGTACAATCCACTAGCTAGGAAGTGAAACACTTTTTGATTGGGAGTGGGGCTGATATTAACATCCACATTAAACCTCTAGTTACTAATCTGTAGTTGTGTCTCATGGAAGATGGTGTCGGACACTTTCCACAGACGATCACTTAATGTCAGCATTCAGCAATGGCTACGGTGTTTAGGAAACACCCTTTTCTGATGAACAACCTAAACTACTACAATACTGCTGTATACCCATGGAATTCACATTGAGGTGGGAGAAAGCTGACAGCTCTCTTTACATATTATTTTAGCATCAAGATGTGGTGGCTGATGGCCAACGTGGCCTAAAATACACGTCAGTCGACGTGTTCAAACAGAGTTGGTATCTCACTGGGTGGAACTACATACAACATGACTGGCGCAGTTGTGATGTTACATTATTTACATACTGACCAGTGTAGCCTTGTGTGGGGAACTGAGGGTAATGACAGAAAAAATACACTACAAAACCCTTCCCGTAAATCAAGATAACGTGCGAGTATTATTTAGTTTTCTTTAAAAAATAGAACTATGCAAAAGTCAGTCTCGTTATTAGTGTAGCTTAAGGTGACCACAGACTTCGTGGCAAAATGGCAAGAAAATGATTTAGTAATCCACAGAGGGAAATAAAAAATGCTACCGTTTCATGAATGTGGCTGAAAAGGATAAAATTAGATGGGTAAAGTTGAACCACTGTTGGAGTTAACAACACTTCTTAAAGCTGAGAGAGCAAAGAGTTTTGGGGCCTGTTTCACTAGCAAAAGTTATGCCAAGTCTCAGACAAATTCAAGGAAATTTTTTAGACGGTCTACAATCAATGTCTGTGATACAAGCCCCAGTGGTTTGGGAGAAAAGTCTACACAAGTGAATAAATAAATCAACATGAAATTACAAGGAAAAAAGAACAAGTAAAGACATTTAAAAATATTCCAGAGCCTATGTTCATGCAGTTTGAATATAAATAGGAAGAGTGTAGAGAGCCTAAAGCAGGTACCAATACGCAAAGGCAAGTCGCAGTGTACAGATGCTTAACAGTCACTGGTTAGTAGCTTCGCCATGGTTTCAAGAAACACTTTGATAAAACGGTTGAATGAATCAAGAATGGCAAGAAAACCCAGCAACTAAAACTTAAAATCCACGAGTCTGTATTTTCATTTTTTTATGAAATTGTACAGTACAACACTTATCCCATGGTCTGTCTTGAAAAGGAGAAACAGGGAAGCTGGAATACCTGGAAGCCATTTGATTCTGAATGAGCCTGTGGGTACCAGTTTCCTTGGCTAAGAGTAAATTTAAGACAAGATTTTTGGCAATAGAACCGTGACAGTGCCTGATCTTCACTATAGTGGCACTGAGGAAGCGTTACCATCAATATGCCTTGGCAGGGAGGATCCAACAGTTTTTCCCCATTCAGTTCTTGGCATTGTGACCTCCAGGTACCTCACACTAGCTGCCTAGATGCTAAAAATAGATTTCCACAGGGATGAGCAAAAGCAGGAGACAATGCATTCCACAAATATCAAAGGGTGCTTGTATACATACTTTGATATTCAGTTCTCTCTTCAATGCAAATATAGGGATGAAATGCTACTTATTAAGGTAAATATGATTTAAAAAAAAAAAAAAGCTTATTCAGATTTTTTGAAACCATTGAAAAGGTTTCAAAGCATTATCACTCTGACAGAAAACATTAATGCTTTATGTCACTGGTGGCATCAAGACTAAATTGTTACAATCCCTTGTCTCAGAACAGTGAACATGGTTTACCAACAGAGAAGAGAGACAGAGAGGTAGATTGATTTGAAGTCAGAGTTACAGACAGGACCAGGATCATTTTCAATACAGGACAACGGTAAAGAGGAAAAGGAAGGAGTGAGAGGAGGAGGGTGGAATGGAGGTATACAGAAGTGACATCTGTGATCAAGCGATCTGACTTGAGGCATACCATTAACCACTAGGAAGAGAAGGGTTGCTACATGGTATCTGGTCCTGTATTGCTCAGGGAAACCAGAACTGACAGGGGAAGTGTTACGGTAGGTAGATTCAAAAGAGGAGGAGGAGGAGGAGGTGGAAGAGGAGGAGGAATACGGGGTTAATAGTTTCTTCAACACTCCAGGCAGAGCCTTGTGTTAGCGCCATATGTGACTGTGCCATCAGGTTTGTTGCACAGTGAGATCTATCAGTGGGCAACCTGAGGGCAAGGAACCTTTGGTTCTGATCTTCCTCCAGACCTTTCCATATTCTATTAGAGGATCCAGACATGGGGAGTGAAGTTCCGGGTTGGCAGTTTTTCTGGTGCCCATCTCATGTCTGCTCCACCTAGTTTGCCTAAAACCCGCTTACATATGAGGCCATCTGTACTCCAGCTCAGGCTGGGCTCTCTGTATGCCAGTACAGTTTTTGGATTTATCCTCCTCAGCTCTCTCTGGGCTCTACAGTTTTTCTTTTTACTTCCTGAGGAGGCCAGAGAGGCTGGAATAAGTGTGAGTGGGGACTACTTCCGGAGGAAACGTTGTGCCAGGATGGCAGCATCTAGCGGGCTGACAGGCTGAGCGTCGTGGCCCAGACGCCTTACAGGTGGGATGCTCCCAAACTGGCGCTTGCTAAGAAAGCTCTTGGATTCATGGATAGTGTTCTTCTCTTCAGCCAGCAGCAGCTGCTGGCGCATGTAGTTCTCAAACTCGTACTGTGAGGACTCTTCTATTACTTTGGCCTGGGGAAAGAAAGCATTAGTTCAAGGTGTTGCAGTTTTTGTGGCACCATAAGGAAAACTGCAGTCAAAAAAGTAAACATGATGTAAATTGATGGTGAACTATGTCTATTACTCGATAAAGGTGGCATAATTCATTTTAGCTTTAGCTTACTTGTTGCACATGTTAGCATTTAGCAAGGCATCAAGCATCCTCAGGGTAATCTACACATATTTACCCTTTGGAACAGTAAAACATACCTCTTGCAGATGTTCTGGGTGATTGACCTGATCGTCAATATCAGGAACCACTTGCAGAGGGCCACTCATTGATGACACAGACTGCCTGTGATTAAGTAAACATAACAGCATGATGAACAAATGACCAACGATGAGCGTGACAATTTGAAATGGTGAGCGTGCAACTAGTAAACAATGCAAAGCAGAATTCCTCAGCTCTTCTATAAACTGCAAACCAAGACCAGACAATCAACACATCTGATGTAGTTCTTCCAAACATCCAGCAGGCGGCGCAATTACCATGAGGCAATGATGGCACTGAGGGACTCCAGCACCTCTCCTGCAGTCAGCCTCTGCTGAGGGTCCAGCACCAGCAGTTTTCGGATGAGGCACACTGTGTTCTCTGACACACGACCGTCCCTGTGAGGAGGTGGAGGGGATAGGAATTGCCAGTTTCATTAGCAAAAATGTATCAAATCTATAAAGCCAATTTTGAACGGTTATGCCACTGCCTCAAGTTAAAACTGAGTATACTAATGCGGGAAATTGCTAGTAAATGTATTAAAACCTTTTTCAGGTACTTCTACAAGATTTTAGTGAAGGTCTGTACACCCTATTGAGGTTACAGTTATGCCTCTGATCCAGGATAGAGCATGCCAACATGCTCATTTTGTTGGAAATTAGCTGTTAATTACAGCTAATTCCATTCTGTTATAGAATTATGAAAGCATGACAACAGAATTAACTGTGTGCTTTTAATTTCTTATGTAGTCAGAGCAACGTGATTCCACTGCTCTAAATTAACGCCCACCAGGACAAATACTCACTCTGGGATGGTGTACTCGGCTGCCTTAATCTTGCGGAAGAGCTCTTGAGGTATGCTGTCATAAAAGGGGAACTGGCCATAAAGCATAGTGAATAGGACTACACCGAGAGCCCACATGTCACTGGGTTTACCACGGTATGGTCGACCTGGAGACAGGAAGGAGAAAGAATCAAGACCTGTGCTCAGTATTAACAAATGCATAGATGGTGTAACACATTTATCTAGTGCAATGACAGTATTTGCCCTGAATGACTCTGAACTATCTAATCCTTTAACAAATTCAATTCCTGCCTTTAAAGTCTAATGATTAACGAAATGAGCAAACATCAACACAAGCTACGACTCTGCATCTATTACATTCCCTAGAAATTTCAAGCACACTCCTGACTCTGAAATTGGCAAAGCTGCTTTTATATCAATGCTGGGACATTAAATCAGCCATGAATCAACAATGAATAAACTGGAGCTTGTGAGGGTGGAGCATCATATTTGTGCATGACCATAGGCAGTGTTGTTACAGTCAGGCAGGCGGCAGCAACAGCAGTAGACAATTATGGTAAAGCTTGTGACACACACACAGAGGCTGGGGATGGGAGGGGAAGGGGTAGATGGGAGTAGTTTCCCTCTAGTGAGTCATCAGTGCATGAGTCACTGAAGCGCTGTTTAATTGTGTGCCTGTCACGTTATGCTGATATACACGCAGTGGTTTTATCTACAGTTTACAACTGGCTGGACATGAAAGATCTGCGTTTGAAATTCTTCTTGTCAAGCTTGTAGACTATCAAGAATGTTGCTCTGGAAATTAACCATTAAATTGATGGAAGAGAGCATCAGTGCTACTGGTGTATGGTGCTCAGGTGTGCACATTTACTTTGACAAATGGCCACGATACAGCTGAACAACAAAAATGGATTTCTGCTTAATCTTCAGACAGAATGTTTCACAAAGAGCAAAGCATCTTCTTCTACAGTCACATACCATAGCTGAGAAAATGCAACATCACAGAGATTGCACAAACAAAAGCCAAAAAAAGCTATTTCTTGCTTTTACCAGTCCGAGATTGCAACATAGCCTTCTTCTTGTTGCTTAATAACCGGAAAATCAAACACAAAACTGACTCCTCAATGTTATGCAATGCAATTCAAAGAATCTCAAGAACCTGTCTGCAACCAGATCAACAAGGGTTTTAAAAGTAGAATTTTTGGGTCTGGCATTTTGGGAAATACATTAGACAGTTGAATTTCTCTTGCAGTTAATACACTTCACAATCTTACTAACAGTGGGCAATGATAAATCTAAGACAGTGATGAAGTTTTTCACACCTGTAAACACATGGTTAGTCAAAGCAAAAACAGGTGTCATTGTTGTGATTGTTGTCTAAAAGCAACAAAAACTAGATGATCCATCGTCCCTCCCCCCAACCAAATGTCAGAGAGAAGTTTTTCAGAAAAAAATAAGCCTTCCACCACTGTATGAAAAGCACCTTTCATATATACAGTTTCCTTAAAAAGCAGATGCATACAACTTATGCTTTTCACTCACCACTTAATACATCGGGGCTAATGTAGGCCGGACTTCCTCTCTGGTCTTTTAGCAGGTCGTCTTCACTTACAAGGTGCTTTCCCAGACAGAAGTTGGTGATGGTGATTCTGTGAGTCCTGCAAATGCACGCATACACATTTAATATATAATTTATACATCTGAGTTTGGATCAGAAATCAGTCTTAAATCAAATAATCAACACAAGTGCAGCAAAATTTAGAATGTGAACACTGCACTGCACACTCATGGCAAAACACAAAGCAAACAAAAGCTGACAGAAACGGGAACAACTTGATAGCACAACTTGTTTTATTAATCTTATTGTTTATTGGGCCTTAGAAACATACATATGTCAGTATCTCATAACAGCCAAATGCAAAGCAGAGTATGCACAGGCAATAGAATCCTCCCATTTTGCATAACCATTAGAAATCTAATATTTCCTTACATTAGGGATGATACATGGAGTTGGCCATAAACACATACATTTTGGTATTCTATTCTGTAGCTCATCTGCTGCACTATTCCTCTGTGACACATATAAATACAAATAAAGATAAAGGATTGATCTTGTTCTGAGTGACTAGGATATCGTGTGACACCAGATGGGGACCCTGTGCCAGTCTCTCTGCACACCCCGACATCAAATCTGTCAGCCCTTGGAGAAGGCCGCTGGGACTACATTGCTTAGATGGAGTTGTCGGGGGACACAGAGTCATGGATGCGAAGCCCATCTTGCAAGAGCAAAAATCGATCCCC
Organism: Amphiprion ocellaris; assembly: GCF_022539595.1. NCBI lineage: Eukaryota > Metazoa > Chordata > Actinopteri > Pomacentridae > Amphiprion > Amphiprion ocellaris. The sequence continues at coordinate 20,228,189 of NC_072774.1, forward strand.
ACGTGCCTCCACTAGGGGAGGTCTGTGGGCCAGGAAAGAGCTAGTTGACAAGGAGCACGCTTCGGTAGAACTGCATGGATGCCACAGGGAGAGCGACCGCTGGTGACGGGGCTTCATTAAAAAGGTATAATAGGCCGTTTATAAGTCAGGGAGGAAGCAGGTTTGGGGTTTGATCAAGCAGTTGGATTGTGTTTTTGCTATGTGCTGTCATGGTGGTTTGTAACTAATCAATTTTAGTTAAAATGTCAAATACTATATGAACCAATTTTCTCATTGCTATTGGTGTATCTCTCATCAGTACATCACTGTTGTTTTATTATCCAGGCCTAAATAGAAGTATAGAACTAATTTTAAGCCAATAACTGTTTGGTAAGTATTGACTTCTAATTTGGTCTGACATTTTCCAAATGTTCTTCCATTTAATTTACAGATGACTGTTTTGACATGAGGGGCCTTTAAACTTTTCACTTATTCACTGAAGATATATCTCTTGAATGTGAAATTTTCTCTTGAAATACTTAATGGCATTATCATCTTACGTGTGCTTGTTTTGCATGAAGTAAATTTTGTACCAAAATCATAGTTTTATTTAGTAAGCATCCATCTACAAGACCACTCCAGAAACACTGACGCTTCGAAGTCTGAGAAGACACAGTGCTTTTTCAAGTGACATTTGATAAATTTTATTACTGTGTACACTATGTAAAGCAGAGGAACTATGGATTGTGTTCCTTTAGCAGAGAAAGAGAAAATGAAAAAGCTGCACTTTGACAAACATATGAGTCAACCTGTGGTTTAGGATAATTGTCTCGATGACTCAGCCTGCATGGTGATGGGTTGGCAAACGAATATATAAAGCTCAAGAAGATTTTAAGTATGTACACAAACACGCAACTTCAAGTGCACCCACACGATCACTCCCATGCTGAACATGCACACACAAAAATGCGCTCAAAAGCACGAGAGCGCACAAACACAGTACAGCCCGAGACCTCTCTGCATCATGCTTTTCACCCACATCCGCTTTCTAAAAAGCCTGAGGTCAACAGCTTCCCCTATTCTCTCTCACTTTCACACCCTGCTCCATCACACACATTTACTGCTCCCATTACAGTGTCTGGAGCCAATTTCTGTTAAACACTCAATTTTCAACCAAATGCTTCAATCTCAATCCTCTCCATAGAACATTCACTCAACATAATTTCCAGCTTCTTATGAGATCCAACCCATTCAACAGCTTTTGGTGATCTAAGTCTCTATCACCATACAGATGCCTTGTGATCTGCACAAGGATGGGCCAAAGAAACAGCGTGCGGTGCTTCAAGGGCCCGCAGCATAAAAGCTTTCTTTATGCAGGAGTCTGTTCTTTGTCTGTGTGCATCACGACCCAGGCTTCTATTCTTGTACTGGAGATTGGGTAAATGAAATTGCATGTTAGCCTCGTGAGGCAAGGGTCCCTAAGGACTGAAGAGAGACCACACCATCTTTGGTTCCTGGTCATGTGACCCTGGGTAAGTCAGGAAACCAGAAACCCAAATATCCCCCATGACATCCCTCTCCCTGTCCCTCCTTCCCTCCCTGCAACATTCTGATGACAATACACCAGCTGACTAGAAAGAAGGTTACATAGAGGGCAACTTCTACAGAGACCAGCAAATTTCATTTCCCAGAACTGTTACAAACCAATGACTTGAAGGCCTTAGCGTAGCAGATGTTGGAACGCTTTTTATGCTAAGGTATGTCTTGATGTATTGTGGGTAGCGCATGTCCAATAGCATGTTCTTTAAAACACAAATCATTGATGATTACAGTGTAAACCATTTCTCCATTTTCACTGCATTTAAAAAAATAGGAACACCTTGATGTAGAATATGTCCATATGTGGCTATGTATCCTTAGAAATACAATACAATTTAAGAAGTCGATACAGCTGACATACATTGTGAATGACCCTGCAGATTGATTTATGACATCCTGCTGTCATAGCAGCTGGCACTGCAAGAGGAAATCGTATCATTCTAGCATAAACTGCTGTGCTGTTTGATAGCCTTGGTGCATTTCCCAGGATGACGACATGTAGCAAGGGTGGAGAGGGAATTTTGGAATCGGTTTGCCTTTAAATTAACCATGTTCATCCCACACTAACTATACTTTCATATGCATCCAGGGCAAGATGATGAGGAAACATGAACAAGTAAGTATGATGCACAAAGGAGAAGGGAAATGTGAAAAAAAAAATGATATGATAAAGGGAATACATCAGAAAAACAACAGAGGCTGGAATGAGATTGCAGTGTAAAAGAGAGAAAAAGCAGAGTATAGGGTAAATAAATGATGACTGTGTGTGCATGTGTATGTGTGCGTGTGACGTGCATTACAGTGTGAGTCAGCTCTGAGCTATGGGGCCTTTGGCAGGCCTCTCCTTTGTCTCCAGCTGGGACGGAGTGTTCCGCTCGTCTGCTCCTCTCCTAGCCACCCTCCTCCCCTGGTCAAAACACTCCTGTTTCATCACCACCACCGCTACTACTGGTACTACTGCTGCTGCTGCTTGTGTTTCTGCTAGTGGGTGTTATGGTGCTGTGCATAAAAAGCAGAATGTGTGTGTGGTAAAAAGATAAACCAGGCACGTAACATCAATGCAAATACTTAGACATTTAGATCATGTTATGTTACGCTCAAGAAGTTACCGACTGTCTATGAGACAACTCTAGGCTCACTTGTGCGCGATAAACGCATACTCAGTGTTTGGGTGTGACAGTCTGTGCAAGTGAGCGTAGCAACAGAGAGTGTATGCATCAACTTTAGTCATTCAGACCTTACTAAATAAAATGAATGGCTTTATGGAATGATCATCAGATTCTTCAAGTCTACACACTTCTTTCCAAAGTCAACTTTGCATACTTCTATTGCAAAATCTGGCACAATTTCTTCTATTTTCTTAATGTGGACAAGTGTATTTTAAAAAGATATAAACAGTCAAAAACAGCAGGATCTCACAATGAGAAAGAATGGTTTTCATCCCCTGAATACACACACGCGCGCGCGCGCACGCACGCACGCACGCACGCACGCACGCACGCACGCACGCACACACGCACACACGCACACACACACACACACACACACACACACACACACACATCTCTTTCACACACTCCGAGCATAAGGTGGTTAGAAAGGGTTTAAAGTGGAATAGTTTTTCATTTTGCACAGCCCATCTGAACTAAGCCTTCTTGCACCTTTTCCACCAAATTGTCTCTGGTTCCTCAGCTTGTTCTGCTCAGGATTCTTGGAACCTTAGTACAGACAAGCAAACCAGCCTACATTTCCACCAGTATCAAGAATGCTTCCTCACAGAAGGCACTACTTTCAAACTGCAGAAAGTGATATGTCCTCTGATGTTGTCATTGTCTGCACTTCAGGTCAAGGAAAACCAATATATTTCTCAGTGGTTCAAAATTAAGTCCAGCTGTCCCCCTATTTTCAAAAATTCAACCATTGGGAATGAATCATCAGGCTTTACTCACAACACACAGTCACATACCCAGTCAGGCACAACAGAGTGGGGCTTTAGGTTCCTGAGACTGATCTCACTCTTTGCGCAAGAATGTGACCTCCGTTTGGGTTTACAGCCAAATGTACACAAGATACAGGCTGCTGGGGCTGACTGAGTGCTCTCACACACATGAGCGGAGGCAGACTGACTTACTGGCAGGCTAAAATGACTGACCCAGGATAATGGGAGAGGTTATTGGCCAGCTCGCTGATTGACAAGGCTGAATGAATGATTGAGCATCGTCTTACCGTTTGTTTAGCACCATGTTTCCCAGCTTGAGGTCTCTGTGCACAATGTTTTTCTGCAGGCGGGAAAGAAAAAAAAAACAGAAGAAAAACAAACAGGAAAAAGTTTAGTCACGTTGTGCTCAGTGAATCACTGGTATCATGACAATTAGTTTGTTTCAGGGAGTGGCACTCGAGCATGGGAAGTGAGTACATCAGAACGGACGTGCAAACAATAATAAAGCCATTTCTCCTACCAACAACACTATTGTATCAATGCTTTTTTTTAAAATAAAACTGAAAATTTTGCATTAATATTTTCTTTACGGTACACTGTAGGGGACTAAAATAGAAAAGACTCTATTAAAGAAGTGCAGCTATTCTTGGACTAGTCCATTTAATTCCACTCTAGACTCACCTTATGAAGAGCCTCCACTACACGAACCACATCATAGAAGATGACAATTGCCTCGCGCTCACTCAGTCGCTTCTCCTTTATGACGTAATGCTGGAGGTTTATTAGATCTGCTGTCTTGTCGCTAAAGTCATGAGCACACAGGCAATCCAGCACAAGGCAGATTCGCTTCTTCATCTTGCGCACTTTGTTCGCCTCCCTGTCCTCCACTATTTCATAGGCTCGATCCTGGACAACAATAACAAAGTGAAGTGTGAGAAATGACCTTTGGGAAGGTGCTTACTTGGTAAGCGGACAGAGTTGCTGATGTATTTCAGAAGCATTTTCCACAAGAATTCAATCAATATAAGTTGAGGCATCCACAAATGCACAGAACGGATTCCTGTACTACATCGGCTGATCATGCCGATTCATTCAGCTTAGAAAGACAGATTTAAGGAGGATACGGTCAATCAACAGCCAGTGCGTAGCCGTTATGAAAAAGAAAGACATCTATCCTGCCACACTAGGGGCTGGAGGACGAATAACAAAGGTCATTTCTCTTCTTCCAACTCCAACCTAAGCAGAGTCACCACTTCGTGATTATTGATTTCTGTATCAGGTTGTCAGTACTTTTTTTAGAAGCAGTCAGCAACACTGAAAGAGTACATTATTAACTGGTTCTCTCACAGTGGAGATGCACTATAATAATCCAATCAATATTGCAGGCCTAAATGAATCAGAGTGCATGGTTCAATGCTGCTATTCTGAGAACACCGGCAAACTGGAACAGACAGGATTTGAAAGAGAGACAAAGAAGGAAAACACACAGAGAGAGAGAGAGAGAGAGAGAGAGAGAGAGAGAGAGAGAGAGAGAGAGAGAGAGAGAGAGAGAGAGAGAGAGAGAGAGAGAGAGAGAGAGAGAGAGAGAGAGAGAGAGAGAGAGAGAGAGAGAGAGAGAGAGAGAGAGAGAGAGAGAGAGAGAGAGAGAGAGAGAGAGAGAGAGAGAGAGAGAGAGAGAGAGAGAGAGAGAGAGAGAGAGAGAAGGCAGATGGAACAATAACAAAGTTAAAGGAGGCAGACAGGAAGACAGGTGAGGGAGGGGGATTCATTGTGAATGGATGGGGCTAGGAACAGAAAACGACTGCAGATAAATATAGCTTTTAATGGTACTCCCACTGGTCTATTGAAACAACCTTGATAAGGAAAGTACAAGCAGCTTGCTGGACTAATGACAAGCTTACCACACTATTACTGAGCTGATAAGAGCATGCTGTTACTTGTACTTGCATAGTGAAAACATATTCTAAACTGAACAGAAAGTGACAGACATTTCTCCATAGTGTTGCTGCTGTATTTATTTAGCAAGCTTAATTAAACAGAATGCTTGCCCACACAGTACTGAGTGAATCAACCTATAAGACACTGTTTTTGCCCATGGCACTGGTTAGTTGACAAACTATTTATCATGTACCTGTCAAAAGATGTGTCACTTAATTGCCAAATGTGTTCAGGTCACGAACTACCTGAAAGAGGCCATGGTGGTGGACCACCCCATCCTGGTTATGCAGCAGAGAAAGGAGGGAGTATTCTGTGTGCAGCAGCATCTTCCCCTGCCTCTCCTCCTGAGTCTCCCCAGCAGAGTTCACTCGTTCCTCCAGCGTCAGGATCTATCATAATCACACAAGAAGACAACAAAGAGGGGTTACAAAACCAAAACTCACCAATGATTAGACAGCAAAAAAGAGATATTTAGCTATTTAGTATAAGCTAATCTTCAGTCATGACACTTAACATTTTAATGATTGAAGACATGACAGTAAGTTGCATCTTTGTAAAATTGTAACAGGACTTATAAGCCCCTTTTCAATAGAGCTGGTTCCAGTTCTAGTTCGGAGCCAGTGCCTGACTTAGCACCGGTTCTTTATGCTTCTATCAGCTGAGCACCGGCTCCAGGCTCCAAAAACTGGTGCCTTTCGGGCACCAACTCTTTGCTGGGCCAGAGTTGAGAACGGAGTACGTCACGGGCTGGGGGCGGAGTTACAGTGACCGACAAACAATGGTGAAAACACAGAACCGCCATTTTTAAACAGTTGAGCGAGTAGTAGTAGTGTTTAGTGTGCGTTTTGAAACCGGCAAATATGGACGCCACATCCAAGCAGCAGTGGTCTGAGGAGGAGACCCAATGCTTCCTAGCACTGTTGTCTTCATATGAAATTCAGTCCAAGTTAGAGGGACCCTCTCGGACCACACCGGTGTTGTGAAACGATCCAGCGTGGGGGACGCCTTCAGCCGGTACGAGCAGAGCCTCGACTAACTCCTCAACAAACTTAAAAAGCTCAAAAATGACTACACGGACCAGAAAAGGGAGGTGGGACACAGCAATTGTCAGCCAAAAAGAGCCCCCATTTTGACTGGCTGCATTCCGTGATTTCCAGCCGGGGCCCTGAACGCCACAGCCGTGCTGGAGTTGATGCAGTCTGCCATACACACAACCAATCCTGATCCTGGTAAATTTTATTTCTCAAATACCCTGCTGTTAGCCTACTATGAATAAGCCAGCTACAATAGTTCCACATCAATATTATGAACATTACGCCAGCTAACATGGTCCGGGCTCCTTATAAACTCCTTATAAAACCTGAGAAAAGCAGCAGCAATATTTCATTACAAGACCTGTATTCAAAACCTCCCACATTGTTACACAACAGCCCATTTAATCATATTACTGAACTATATTTTAATCATTGAAATTTTTCAAATTTAAGTTCACTTGTATTTTTACTCTTGCACTTGGGTGAATAAAAATATATTTGTGATGAAAGATGCAAGTTTTGTCTATAATCTACAGAGACTTTATTCAGTGTTCAGTGCACACTTCTGTTACACACATTTTGACAGATAATCAGTTGTGCTTTTCAAGCAGATTTCAGTCTGAAACATATCAGCAACATATGTTGTTTTTTTTACTGTCACACCGAGCTAGATCGATAAACTGCACTACTGCAGCAGATATATTATTGAAGTGTGCTTACATGACGTGTCTACATACACTACTCACAAAAGGTAATTCAACTTTCAGGTGAAATTTATGGAAAATGTAAAAAGTTCATGATATTATATCATGAAAGTAGGGCATTTAAGTAGAAGCATGCAATAGTGATTTCCTCATCTCAAACAATTTATTGAAACAAAAGCTAACAATAGTGATGGGTATATCACAATGAAAATGTCAATGTCTCATGACAGTTTGGAAAGAACAGCAGCCTTCAACTGAAATCCGGTACAAGTGTGTCCCACCAGTGGCGTGATCGCGGATGTACCCAGAAAACAGCTGATCTCTGCCTCGCAATTAGCCTTAAAACCATCTATAAAGATAAACATAGATACTATCATCAACTTATTGCATTTGTTTAACTGCTATGTAATGAATGCAAACATAGTCGAAGCTAACGCTAACACACCACTGTTAAGAATCAGAACATCTCTGACCATTACCTGTCTTCTCAAATGTAGTTGCCGTTGCTTGTAACTAGGCTGAAGACAGGTAACTACGAACAGTTTGATTTGTTTCTGGATCGCAGTGTAAGCTTGCAAAGTCAGGAACAGCACTTGAATGTTTACGGTGCGCCAACGTTGCGGAACGGCTACACATGCAGTGACATACTGACGTTTTTTGGTGACGCAATGACACAGCTCCAACTTGGCTCCTTGCCAATGGAAAAGCAAACCGGTTCTCAGGAGGCACGAGATTTGAACCAAAAGAGCACTGGCACTTAACTCGAACCGAACTAGCACCTGATTCTTTTTGGTCGAAAAGGGCTAATAGTCAGGCGTGGGTTAGCCTAAGCACAACTGCAATTCTCCAACATGGTCTCAGATGCAAGTGTGAAGTTAAAAATAAATTGTGCAATAGACACTGAGCCACTGTAGTCACAGGTATTGGGGAGGGGTCACACACTAACTCACTACATGGTCACAGAGGTTAAAAGTTGAATTTCCAGGTGAGGTGCTACCTTCCCCTCTTTCTTTCTCCCATTCTATAGCCCCTGTTTAACAGACGTTGGATAGCCCCAGTAAACAGACTTCCCGGCTGATGTTTTGTTGGTGTGCAAGAATGACAGGCGGCAATAAAATGAACACCAACAAAGGAAGGTCAAAGGTTCAGAAGTCTACTGGGACATAATAAGGTTGTTCTGAATGATAGATTATTTTTTTAACCATGTGTTTAAGTCACTGTGTCTCTGTAAAAGCAAAACATCAAAATCCTGACAGACTTACTTTGAGCTGATAGAAGTCATCGGTGCCATCTTTTCTGGCCAGACACTGCACTATGCTCGGCACTGGTGAGTTGCCCAGGCGAGGCCCTGCAAGGATAAGAAAAAGAACAGCTGCATGACCAAAAGGCAGGCTATACGCTGGAGTGTGTGCTCTCACTGCAACTCATTAAAGGCTGCATGTGCTCATTAACACCCCAAGTGTAATGTTTTCTTTGGCACTCTATATTGCAAATAGTGGAGGACTGGTGCAGCAGAAAGTATATATGTTTCAGTATTTGGGAGAGAAATACATTTTCCAGTGGGAGGAAATAACCTTGCTCCAACACCGACCTTTCTAGCCAATGTCATGGGGATCAGCAAAATTTTTCACATTCTTGTCTCAGGTGTGTGTACGCACAGAAACATCCCACAACTCATACAAACAAATACCTTTCCCCTTATTTCCCTCACAGGTTACCTGTATTCAGTCTGCACTAGATGCAATTTTATCTACACAGATATGTTTTACGGGGTAACATTTCCTTACTTTTAAGGGTTGTGCAAACACCAGTAGCTTCCTTACCAAGGATGAAAGGCCCAGCTCTCTTAGCATTACTGCCGGATATCCCGGGACATTGCAACTTGCTGGCTCTGCCTGATGTCTCCCCAGCCCCCCTCTCCGACGAGCGCCGTTTGGACATAATGGAGCACTACGGGGAAATAAATCTGATTAGTACAGGGGATAAAGATAGTCAAGTTAAAGGGAAAGTGCATACAAGTGACAGCCAAGATATAAACTCTCAATGGATGACAAAAAATAACATCACTAATCTGTAACTATCCAATCCTTTCATAAATAGTAATATATATTCTTATATAAATACTATATTGAAAGCTTTAGCAGTGGTCCTACAGGCCAGTCAAGAGCTCAGTGATTAGTAAACAGAGGTGAAAGGAGGTAAAATTCAGGGCAGCTCCTCCCAGCCTATTTTAAACATCCCTCCCTCACATTTACTAACACTTCAGTGTGAATGTGAGGCCATTACGGCTCCATTCAGGATAATGACTGCTGGTGTCAAGGGTAACACCTCAAATTCAATCTCCCCAATAGACAACATCAATGTGTCACAATCTGCAATTCAAATGGTTAACACTTTCAAGTAAATGTGTGGCACAAGCACAAGAGTCTTTAAACATGCATTTTTATTTACTCCTCTAATCTTTAGCTTTTCCTGTTGCAGTGGACATGGGTTTAGAAAATCCTTCCGCTCTTAATCTGCATGCTGTATCTCAAAATCTGTACAGCCAGCTTATCTGCGCAAGACCTTCCTCCAATAAGGACATACATGTTCTAACAAGGCTGAAACAAAAAAAATACCAAGCCCTTACACTATGATAAGCAACTAGATTCACATGCCAGAAGAACCAGTGACAGTGTGACACATCATCATTACACAAACTACTTCAACCGCCGCAACACATCTGATCTACCTCCCAGAATTCAGAGCAAGAGGTATGCTTTGTTTACTGATACCGAGTTCCTACGTGATGAAACCCCATCTGTTTCCCGTAACAGGGAAGTAGTGCCCTGAACCGAGAGGAATGATTCACCCGTATGTCGTCCCGAGTTTCCACTGGACAGAAGCGCTTAAATGTCCAGGTGATGACACCGATAAGAGAGTGCCCCCAAGCCTCTGACATATGCATCATACAGACTGACAAACAACTCACAGAAGAAATGTCCAGAAGCAAGGAAAAAGAAAGTCACATATCTGAAATAAAAATGTCACTGATAACTGTGCTGTGCATATTTTAGCTAACTGCATAGGGGAAGATGTCAGACTGATAAAGTCTAAAGTGCCTCATAAACTGCTAACTAGACATTGAGGGGAGAAGCTGAAAAACACCAAAACTTCAGAATATATAATGAGTCATGCATGTGGTACAAACTCTAAATCATTTTTTAATGAATTAGACCTTCTTGCTGTTTTAAAACTAATCACGCACCACTCGCCAGTTGGCATTTTTGGGCAGAGAGGAGGCAGGACAGTTGGCAGTCAGTATGGGCTGGTATGAATTCTCACTTCCATGAGGCTTTTTGTGATCCCAGACAGCAGACAGTGTCATCATCATGTCTCTCGCCCATCTGTCTCCATCTCCACTAGTCATCACCCACTGAGTCCGATGAGCTGAGGTTTTCTGACAGCATTTATGGCACAAGCCGGAGTGACACCAAGTCACGCTGCCAATAGTAAGAGAGCATCTTACTCTAGAGAACGCAAAGCAATAGATAATCAGCTACTGCAATTCATGAGACTCCTGGGCAGGAAAATAATTAACATTTTTTATCCAGCAGCCAAAGTGGTTGGCAGAAGGAACAATGTACACACAACTTCTAGCGCTGCCAGATACAAACATTTTAACTTGTTGGTTGGGTGCTTGAAATCCTGCTAGATAATGAAAAAAACAGCAAAATTTAAGGCAGTGTAACTCATGAATTTTGTTTCAGCCACATAATCACAGGAAAAGTGGTAATCCATGCACCTCAACACTAAACTGACTCAGTGATACAAACTGCTACACAACACACAACTCATGGACCCAAGGCTATTTGTCTACCTACTGAAAATCAACTGCAGTGCTCTGAAGCCAACTTCAGACACATCTAAAAAGCAAAGGTCAATGTAACCAACTAACGCACACTGACCTAAATGACATCAGCGTGATCACAGCACACAGCTATCCTTTTCTGACACTACTGTGCCTTTCTACACAGCCAGTGATCTGGCAAGCAAGCCTGCCTCTGCCTCTGACTGTACCAGAGGGAGGACAAGAACAGATACAGCCTCTGAATCATATCACACAAAAGGAGGAGAGACACGCTGCCAGTGCCCACGAGAAATGTGGGCTCCCTAAATAGTATCAGAACAAAACAACCACGTAGGTGTCTCAAGATCCACCCACCCAGACTCCACGCCACTTGTCTGGCTCTGCAAGAAAAGCTTGACTGCAAAATCAAGGTACTATCATGATGGACAAAGAAAGCAAAATGACACTCCAGCAGGTAGTAAACATATAAGTGAAATACAAAATTTAACCACCCAAATGAATCCACAAATAGATCAAACACAAAAGTCTGGAAAGAGGTACAGCAATCTGAAGGTCATACAGGTTTCAATCCTCCTGCTTGAGTGAAATGTCACTTATGTCAGCTCATACAGTGTCCTACCTATAACTGCAGTCACTCACTGCATAATTGCAATAATAACGCCCTTCACTGCACAACAAGGCTGTGGACACAAGGTCACTCTATAAATTACTTGCCGAAAATAATTCCAAATGCACACAGAGTGTCACACATTGATTGGTGCCATTTTGCGACCACAAGGTCTGGACACTGTTCAGTTCTGGCAGCGAGCAGTGTAAACGAGACGAGTCGTAGCGTAAAACGCTGACGTTATGCCTTACAACTTGGACAAATCCACTCCACAGACCGCTAATAACTTGAATAGCCAGAAGCTAAAGCATTTTGCCCCCGTCAATGACTTTCTGGCCGTTAAAACGTTTTAAAACACGGACTAAACTGAACTACACGGCGTGTGTAAACGTGTGACTGATGTGATTAATCAAAGTATTATGACTGCACCCATTATTTTACAGCGTGTATTAATGTAGAGCAACAACAAAACAAAGCTTTAATGCACGTACAGACCTAATACGACAGCAAAGCTGACCAAATTCCTCGGCTAAATACGCTACTACAGCTTCAGGCTCACCGGCCACACAAAGGGGCACACAACACAAGGAGTTGGGCTTTCGGTGCAAACTACACAGAGCAGCTGTTAGCTAGATTACGACAGCTTTAGCGTTTTCTCCCACGTATCAGAGAAGTTTAAATGTGCTTGTTGGCGAGCGACGTTAGCTAATGCCGAGCTGGAGGCTAAAAGGCAGCCGGGAGGCCATTTAAACAAAGTAGGTAACATTACAGCTGGCTAGCTGTGCCAGAAAGATAGATAGCAACGTAGTCACCACCTCGCTTACCTCGAGCCAAAACCGCCGGGCAAAGTCTGCGTTGTCTTCTTAAAACATGGACATTTCTACAGGTAAACGCTATTGTGGATGTGCGGAACTTGTCGCTTAAACAGGAGAGACCACAGAGGTTTGGTTTCGGGTTGTTTAGCCCCTGCTACTGCAATGAGCAATTAAGGAAAAGCCTCCGCTCTTCGCTGATCGCATCTTTCCACAGCGACAGCGCCACCTGACAACGGAAATGACGCACACACTTATTTGAGTGACAGAGGCGATCGACCAATGCCAGCAGCTATTTCCTAGTAAATGGTAGCACTGATGATGAAATTCTTTGCATAATAAAAGTTGCTAAATGAAGCACATTACATCATGGTTGTCTGTGAGGGTAAAGTTTATTAGATTAAAAATATTTTTTATGCTCTGTAAGAAACAAACCACTTGCAAATGTCAGTGTAGAAATGCAATATCACAGATTGATATTTCTTGTGCTGTGCACATACAAAGACCCAAGCCACATGAATAAGACACTAAAAATACCTTTACAGTGGTGAAACATTTGTCAATTAGAGCATAACTTCTGCTTACGTTTCTTTATCCACTTTATCACTGCTTTGCAAACAAGACGTTTTATTCAGTTCTGGCTCTATAAATACAACCAGCCACCAAAACACAGTCCAACTAGAGAAAGCAATCAGAAAATAAGCCCATTAAATATTATATAATAAAAGTAAATGGAGTAGAGAAACCTAAGTCACATAACAATCTTTTTTCTTTAGTGAAACAATTAAATCTACAATTACTCTAAAATTTCAGCAGTATTGTAGCTGAATGTCCATGTATACCAGAAGATTTTGCTTCACTAAAAGGTCTTTACTGTGGATGCCTTTTAATAAGATACATATTGCTGTTAAATTAGGTTTAGTATATGACTCAGTGAAACTGCTCATCACTGAATTCAGTCACTACTTTGCTAAAACCATAAAATTTCTACAATATTTAAGCTTCACTGTCTGCTCACAAAGTTTCTGAATGAGTGCTACCTGTGTGTTGAAATTGCAATTTGGCAAGATTGCATTTCATTTTATAGACAACCAGCAATATCGCTCACTAAAAAGTCAAGTTCTTGCTCATTTACTCAGCAAGCAAAGTTCTGTATGATAGTGACATTTAGGAGAACTCACCTGTCTTCCCAATTTAGATTCACTGATTAAACATAAATTCCACCCACAGCTACCAGTTTCAAACCAGTGGGTCGACGTGACAGACACAGAGAGGGCAATCTAAATGGCAGTGTCTCATTTAAGTTGCACAAGTCTTCCTGTCTTGACTCAGCAATGCATAGGCCCCCAGCCACATGAAACACGTCAGCTTGTGGCTTTACAGTGTCCTGCCCACAGTCTTTAAAGAGGAAACTGAATCATAACTCAAATGCAGGGTCTATGAGAGAAACATGTTCTAGGGGTTCTTTCAACATGGTAAGGAAAAGGTTCAGTGGACTTTTAAATCTGCAGTTTTGTAAATTACTATTCTCCCCAATGGAACCAGAAACCTTTAACATTATATATATATATACAAAAAAAATGAAATTACTATTTATTATGCTATCAAACAACTTTCCTGTGGTTTGCAACTATACTGCTGAAAGGGGATTAAGGCATTATATACACAGAAAAGTTTTCAAAGCTGTATGGTGAAAACTAGTCTTCTAGCAAGCTCAGGTGATTCCAATGAACCGTCTTGCAGGATGACTGGCAAGAGCTCTGGTTTCTGTTTGTTTTGCAAGTAGGCTGTATCCTCAGGGCACATTGTGTTTCTTGTCTTTATTTTGCCAAGATTATTGGGAAGACCTCACCAGAATCCTCCTCCCCCAAATCAATTGAGAGAAATGTCTCAGCATGTTTTGCCTACATGGTATGCACTGTTTGTGTGTGTCCGTGAGAGAGTACGGTTGACTGGGGGAGTGCAGACTATCACAGTCTCACTTTGTCTGGTCTGCAGGCAGACTGCACACACATACAGTATCGTGTGTACTACAGGTTGCTGTTGCTATTGCAGTTCTCACTGTAGGTCACTGCTGGAGGAGGGTAATCATATTGTGGATGATACTGAAGCATATTGCTTTTACTGTTCTGGTTTGATGGGTAAACCAAACAGCAATTTAAGTATACATAAATGTAGCAAAATTGACATTTGTATTTTTATAATTCATTGAGCTCTGCACTTCTAAAGATTGAGAATTACTAAAGAAAAAGTAAGTAAAGGGACTATAGTACAGTGGTACAATAAAATACATTGTAGTAATGTGTGACTTTCAGTTTGGAAGCGCCACATTTAGTACATGATCAGATGTCTCCCCCTACTGCTATATGTTATTAACTACAACACATTGTTACAAGGTTTATGCCATTATTAACACGCTATTGCATCAGTAACAAAGCAGATGATTCACTTCATGCATTAATCTGTGTAAAAAGACATGTTTTATTTTTTATCTATTTGTTAAAAATACTACATTAAACATTCAACAATTTAACAAATGCAGAAATGTGCACTACCCTATACACAGAAAATAATACAATCAATAAATTTAGGGTGCCATAAACATATTTACAGATTAGACAATTACTTATATTGTATTATTCTATATTTTACCAATTTACTCACAAAAGAGCACATTTCCTGATCTTACCTCAACATTCACTGACATCACATGGAGGAGAAATATGTCTTATAAGTAGCTCCTCATACTCTTTTATGGTAAAACGGAATAGTGTTGGATAGACATTTCTTACCAAAATAAAATTGTAAGGGTCTTTAAATTGAACTAGAAAGAGCACTTGGGTTCCTTCAGTTCTCCCACAGTACAATTTAATTACTTGTTCATTAGAATACAGAGGAGGTTAACTTTCTCCTCTTCACATTGATAACGATAGTACATCCTTGGGATGGAAAATAACGTAAAACAAACCATCATGAAATAGTGGACTAGCCTCAATATCAATGTGATGTAATTGTACATGTGACTGACACGGTTAAATGACAATGTGTGAAGTTAAATGTAAGGAATGTGTATTTTACTGGAGTACAAAAATGAGACATCTTGACATTATACAAACAGATGTTTTGCTATTATCACATCAACATGTTCAATACATTGATATAGGCCTACTTTATATCTTGTTGCGCTGAAACTCCTCTCAGTTTGGAGCACACATACTATTACAGCATATTCCATCTTAAAGCTTGTCTTGCCACACATTCTTGTTCTGTAAATGCAAATACGCTGTTGTTTGTCTGAGAACAAATGGAAACACTTGCTCACACCTGCATTTCAACACCACCCCAAGAAGGTTTTGTAGCTGCATGTGGGGTTTCTGCAGTGGATTTGTACAGACAGCAGATTGGTTGTCAGTAGTGCAGACTGTTCATGATGCATTGTGCTCCACTCCCTGGGTCTTTCTGTCAGCGTGACAATATCACAGACCGTCCATCATGGCTAGAAGGTCATCTCCTTTGCTGCTGGCACCTGGCGACTGATCTCCTGACTCGGTGAACTCTCCCATGATCTTGGCCAGTTCTGCATTGGCCTGCTGATCCTGAAAGACAGTGTTATCCACCAATCACAGAGTTGAAGTGGCCATTACAGGGACTTAGACCTCATCACAGTAAATCCTGTTACACTGGCAAAGCCTCACATCCTTGATCATTGACTGTATAACCTTAAGAGAATCACTAAGACAAGCAACATTTGACTTTTCGGCCAGTCATGAGGGTTGCTTATTAGGGGTAAAGGAGAACCTACTAGTTGCAAGGCTGAGGTGTTAGGGATAGTGTCGACTACAAGGTTTTTGCCGAGATTTTCCTGTCCCAGTTTGAGTAAGATGTAAGAATAAAGAGAACACAGTAGTTGTGAAGTCTGTGCTCATGCTGGTCACGAATCTAGAGTTTAAGCATCTTGAAGATTTGTCCTGACCACGCTGTGAGCTGTTCCAGACTCTTGATCAATTTTAAAACATGCCCAATTTCATTGTAGCCAAAAGCAAGATGCACTTGTAATTGGGGTATCTTGGAGACAAGGGAAAATTGGGAGGAGAACAGATCAAATAGCGGGAGGAAATTAGGCTCTAATAAAAGGGAATCAGATATACAAAACAAAGCAAAAACCAAAGCAAAAACCAGAGTAAACATGTAATCAGTACACCTTGTTTTAGATGAGACATGCAATTTTCTGCAGTGATAACAGGGACAAACCTATCCTGTAGTTGAGCAGGCCAGCAAATCGGAGATTTTGAAAGTCAAGTCAAGTTCCTTTATGATCCGCAGTGTTTTACATTTTGGACAAGAAATTCACAATATAAATGAATCCCATAGATGAGAAAAGGTTGCGCATTTTTATCATTCAATGTGCTGTTAAATGTACATTATTATTAAACAAGTAGTTCTTCCCTTCAAAAAGGCTTTGCAAAGAAAGATAACTAAGCTTTACCTTTGTTGCTTGGATGTTTATGACTCCATATGAAAGCTCATCAGGTCTTGATATTAATGCTTCTCTGCAATACAGGAAAGAAACAGCCTTATCTCTGATAATCTCAAAGCTAAATAGTACATTTTGACAAAGGGAATACAGATGGTTTTATTTGATTAAGTACTGCACATCACATGTAAAGACACTCACTCTTCTTCTTCATCTGTGGCAAAGAGATTAACTCGGAAGCCACTGTCTGTGTTTCCTGGTTTCTCAACTTCCAATCCTCCCATTAATCTGGCCAACAAGTTCAGTTCCTCTTTGGCTAGAGGGTTAGGAGCAGCACTGACCTGTTGACACACAGCAACTTGTTCACTTCAGCATATTTACTCTGAACCTGTTGTTTGCAAGATCATCCTCCTGATGATGACGTTACATCAGGAAGTAAAGCACAGTTCTGCACTACAGTTTGTACATCAACTTTGTTAGCATGTTATGTCCTGTGAACACCGTAAAGAGTTAAACCCTGTCAGAACCAGTTTTCAAAGTTCAATTTGTGTCCCTAAAGTGTGCCATGTTCTTTTTCTTGTTCGTTTCACCTTTGTGTGCTGAGCAGAATTTTTGGATGTGCCAGACATGTGAGTCTCCACTGGGCGGCTTACACTGTACCTGAATAACAGGATAAAAAAGAGAGAATGAGCACATATGTGTACGTAACACAGTGTCAAACAATTATTTGAACATATTTTATTTAAATATATATTTCTTTGTAACTTCGTACAGACATCAATTGAACTTGAATGTGCTTTCAGGTTTAAAATGGTAAAAATGTCCGAAATGGTGCAGTAGACTTCATACTATTTACTATATGGTAGAGTCAAATGTAATCCTGTCAGACGAAATCAAACCACCGATTCTTGAGTGCTTTGGATGTCTCAAAAGTCAGTATATCTGATCAAACAGCTATTGCCTAGACTGTCTGGCGTATGTTTCTTTAATTTAATCTTTTTACATATTTCTTCACTTGAATGACTTATGATTACCACATGACACAGAAAAAAAAAAAAACACAGAGTCATGTTCATATATGGGCAGCTTGCAGCATCTTACATGTTTGTGCCTAATTTTGTTACTCTGTCTCCAAAAATCTCAAAAGATCCTTCCCGGAGTGCAGCATTGTAGTTCCCTCCATTATTGAACTGCTGTCTGGTCAGCTCCTCACCAGTACAGCTAAAGATCCTAAAATTACCAGATAAAAACACAAGAGCATTGATTAATACCTTTATTTTTGTACACAGCAATACATTTTTAATTCTAATTAAAGTAGTTCTCTTGCGCAGAAGCCTGAGCTCATTTCCTCTATTTATGTTTTAAATGTTCCACTGTGCAAATCCATCCATTCATCTATGGATGGATTGCAGGGTCCCTGGGGGCTGGAGTCTATCCCAGCTGACTTAGGGCGAAGGCAGGGAACACCCTGTCCAGGTCGCCAGTCTATCACAGGACTACATAGAGGAACAAACAACCAAATTTAGAATTGCCAATTAACCTCAGCATGTCTTTGGACTGTGGTGAGACCTGGTGAGAGCCCACACAGGCACAGGGAGAACATGCACACTCCACACAGAAAGCTGTGAAGCAACAGTGCTAACCACTGCAACACTGTACCACCCTGTGCAAATACAATTCTTAACAAATTCAATCCAAGCTAAACATACAACTCAACTAAAATTAGAAGCCAAATGCTTGTTCAACAAAACCCCTGTAATGCGATTAGCTGCGGAAAGGTCTACTTAACATCAGATTACAGTGTCTGGTTAAGATAGTAAACAGACTACATGAGAGACAAAAGGGCAAACATTAAAGACCATTGGAAGGACCAAAGGCAAAGATCACTATGAAAGCCATTTATTTAATCTTAGTGTCAGTTATCTCTGTCATTGTTTATAGTAAAGAGTGCTTGGGTCTGATGAATAAGAGCCTGTGGTACCTTATCAAGCCAGGGACTTGTGTTCCATGGGGAACAGAACCACTGGTGGGAAGTACGAAGCGACCATTTGAGTTCTGCACTTTATCTTTGAGGAAAATAGACACCTAGTACAGAAGAAGACATAGACAGAAGAAATTCATGTGAGTAAAATGAATCACAAAAAAGAATGTTCTCTGGGTAACACTGGACCTAGGATGAGATGTTACATTTGGTGGACTTACCCTTATATGCATGTCTTGGAAGAAGATAAGAAGAGTTTGTCTAATTAGCTGGAATTCACCACTGGACAAAGGTGTATACATCTAAAAAGTAATAAAAGTAAAAGTATAGAAATCAGTGTGTACTGATCTCCAGTGTGAAATGGAGGTGCTGGCAACTGCAAGATGAACATAAAGTCAGCAAAGATACATTCATCTTTCAGCTATATTCTAAAATAATCATGCTGATTTTGTGTATCAAAAATTTCTATGAACAATGTGTGAAGTCACAACAAAACACTTTACATCTTTCATAACTATAATCACACTGATAAACATAATCATGTACAGAATAATGAAATGAGAATTGAATTTTTGTCTGTAAATTAACCACATAATATGCAGCTATTTACATATATGACCAAATGTGGATGAAAATCGTGGCATATGTAAAGATTGATTAAGGTCACCTTTGTCCTTTCCATGTGCAACAATCTAAACTTTTGCTGCAGTGTTAACAGCTGAATGTGTTTGTACCTTGACAGGTAAATCAAAACAAGCAAATCCAGTCCTACAAATGTCAAACCCAGTGGTCACCTATCAACCAGGTGCAGGCGGCTACGGGACAAATGTGTTTCTATTTTATTTATCTAAAATAACTAGGACTGTGAAACTACTAACACTGATATTAATTTTCTTCTTGGTCATTTAACTACATTGTAGTGTCTTAAATCCTGCCATAGGAAAAGCAGCGAGTTGCAATGTATCACTCGCTGTGCGATTTTAAGCTAGTTCATACCACACAGCTGACTATGCACAACTAGAATCCAATTAAAATGTATCTAGTCTTTTTTAAAAAAAATAAAAATCTCTTAACTGCTTTCCTTCTCTTCATTATTCTTTTTATAATTGATGTATAATTACACAAGTAAGGGAAGATTTTGCATACTGTTTCTGTTGAAGTAAATAAAATTTAAAAAAAAATATGTGTCACTGCGTGAAAAAAACAATAGGTCATATGGCAAATTGCTAACCGTTTGTGTTCACAGCAAATGTAAGGACAGTAAAGTCTCACATATCATACCTCTATGAGCTGTCGGTACGTTTCATCAACCTGGCTGAGAATGCTGGGAGTATCTTTCACAAAGTCTTTGATCGCATCCATGTGGTTGAAGGAGACGAGGAGGATGTCCTTAGGTCGGGGACAGAGAAGCACCTGATATTTGAAAGCCATGGTCATCAAATCATAGAGCTGTGAAGAGGGACACATGGAAAATTTAGTGTCTAATGCAGGAGAATAAATGCATGTTTATTGATAAACAACAGAGGTAGCCACATACAGCACATATGAACGGCTCCATAATGCAACTACTCTGCATTATATAGTTACACTTAAAGGCAACAAAATAATATACACTCGCTGTATATTTGTTATATAAATAATCAGTTAATATGTAGATTTATCTAATTCACAGACAATTTAGTTGATTTAAAATATTACTGTAATGTGTATAATGAATGGGCTGTAAAAGAAACTAGCACCTCTGTGCAATTGATGAAGGTATGTGATTCTTGTGCGCAAATGTGTACTGGAAAAAAAAATTAAGTTACAACAGAACAGTAAACATAAACATACGTCTGTGTAAATGATGAACAGTAAACATAAACATACGTCTGTGTAAATGATGACTTACTTTGTCCATACTAGCTTGATTGAGCCTCATTATGGATGCATGAGCCAACCTGTCAAACACCGTCCGCAGGGCCTTCTTGGAATAAAGCTCCTGCGGCTTGAAAAGCTCCTCCAGGAACTTTTTATTGAACATAGTGGTGATGATGTCATTCATAACTAGTCAGAAAAACAGCATGACAGAAAATACCGCACAGAGTTAAGTGAGGTTAGACAAATGTACTTTCCATGTTGCAGGCTCAGAAGCGGGCAGATGAGCATCTATACTATATGTTGGCCAACACAGCTCCATCCAGAGTTTAATCCCAAAGGCCCTAACAAAGCAGTAGCATGGCGAGCCAACAGCAATTAACCCACTTGATAGGAGGCCAATAGTCAAACTGGAAACAGCTGGGTTTTAAAATTAAGTTTTGCTGTTATCACTTCAGTGCATCACTGCTGCAATTAATCACAATCAGTTGTATCTGTCAGAAGTCAAACCTATTACCTAAATTCACCTTTTTACATTTGTTCAATTTGTGGTAGCTCTACTCACCCCAAAACCAAGCCAAAGTTTAAGTGATGACAACAAAAAAACATGAAAGACTAAAACAGGGAAAATAACATTAGCCTAGGTGCTGACACAGAAAGAAATGTGGTGACCTCAGATGAGGTTGTCAGTATACCGAAAACCAGACACTCAGTATACTTAATAAAATCAATCAAATTTGCAGCTAGGACATGAGCATTTATGCGATCCAGCCACTTACATGATGTACCTGAGTGGCAACTACAGGACATTATCTGTAAGATGATCTGTATGTATGAGGTCTCATCTGTTGGTAATTTATCATATCCTGTTGTTGATGCAGCATATGGGATACAGCTAGGCCAAAGCAGAGCAAAGAGCTACTATTGCACTAGTGCATGATCATATTGAATCTTGTACTAATACCTCTTTTTCTGTCCTCCTCTATCCAGGCAGCTATTGTGGAAACTTAATGAATTAAAAGCAGATAGATAGATGAAATAATGTTCTGGACACCAGATTGTTGATTTAAACCGAAAGACTGTATTGGATATGACCTTATGCTGAATTTGGATATATGCTTAACACACACATATATATACAATGTATAGCATCCACTGTCATTTTGTGAAAGCTATCTTTTGTGGTCCTTTATGGTAGAACTGATTGAACAGTTTCCAGCGTATAGAGAACGGAGCACTGAAAACTACACAGCAAAATTTGTTTGAGCTTGTGATTATACTTGTTCTACGCAACAGCAATTGCGGTCCATTGAGTCACCAAAACTTACCAATACACTAACCAGTACACGAATCGACTCACCAAGCTGAATCTGTAACTATCGCGGTGCAACAGTACCGTTTTGCCACAGAATGAGTGACATTTGTGTTGTGAACTGGTTAGCTGCTAGGCTAACTACCTTTCTTAGCTTTGTCAGCAGGTATATTCTGAGCTCGAAGCCGCTGGTCCAGGATGTACAGCATTTCCCCGCCGAGATTAATAAAGAGTAAAGGCAGAGTCCTCGACGACATGACGGCTTTCGAACTGTTCAATATGTTCAGACAATGTAGGCAGCTAGCGACCACAGCTAGCTTGAATGTTTGCTAAAGGGGATCTGTTTGGCAAAGCCTCTTCTGGTTGCCAGGCCACGAATAAAACAGCCAATCAGAGCGCTGTAACGTTATGACATAATAGCAAGGGGTGGAGTCAGAGGAAGATGGAAAACTAATGTAACCACAGCATGAATGAAACGGAGCTGTCTCTGCGCACTTAATGCGCATGAAGGAAAATTACTCTTTTGTTCATCTGCTCCATGCTGATATTATAGTCTTTGATATAGTGTCTCAAGTACGTTTATTTATAAGGGTCACAACACAGAATGTTTGGATGCACCCAAATGGAACAACTTTTGTTTTGTCAGAGGAATATCACATCACACACTATCACTTTCTGAATGCAGACATTTTATTACATGGAAAAGTTAAATGAAATGAAAACATCACATTTGAAATGACAAAGTTATTAAAAATGATGTAATTAATATAAATGATGGATGTGGACGATGCAATTTATTTACATGAATTCTAAATAGCACTAGCAATTTGTCATACTGTGCAGGTACATACAGGGCTACTGGAAAAATTACATTTAATACATTGAACTGCATTCCTTTAGCTGCCTCATCTGCATGAATGCTTTCGGAATAAAAGATTACTCCCTCTAGCTGGACATCATCAAACACTCTGGTTACTGTGAAACCTCTCCATTCCTGATCCGGATTTCTCGCGCCATCCTGCACACTTCACAAATTCCGCAGAAAAAGAGCATTGTGGCATCATTGCAGATTGTTCCCTGCGGTTGAAAGATTGCAACAACAATAACAGACAGACAAACAAAAAAACACATTATGGAAAGTCAAACCTTTTATGAGAAAACATGCTGCAATTCAGGTTTCTCAACTGTGGAGAACACCCAACATTTCCTATATTCATGAAATCTCAGTCTTTCATAACTTCCAAGTTGAACTTGAGCCAGGCTTCCTCTATGAATCTTAAAGCACCACCCAAAGGCCTTAAAATATATGAGAACAGTAACATACCTGAATACCATAGGTCAGTCTCATATGAGTCCTGAGAGCTGACAAGCCTCCTGGCAGACAACCCAAACAGCAGTTTTCTCCATATTTATTTGCCGTGTAGCAGCTCAGTGCAAGTGGACAGAAAAAACCAAAGGCACCTGAATAATAGAAGATTATTTCACTGTGATTTTTTATTTTTTATTTTTGCCAGAGATGACAATATCAAACATACAAGAGTGCGTATGAGAGGGTCTTTGGTGTGTGGTTAAATAATGGGAATTCTACTCACAGATGAAACAGTCGCTGAAGCAAGAGCACAAGCCTGTGCTCCACTTTCCTGTTTGGACATTTGTCCCGTAGCCGCCTGCACCTGGCTGATGGGTGACCACTGGGTTTGACATTTGTAGGAAAGGATTTGCTTGTTTTGATTTATCTGTAAAGGTACAAACACATTCAGTTGTTAACACTGCACCAAAAGTTTAGATTGTTGCACATGAAAAAGAGAAAAGTGACCTTAATCAATCTTTCCGTATGCCACAGTTTTCATCCACATTTGGTCATGTATGTAAACAGCTGCATATTATGTGTTTAATCTACAGAGCAGGAAATGTTTGACTTTTTATAGAGCCATATAGACAAATAAAGATAAGTAAATAAAGATATTATAGTACTCTTGATTTGAGAATAAAGCATTAATTTAGCTGATGGCAAAGCATTTTCGGTTTCAACAACTGCGCCACTGACTCTTTCCTTAACACTAAATAAGAAACTGGTCTGAGGGCTTTGCGAGCTTGTGATTTACACACAGTGTGTTGATTGCTGTGTATGCTTTAGAAATATACTCATATTTTCATAAAATCCTTCTCAACACAGTCAGTATCTCATAATATAGCCTCTAATTCAGAAATAATGATCAGAAAATACTATGTTTTGGCAAGACTCCATTCAATTATATTGCACCAAATCATAATATAAATCATCTTAGGTCACTTTACATTGTACCTAACAATATTAGAGATAAACAGTGCCACTTTGAGCAAGAACTTGGAGACAATGGAGGGGTTAAAAAAACACCTTTAAACAGAATGAAACCTCCAACCAGACTCAGAGTGGACGGTGGTCTACTCAACTGGATGGGGTTGATAGGCTTGACTTGAAAAATACTTTTGGAACTTTCCCTTGAGGATGATTTTTATAGTCTGTAGTTAATTAGGTCAGTAGTAGCCATAATACTGGTGTAAAGAATTATATTGTTACAACACAGATTGGTAAATGTACCATATTAAAACACAAATGGTCATAGAGCCATTTATGTAAACTGCTATTTTGGATCAGTGCAGTTATAAGCAGCTTAATTTGATAGCAAATAACATGTAGAGAAAAGAATATAAATGTTGTGCAAATATTATTTACGAGCAATATCAATTTAATCAAGGTAATTGTGAGTTTTTATGGTAATCTACAGCTGAAGGAAAAAACGTGTCACTTACCAGAAGAGCCTGTGAGTTTGAGCTCCTCTAGATCAACCTGACAAGTTGCATACCGCACAGGAAACTATGACGAGCTTGAGCTGTGAAATGCTGGTTTGCCAACAAACTGCTGTTTCTGAGGATGACAAAGATCTGTGGTGAATAAATGACAAATTCAGAGCCATTAACGAGAAGCGCTACTTTGCTTTGAAGCTGATAGCGGGTGCAATCTCAAACAGTTACAGGTCACTAGCGCATGTGTCGGTGAAGGCTTCAGTTTAAATGGGCTGCCAGTGCCTCATCAGACAAGCACAGTTCAGGGAAGTCATGCAGTTGTTAGTTTCATATTGCACACAAAAATGTTTCAATCCCCTTTCGTACAACTTGAGGTTTTTATCGACCTGCATGCAATGTCACCACCACTGCAGTTTGTAAAAGAAGGGGTGGATTTACTCAGAATTCAAACCAGCACAAAAACTGCATGCAATTACAACCCCCCCCCCCCTTTTTTTTTAAACATGATTGATGTTCGTGTCATACACAGAACTGCATTCTTTGTTATTCCAAGATTGAGGTGTGCAGTAACTTGAAATATAAAAAGAATTTGACAAAAGCATTTACTTACAGTAGAGTCAGAAAGCAGTGATGTTGCTGCCTCTGAAAATGATTGTGTTGCTATTCCTCATGTAGGATGTTAAACGATGACGGTGCATGACTGTGTCACAGTAAGATACTTTCACAGAGCACAAGACACATTGCAAAATCAATGCATTTTGTTACCAAATAAGTATCTGACCAAATCTGAAATGCACCCATAATCTCCCCGTCTGTTCCTGAGTTAGTGACATTACTGTCACAGTGAAGTTGATCTTTGATGTGTGAATATGTCGTCATGTAGAATGCTCATTTCATCCTGTTAAACATTTGAGTGAAATTATATCAGAATTAACTTATGCATTCTACAGCCAAAAATGGGTTTATTATCAATCACCCTTGCGCCCAAGTGAACTTCTGTGTCAAATGTGAAGAAAGGTGTCCCTGAGACACTGAGTTCAAGAGAATCAGACAAATGTACAATCCAGTAACATAAAGCTTCTGGTCATAGCTGTTGGAGAGACATTAAATATTAAAACGCCGTATGTGCAGCCTGAAAGTGACCTACCATCCACAGTAAACCAAATTTGATATCAGAAGCTTGTTTTCTAACTACTGTTTGACCTTGAGCTGTTTAAATAATGCTGACAAAGACGAAGCATGTTGCAATATGCTGAGAAGGCTGGGAAAATGTAAACCCACAACTTTTGCACAAGCCTGTATGCTGTCAAAATGCCAGTAAAACAGGGAAATTGGGATTGCTTAATAGTTAACATTATGCAGTAACTTGCACATAACAACCATGTTCCCATTGACAGTTGATGGAAAAATACCAGCTTTGATATCACGGCCAGAGAAGCACCATAACAATTTCACCCTGCAGATAGCAATGCAGCAGAAGTTCTCTCTCTCTCTGACATTGGATTCGACATTATCTTATCATTATCAGTTATCTTATTAAGTTGCATCTTATAGTAGGAAATTTGAAGTCTGATTATCTGCACCCTAATCAGGATGTTCAGTTTCTCTTGATGTTGTCATTTGAGTTCCCCACTTCAGTAAATACCTTGCACACGAGACAGCTTTTTGTGCAGAAAAATCTTAAAGCACATCTAATACTCATATATTTCAGTGCAAATAAAGTTCAATACAATTTTCTAGGATGTTTTATTTCCTTTAGTTGCTGACATTTTTAGATAATTGGGGCATCAACCTAAAAACAAAAGCGAGTAATATTATTTGATGGCAACACATAAAAAAAGACCCCACTTATCCATATCCCACATTACCACAACTGAGAGTCTCAAAGTAAAGATGTTGGTCAAGACAAGCCTTTAGATTAGCTGTTGTAATATACAGTATATCGTCTTTTATTGAGTCTCAGCCATTTTTGCTGCAGTTGCTCTGGTCTCTGTGGAGGCTAAACTTTGCTTCATCTTCAGCCTCTGCTCTGCTTTCTGCTTCTGCACTGCTTTGAAGACCTAAGAAGGAAGACACACATAGCAAAGTGTTAGTTGGTCATACACTAACACCCTTGACATGGTAGTCAGACGAACTAACAGAAAGCTTGAGTAATGCCCTTAGACACTATATGTGATATTGTTTCACTAATGTGAGTTTGCACAAGCTTAAAGTTCTGCGGAATTATTTTACGGTAATGCTGACAATGAAAAATAGTATAGATTATTGTACATCCAAAATATAGATGTAAATAGAAGGTCATTTGCTTTCTACCTTAATGCAGAATTCTTTCTTGGCCTTCCAGCGGCGAGTTTCTCGTCTGTAGTACTCTGGGGGGAAGGTGTAGGTGATGCCCAGCTGCTCACACACTTTTTCAAAGGCATCATAGTTAACCAATCTAAGGTTTTTCAGAAGCTTTTTCCTTCGGTCAATGGACATGAGCATCCGCCTTTTGTTAGCTTTGTCCTGGCAAGAAATAATATAAAATTAAACCACAAACGTGATTCAACCAGGCCCAAATCGGTGGAAATGAGACCTTTTGAGGCCCACTATATGCTCGTCTGCATATGAGAAGACAGTTACTTAGAAATACAACAGAGAAAGGGTTAAAGTTACATCACTTCCATACCTACGTTAATTTTATTAAAAAGCTTTAAGGCGTGATGCAACATGGAAACTTCCGACCATGGCTGTGCTACGCATGTTGTTGTTTAATGTGGGCGAGTACACAGGATATCCTGTAGCACATGCATACCTCACACCAGAGGAAGGCAGAGAGGTGACGTGGAGAGACATTCATGCACGAAAGTTCTCATGGTACAAGTCAACTGCTCTAAAATATGTCATGGAAATTTTACGAAGCATGTCCACAGAACATGTGTTACTATTCAGCAGAAGAAGACCAATCAACTTCTCTCACCTTATGATGTTTTAGCAAATGCTCCTGATAGTTCCGAATTCTTGCTGTCAAAATAGCCACTATAGAAAGAAAGATCAGGAGGAGAATTTAATCGTTATACAATTATTGTAATGTCTGTTCTGTATTTGTGTTTTGGTGAAAACACTATGTGAAAGGTTAAAGAAGTGCACCTCACCTTGGACCTCCACTGAGCTGCGATCATGCTCATCCCTTTGGACTTTTGCTATCAGCTGTTCCTTTTTAAGCTGCAGCTTGTCACTCTGAAGACATCAACAATATTAGTATTATTAGTTATGAATATTGAGCTACTTGTTTTGGACTGTATTTTCTGAAAGTCAGTGTACACTTCTAGAGAAGCAATCATTACAAAAGTAAAAACACAGCAGGGTAAAACACGACAAAGTGATGTGCTGAGACATCACAACTTACATGACTTGCTAACTCCAATGAAAGAATGCGTTTAACAAGATCATCAGTCCTGTTAAATAAAAACATAGTGGAGTTAAATGACAGGATGATCAATCTGAAAAATATATGTATACAGATTTATAATGCATTAAAAATTGAAATTTAATTTTTGCTCATTTTAGGGTAAGGGACATATGTATGCTTACGTTTGAGCAATGGGTACAGCTGCATAATCCATCTTCAGCATTGTTGGAGCAAGATCACTAAGCTGGCTCTCAGGGCCTGGAAGAAACAAAATACTTATGTGAGCATTCCAGAAATATATACACATGGTTTGGTGATGTCAGTGCCTGTGCCTTGTAAATACCTGTCATCCTTGTCTTTGCAATCCGAGCATAATGCCTCACTGGTGGTGGAATCACAAAGCTTCCAGCAACTGAGAAAAAGAGCAAAGTAAATAATTGTGCATACTCACACATGTGCAGCACAATATATGACAGAAATACTAATTTAAAAAGAAAGTTGTGCCTGAGGATCATTGTTATATGCTCGGAAGAGGCCCGACGGTTGGTGCCAAGAGAACAGATGAATAAAAGCACTAAATGGTATATGACTGGTAGAAAGGCATCTTCCAGTCAAAGGTGATGAAGAAGTATGTATAGCTATGGGGGAGGGAAAGGTATGTTTAACCTACATGATAAAAAAAAAAGTTTCTAAAGAACTAAATCAATACAACTGACACAGTTTCAACAAAAATACATGTTAGGAGCCTCACAATTCTGTGTGTCTAGATTATGTCAAAAATACACAGCTCTATCAATGAGCTAGGCTAAAGTAATAAACATGTATGTATTCTGAAAAATTACATTCAGTTGCTGTATGATGGCCAAGGAAATGTATTTAAAAAGCCATTTATATGACCAGAAGCTATTTTATCTTACCCTATTTTAAAATAATCCAAAACTCTCCTTCCTGTAACGTCACTTTAAGAATGAAATGAACCACTTCAAAAAGAAATTATGCTCCTACTCTTTATTAGGTAGACAATATTACACATTTACAAAGGCATTTTCTTTTCTGTGAGAAGAATTTTACAGGATGACGTTGAAATTGATTTACAAGTTTAAGCTGCGTGACTGATTGAATGATTTGAAGAACACAACCAAGATAATCTACACAACATGGCTGTTTCACACCCCTGATAAAACACAACTACGCACATATCAGATAGTGAGAGGACAGCGGTTAACAATATCATCAACAGCAAATGATGTAATATCCTCAAAACACTGATGCCTTATCCCTCCATCATTAATCCAACCACATGTAGAATTCTGTAAAGATGTTCTCATGTTTCAGTGCTCTTTGCTAACAAGAATACTTACTGCAATTTAATATTACATATAGTAGCAACAACGCTCATATATTTGAAGGGAGATTACATTCTTCCTAAGAAATTTCCAACTATTTGTCTATGTTTAACAGCACTATATAATTAATTTGAGATTCCACAGACTAGCTACTGTAGCCCCAACATCTTAGGTTAGAAGTATTTCTTCATTCTGGTTCATGACACTGAATTTATCATAGAGTCATGGAGAGATGTGGCCTGCTGGCTAAATTGTTTGACTTGAGGGGGAAATGAAACACAGCTTTTGTAGATGCTGTAGATAATATGAGAATGAAGGAAGGTGTTGCATCAAGTTGAGCAGACAAACAAATACAGGGGGAGGCAACCTCAAACGCAAAAAATAAAAGTAACAAGTTCAATGCTGTTAGCCACACTTCTTTTGCAGGCTTCCTGTCATGCTATAGAGATGTCTGTTATTAAACTTCAGACTTTTAGTCTGTTTCAACTATCTAACAAGTAAACTAGTCACATTGTTGTAAATTATATTATTATCAGGTACCCCAGAAATGTTAGTAGCAATATAGGAAGATCAGCAATATTGTTAAAGGCCTGGTTTCTATGACTTGTCTCAGTAGTTTGTAATTAAGATGAATAGGGATTTGAAGGTAACGCATCAGCATTATTCTCCAGGATTCTTCCTACATAAAATTCAAATAAGTTTTGACAAGATGCTTGGGCATATATTTTCAGTTGACTTGATTGCACACACAGCTTTTAATTTTATTCTCTGTGCAAATAACAGTGCTGCCACAAATTCTGTCCTCATGAAGGTTACACTGTTTATTGGTTGATTCGGTGGTTATTCTGCCACCACCAACTGGTTTCAGTTAAACAGTCTGTTTCTACAGCAAGCAATCCTAGAACTATTATATAACAGCTCTTGTCATTGGATAATTTGTAAAAATGTGACTGAAAATGTTGAATTCAAGCATTTTTTCCAACTCCACAAATTAATTAAAATTAATTATTGCGATCAATGATTTGTAACTTAACTTGATTTTGTCTGTTTCCTGCTAAACAGACTAGCAATTTGGCTAGCGGCCGGAGGCAAGTACGTTGTTATGGCAACTCATTCATTAACTTTTAATTTTCTATAAGGAGAACTATCGTGCATTTTACTCTTCTACCTTTGATTCTTGTGAATCTTATGTGTTGTGTGCATTTAATAAAAAGATTTGTAAACAGCTATCTTGAACCTTTACATTTATTTTGGAGGCGTTTATTTGTTCAGTTCAGTACATGATGCTGGGAGGCGTTTTCTATTATGTAGCCTAGCTTTGCTGACATGAAGGTCTTACTTTTAGCTACATCACATTATTGAGTTGCAAGAGCGCGTAATTACGAGTATAATCATGGACTACAATGATTCAAGGCAATTTAATTATGTAGCCCCCTAAGAAAAAGCGCACAACTAGCTTCAATGCAGCGGTTTCAGCATTTATACTCCTCGTGATTTCATAACGATGTTTGACTTTTGCCTCGAACCCACCGACTGTTTGGTTTATTGTTAGATATACACTTTATTACAAGTGATAGCGTAGCCCCCATAATTGATAAGAATAAATTCAGATTTTTTTTCCTCCTTTAAAGTGACATGGGCTATGCTGTCTCGCTTAGAGTAGATCGCATTTCCACTATAGCAGATGTCAACAGTGCCGACTGGTGATGCCATAACTAGCTAACTGCTAACAGAATAGCATTGTCGGGGAGTGAGTAAACTGTCAGGCTTAGTGAAACGTGTGAGACTGACATTACTCCGCAAAACTGTACATTATCCACATTTTTTAAATCATCATTTATTTATTTATGTTTGCCTTCTCCAGTCTTACCACGACTCACTGTCGGTCCGGACAGTAAAGCCGAGCTGCACGTCCAGGGTTTCACTGTCACAGCAGAACACAGAGCGGAACTTTCCCGCAAAACACCAGCGGACGACTTCAGAACAGCCCGCAGGCCTATGTTTGTGAACATGGCTCACGGGATAGGTAGCAAGGTAGAAAATAAATTCTCTAAAAATGCTGAAAATGTGTCAGGCAGTCACACTCGACCCCTACATGATCCTCGCCATTTTGGTTAGACCAAACTAGCTGAGTGAAGATGGCGGTAGCCTGTAATTTACTCGGCCACGCTGATAATCCCAGAACACATCGATAGGACAAGTTAAAAAAAAAATTAAATTTTTATTATTTCTTTTTTGAAAAAGCAAACAAAAAAGTAAACAGTACATTTGTAGTCTTTTGATTTAAAAAGTAAATCATTACATCCAATCTGATACACCATGTTTTTGTCATCAGGGGCTTTCGGTTCGACTAGACCATAAACTCTATATGCTACGCTGCTCAAAAATTAAGGGAACAATTCAGTCATTGATATACACACTGCAATTTATTGAGAACAAAATGATAAAAGAATGGACAGTAGAAACCAAAATTATTAATCCACAGAGGGATTAATGAAAAAAAAAATTAACACTTCCTAACTGGACAGATTAAGATCCCAGAAATTTGTTAGAATTTGTGTTGTACTGTGATGATTAAGTGTTCTCTTTATTTACTTGAACAGTGTATATAAACTGGAGACAACATGGTTTGCAGTTGGGGTTGCTATTTAAACAACTTAAGCAATCAGTCAGTGAATCACAATGCTAGCATTATAATGTTTTACAGTATACATATACATATATAAACGAGCATTTTCCAGCCTATAATTCCATTATTAATTTCCTGAATTTCATACAACTCGGTGGATATATAAAGCAGTTGTGGTTACAGTGACATTTCTATTCAGTTTAAAGTGTTGCATAAGTCTCTCATCTAAACAGAAGTGTCTCATTGACCTCAGGTTTAACCTGTGAATGATTTAATGATTAAACAATGCTTTTCTGCCTTTGTAGGGTTTATCATTTTAGATTAAAATGTTTGAATATGTTAAAAAGTATGCACATATAACCCACCATGACATGATTCCAACAATATATAGATATATTTTTGCAAAAAAGTTTATTTTCTAAAGGTGTGATGTATGTACAAAGTAAAGTACAGACAAAGTACTGCCATCATAATCATTAATTTTCAAAGTGATTTTAGCATTATTTATAGCTTGCATTTACAGCTGTATGCTGTGCTGGGTTAACATAAACAAGCTCAGAAATACATAAACATCTTACAAAATCAGTGAAGTACTTTTAGTCATTTTGAGCATCATTCATGGCTAATGCTCGCAGAAAAGGAAAGTCATCCCAAACAATGCCTGGATCTGCCCCAACGTTGGGTACACAATCATGGCATGGCCCAAAAAAACACTGCTCCCTTGGCATCTCATCAGATCCCATATTCTGGTAACACTTTGGACTGAAGGATTCTTCTGTCTCTAAGAGGGGTTGTGTGGATTCAGAGCGCAGGTAGATATGAGGCTCTTTGGGTGGTGGACTGTTGCATGGACTAGAGAATATCACGGTAGCATAGGGAACAGAGTCGCTGTGTGAACCAGAGTATCCAGGGATGAATGGTGAACCACAAATGGACTCTCCCAAGTCACTGGTGTCCTCTGCACTGTTTAACCAAAGATCGTCTTCTTCTTTACTTAGCTTCACAGGGAGGTCCAGGAAGCTGAGATGGGACAAGTATATTGGATCCTCATTGTCCCAGGAAAGACATGTATCCTGTAAATGGAGAAAAAAAAAAGAAATCAATGATGTCTATAACAGTAAATGACAATTTATAGACACTCAATTATGTCAGACATATAAAAGGCTAGTAAAATAAAAGCTAATGTTAGCTGGCTAAAGTTAGCATTTTTTGACCACTTGAGGGCAGTGAGAAAAGCTAAGAGTGATAAAGTTAGGTTGAACAGGAAATAGCTATTGCTTTTACATTAAATTAACACAGAGCCACATTCATTTGGATGTCCTATATTCCTGTCCTACACTCTCCTGTTAGATTCATTTTGATCCTCACAGCTACTGATGGAAATATATCCTTGCACAGTTGGATGTCAACTTGCCATACCTGTGTTGATTCTGATGTCCATCTTTTAATGCTGCTGTTAGCTGGGTCTGGAACAACTGGCCAAAAATGCCCCTTTAACCTTGAAACAGAAGAACAGACAAAAGTATGTTGGGAATAAGAAACATCACAGATTCATAGCTTAACACAGCATGGCAACGATCTTACCTTTTGTGTTTGGAAAAACAAGTCAGGACTGTGAAAATGATCAACAATGACAGTCCAACACCAGTTGCAATTACAATCATCACACCAGCAACTGCATCTGGGGAAAAACAAAACAAAACACGTAATGTCGATTTGAGAAAACACCCTCTGTTCATCTGTAGTTTATGTATACAGAGTGCAAAAATGATAATACCAACCAAAAGGCTCAACTTCAAAATGAATTGTTGACCCGTTCAGGCTCCCGCCAGCAGTGCTAACCATCATGAAAGCTTCATAGAGAGACATAGTGCTGAGGTGTTTAAGGATCACCTTCCTCTCTTTTGGATCAGCATGCACAACTGAAAGAAAAGTCAGACATTAGGGAACACTAAGTGCATAAAAATGTTATACAACAGTATAATAATATAGATTTTTAACCTACTGTTAATAGGTCCCTTCTCATCCCAGTAGAAGATTTTGTAGTTCTGGATAATTCCATTCCTCTGGTCTAATGGTATTTCATCCCAGGTAAGCTCAATATGTGATTTCCAGGTCTTTTTGATTTGTATTTTTGGAACCATGGATGGGGCTTTAAAAAGGAATACCATCATAAGTGATTGTTAAAGCTGCAGAGAGCAATCAGGATTTGACATAATACATTACAGCTTATATCTTCAGCCCTACTGACCAGCAAAAATAGTTATTCATTTCCTTCCACAAGAGGGCATTATTCCATCACATATCAGCTAGTCCCTGAGAATTTGCACAACATATATATTTTTAAACTCTTGTGCAAACTCTTCTCACTTCTTCAAAGTTGAGGCAGCCTGACTCTCACACCTCTGCTTTCTCTTTGTGTGATCCTCCTCGTGTCTTTGGTGACTTACCCTTTTGTCTCAAGTAGGCATTAACAGTCTGAGGAAGCCCTATCCCATCCTTAAACCTAGGATATACAGAGATCCCGTAGGGCTTGTAGGGCTCAAAGCTGCCTATTGATGAGAGTGAAGAGGTTAGAGTGGATCAGTGCCCACAAGATCCTAACACTGTGCAGGCAGGTTGCACACAGGAAAAAAGAAAATCTTGAACGGGAGGGGATTGTTTGAATTCTTGTCCTAAAGGATGATTATTCAGTTAGGAAAACCAAACAAAAGGTGAGTGAAATAAAAAGTACAGGGATCTTCAGGCGTGTAATACAAATACTATAAAACATACCTGTAATAACAAGGCCAGACTGGTTCTTGTCAGCTATTTCATACTGGATGTGAGAGAGCTCTGGCTTCAACAAAGGCTTCCATTCCACCACATAACCAACAAGATTGGAAATGACTTTACTTCTCCACTGGACCAGTAGTGATCTCTCATCCTGAGGAATGGCTGTGATGTTTAATATCGCAGCACGAGCTACAGACAAAAAAAAAAACACATTATGCATGCTGTTAGAAAAACAAACTTCATTGTATCTTAGCTGAAGCATTTTAAAGATGTCAGTTACCTGTAGGTTGGTATATCCGAACTTCAGTGGGGGAGGATTTCCCTGCTGCATTTACAGCACTCAGGTACACTTTTTTGATTCTCCCAGGAAGCTGAAAAGTGCAGTAATTCTCCCTTGTAGAGCACAACTTTCCTTTTTCACCTGGCACTTTTTGCACAGAGACGATATATGACACATTTTGGCCGTTGGCACGGAATTGTTTTGATGGCTATAACAGGAGAAAAAAAAAAGGGGAGAAGGCATTTTAAAGACAGACCGCACACACTCCACCAAAACTATAAGAGAAAACACATCAGTTTGTGACGGGTGTCAAGCAATGTGTGTGTTTTGTGTACCTTCCAAAACAAGTGTATGTTGAGTTGTTTGGGCATATGATCCTCCGATACTTTCATCCATGAGTCTAGGCGTCCAGTGGGAGCTGAAAAGAAAGAGACGGCTGTCAGCATCGCAGTTTGTCAAAAGCCTCCACTTCTCTTCTCACTCTTTAGAAAGTAAAACTTTTCTATACAAGACAGGTCTTATGGATTCACTACGAGAGTGTGCGACAAAACTCAATACATCAATTCAGCCTGTGCTATAGAGCAAAACAATGGGAGATGCGGAACATGACATTAGCATATATTGAAAAGACCAGGAAATGGAAGAAAAGGCAATAGATTGGAAAATGTTAAAGCGACTGAGTGTGTCACTCTGAATTGATCTCAGCCCTACCGCTCTCCAAGGTGACTCCAGACTCACTGCTGCTCCATTCACTCCAGGGGCTCTGCTGGTATCGGACTCGAATCTGGACAAAATACTGAGTCCCATGAAGGAGATGACACTTGTCGACATGTCTCGATGGTCTAATGCGGCTCACAAAGACCTGACATATGTCCCAGAAGACACAAGTCATAGAAATGTGACTGTAGATACAAACACTGTGATCTTCATGCAGGACAAATGGATGCTTATATCAAATGTTAGGAAGCATCACCAAAAGAATTCTCTTTATATCCACAGTGGATTGATTTGAACTTACTGTTGGTTCCCTCCACTGGCTGCTGTCAGTAGTCCTAAAACGGACCTCCAGATTCAGACGGTAGTCACGCATCCAGCTCTGGTGCTGGGATAAGCTCCAG
Source organism: Amphiprion ocellaris (assembly GCF_022539595.1). Taxonomy (NCBI): domain Eukaryota; kingdom Metazoa; phylum Chordata; class Actinopteri; family Pomacentridae; genus Amphiprion; species Amphiprion ocellaris. The sequence continues at coordinate 20,264,601 of NC_072774.1, forward strand.
CTCAGCCTCAGGCAGCCGTACCTTTTCGGCACCACTTGGACCTTCAGAATCTTGGGTGGGTCAAACTTAGCTGAAATAAAACAGTCAAGAAAGCAAAAGATCACCAAGAATAAGCATTTTTCAAATTGTTTTTTTTTCTCTTAAAGCATATATTATACTCAAACACAGAGCATTCTCCTCTCATGCAATACCTTTATATTTGAATAACAGACGTAAGCACCAAGTTTTTAGAAAAGCAAAGGGTGACCTTTGTAAAGCCTAGAAGAACACCTACTGCAGTCCTTAAGGCATTTCTGTAAGCCACAAAAACTCTTCTAACCATCCGGATGAACAAATATACCATTTGTTGGATAATACAAAAGCTTCTTAACCCAGTTTTCAAGTTTTTAGCAATCCAAACAAAGATGGGTAAACACACTGCTTTAGTTTCTATTGTCCTTCTTTACATTAATGTTATGTTGTGCTATGTTGTGTAATGTTGCTAGAAAGGAGAAATGTTATTTCTAGCTACTTGTATCGACATATAAATAGTTTCAATGTAGCTGTTACAGTGTATTCTGTTTTACGCAACAGATGAACGATTTTGTTCATCGAGATAGAAAAGATGTAAAGAGTCTAGATATTCCTTGAGAGGAGCACAAACTGTTGTTGAATAACCTTCTGGGTGGCTGGATATTTATTTTTTTTAAAAAGTCAGGCTAAGCTGAGCTAAGCTCTGTGACTCAAATGTTGATGAGATAAACAAATTATCTAAATGTAAGGTTATGAAGGAAAAGTAAAGGAGTAGAACTAAGTGTTGTCCAGGGCAAATACTGGATAATGGCTACTGAATTGCTTGTCCACTCCTTGTTTGTTTTTTTCATATACATATTTCTTACCTGCACTAATTGGCTCCAGAATGATTGATGCGGAAGTTGCCTCTCCGAGGTCATTCTCAGCCTTCACATATATTTTCATTTCAGAGAATAGAACGAAACCAGAGCGCGGGATGGTGTAATGCTGAACTCCTGGTGGCAATTTATAAGTTTGGTTCTGGTGTGTATCCCTGAAATGATGAAATCATAATGTGGGAAATGCAGTTGTGTAACTTCACACGCATATTTTGTAAGTGACATTTGTAAACATTCCTGTCACCAAAATGGGGCTTGGTTTCTCACAACTGTGTCTGTGAATTCGTGTTTGCAGGCAGATTATTACCATATCTCAGTGTGGAGGGTGTACTTTGTGGGTAGGTGGGTCTCCTGTTGCCCTGAGTCCCAGCTACAGGTCAGGGTGTTGGAGGTGGTGAGGTTTGTCTGACAGCTGAGATTTCGTGGTGCTTCTGGTGGATCTGGAAAAACAAGATTAAGAGTTAAATTTTTTTTTTAAATGAACCTATTGTAGTAGGTCATATGCATACACTGTCAATAATCATGTTTTTCCAACAGACATCAGCGGTTCTATGGCACTAGTGGTACATCTATGGTACGATTATATTTAGTATTTAGAGCATTTGGAACATAATTAATTGCATTAGTCATAATAGTGTTTATAAAATGCATGTGGAAAATCTGATGCAACACATCTCCTCTATTTGCAGGAGCTTTAGAGTTTTAATACAAGGTCCAACAAACAAATAAATAAATGTAATTAACTAAATATAACCCGGTGATGCAAATCAGTTATGTTTTGGAATAAAATCTGTATAGTTCAATGTATAGCTGGGAAAATAATACTAAATGAAAAGTTTCAAACCAGTCAAAATTGAAAAGCAGCTTCTTTTAATGTAATATATTTATCTTCTGATACAACCTTCAAGTTAGGTTCAAAAATATGTATCTGTCCAAAAGATCTATTAAAGTGTTTCACATCTGTTAGACTGGATAGTAGGAACATTACTACTAATTTTCATGGTAAGGTATTGAAGTTTTATTTTCCCTTTTTCAACAAACACAATAAATTCTCCTTTGCCTGCTTTAAAAGTTGCCAACTTTCCCAATTATGTCATTATTTTTTCCCCACTGGAGACACATACACAAGCAACAGTGGTGAGTTAATCTGATCAATGAACACACATGTGAAAGAACATTAACTGTTTCTCACATCCAGCTCGGATCTCCACTCCTGCCACTACTTGAGTGGGAGAGGACTGGATGCAGCAGGTGAGGGATGCCCTGGTGTGATTGAAGCTTGATATAACAGCCTCAGAAACCCGGGCACTCTCATTGGCCGCAGAGCTGCTAGGAATAAAGCGATTGTTAAGGCGCCACTCTATACGAACAGCTTGTCCATTGACTAGAGGGCAGTCCTCTCTGACGACACAAATTGCCGTGACAGGTGACCCCATAAGCACCACTGAGCTGGACGTCTGGACCGTTGCACATGGCTGCATGTCAGCCTCTAAAAATGAAAAATAGAATTTAAATGTGACATTTTGAAGAGGGTATTAATTCTGGGCAAAGGAAGAAAAGGTGTAATAAAAATTGTCTTCATAATTGCTAGTTAGGTATTTCCATTTAGATGTGCTTCATTCTGAGAACAAGACTCACCATTCCTCGCTACATTCACAAATGCCACCACCATGGCAATCACTATCCATGTGGATATCATGATGGTAAAACCTGTTAAGCAACCAAAAAGAAATGCCTTATTCTCAAATTAAATACATTCATGTCCAATCAAAACATTATGAGAATTGCCTTTTCTTCCCAAGTGACATTGCGTTGTGTGAGGGAGAAATTGAGAATGATAACGTCTGTCACTTCTAAACACATCATCAGCATGGTTTTTCAAGGGTTTGAAGGTGATCTCCATAATGCATAATATTTCAGTATAAACAGTATGCATTTACTTCTTCCCAGAACTCTAGCAGTGAAAAATCTGCAGTGCTGTTTGTGTCTGTCGAGCGCATAAGGCACAAATCCCAGCACTGACACATGGCACACTAGGGAATAATAAAAAGCCATATTCATGGCAGCTTGGCTCAACGTTTATGCAATATGATTACACAGGAGATGCAACATGTAAAGCTGTGCTACCAGATAAAAATGAAATTTGAATTCCCTGTAAACAGAATAAATAGATATCACCAGTAGCTGTCTGTACACATACTTTATTTGTTCTCTGACATTGATCAATTAGATGAACAAAATTGCTTCACTCCTACAAGAGAAATTGGTATTTGCTATTTTTAAAAAGCTAACTAGCCGTTGTTGGGCATGCGCTCCACAGTTGATTGATCCTGTATGTATAATAAGCAGAAAATGGGGGTTTATGCAGATGGAAGCAAATTCACAGCATATTGTACTTCTGGTATTAAGTCGGCAACCTGCTTTTTAATAATAATTTGGGACACCACAATACAAATACAGGTATGAGGGAAATTGAAATGAATTGCAAGCACTATGTATAGGAAGTACTCACCATTACACAGGCACGGAAGTTTAAAATTCACAGAAATGTGGTTGCTGGCTTACAAAGCATCACCAACAAGACATGGTTGCATATCTCTGTGCTGTAAGAAAAGACAGAGTCCTGATCCATTAATTGACTGGTTGACTGAAACAAAGAAAACAATTTTGCCCTGACAATTAAAGTACTTGTAAATTAATCACACATAGAGCACCATTTTCCGTATGTGTCACTTATAAATGTGGTTTTCAAGTATTTCACATGTGGAAAATCACATGTGAAATGTGGTCTGTCTGTGAAATGGGATTTCATGTAATGAAGCACATTTTTTTTTTACACACTTCACAATATATTTCACTGATGGAATTTTTTTTTCTAAATTACAGGACCAGATTTTTGTTTGTTTTTGTTGTAGTTTCTCAAATTTTAAGTCTTTATTATTCAGTACACTTTAATTTGGAGTGTTGGTAAACAAGTAATGTCATTTTATCCTCTAGGAGATTGGCAGAAGCATTTTAAACTGTTTGGTGGAAATTTAAAGAATAAAAGGGTTAATAAAACAATCATTAGATTACTTGGTGATGAATTGCACCTGATGACTAGGTTCACACCAAGAAGAGCTCATTAAATGTGTCACATTTCAAGTGTGATTTCATGTACAGAATCAAGTATGATTCATTCCCGTGAGTAAATCAAGCTTCAAGTTCATTACTTAATGTTACCAATAATTCTAACTGATACCATCATTAAATCCTAAATGCATAATCATTAAGTACTGCGAGGGACGAAAGTGCTCGTGTGTTATCTGACAGTGTGGCAGATAGCCTTTATTGATTTCTCCATCAGAGATACATTTCACACAGACGTGCTCACACACCCGCGTAACATAGCAACACATACATGACACATGCACACACACAAATCCAGTAAGGGAGACCACAGCATTGAGAAACTTCCTGTGGTCTTTTAGCATTGCGTCTTGGTCTCCGTTCCTGATTCTGATGACAAACTGAAAACTCTAAAGTCCTTTGCTCCTTTGGAAAACATGTGTAGCGCAATATCTACATCTATATTATCAACAGTCTCTTGAAAGTTCAATTCAATCTGTTCTTGAGGCTGAAGACGTTATTAGATTTTCATTAATGTAATCTTCTAAGTACATCTGGTCTGGAACAACATTCTACCTTTGGGCAGAAACTTTAAGTCTAGACTGTTAAATTGCAACAAGCCCATAAGATGAGGAAGTATTACTTATAATTTGTATCCATCACTCAAACTGTCTGATCGCCGCCCTCAGCCCACAATGACTGACTATTTGGTGAAGTCTGCATTTCTCTATTAGAGAAAAATGAAATTTCTCACTTTTTCTTATCAGTCATGTGCAAAAAGGTCCCCATTTCCCCTGCTTTCCTTTTTAATATATCTGCTTACTACTAATAGGTAATTGCCTGTGGCTCTGACAAAAGGCAACTGAGAGAAAGAGAGGGGGAGAGAAGGGGGAGAGCAAGAGTAGTACACTTGGAGTGCATTTTATAAATAAATGCAATGACATACTTAAAATAAGACAGCATAAATTGAGTCTGGCTAGTCTTTTTGTATTGGTAAGTAATGTTTTTTTTAGATGGGAATATGTTCAGGATTCATTTTCATGTCTCAGTGAATCATGTCACTATGTGTAAAGAACTGTTCTGCTAAAGCTTCTGTACATTTCCTTTCCCGTTGCTGTTAGGGGTTACAAAACGCCCACTTTCAGGATTTAGCAATATCCTTCAGACAGAGTGCAATGACAAACTCCACTATTTCCCCTTTTCGTTGTATTTCTCATTCCAAGCGCTACACTTTCAATAAGGAATTTGAAGGAGTTCAAGAATTTCTTTTTGTATCTGAACACTTATTAATTATCAAATGATTCTCAGACAAGATGACCTTCTGTGTCAGCAGATCTAAAACTCCCAAAATCTAAGAAGAGCTAAAGTAATCTGTTTCATGTTCCTCTTTTTTATTGGATCATCAAAACATTACCATGTCATCTGTACCTTAACACACTTACACTTCTCCCACAGAGACTTTCAAACCTAAAGAATATCCCAACAACCAACAAAATTTAACACATTTTGCCCACTAAGCTTAGTACCTTACTAAATATCTAAACTTTGTACTTGTCTTTTAATCCTAAATTTTTAAAGAAAACTGTGTTGGCTGTATTAGGCATTAAAATAGCAAAGTATGACAACTGGCACAGGCAAAATACAGTATGTCCAGAAAATCAGATCAAGTATGTGTTTTAAATTAAATTAAGTTGAGTGGTCCATAGCTTGGACGTGGATGCAACCATCCAGCTTGAACCGGTGTCATTCCGAAACTAGTTTTGTGAAGTTTTCCTTTGCAATCTGGCACAAGTATCAAAATGAAAGGCCCAGCAAAATCGCTTGATGTGAAGATAAAGGAGAGCCATCAGAGAGGCTTGCCACTCACCACACAGCAGCTGCAGCAGACCCAGAAAGACAAGAGGCTCTCATCAGCCCTGATAGCACCAGATGAAACACTGTGGCTCAAAGCAGCTCAGATTGGAGGACATATGTGTGTGTTAGCCAAGCAGCAGCAGCAGCAGCAGCGGCGGCAGCAACATCCTTGTTTTGAATGTGTGAAACTTCACTATTTTCCAGGAAGAAACACATGACTTGTGGGGCCCTGTTATGGGTAGGAAAATGGTATGTTTAAATTCAGGGTCTGAAAAGTTCAACTAAACGTGTTCAAATCTGAAGCAGATTCCGTAATTCTTCACAGGTGATTTTGGATGCTCTTTATTTTGAAGATATATCCCATTGTGATGGTTGACAACAAAAACAGGGACAGTCATTATGCCTAAATTTATAGCAAGGAAATGCCAGTTTCTAAACAGGCGAGGTGTCTGACCTTACTGCTTGCATGAGAGAATGAAAGTATTTCAACCTTAATCAATAGTTTCCCTACGAGGTGCTAATACAGCAGCTGTCAATGTCCTACCATATGGCTCCAGGGAGCGTTCTTGCGATAAGAATGTGAAAATTCTGGTTCAGGCTGACCCCTCTGTGTTGAGTGTGACCTCTCAAGTAGCATATCTGCTGTATCACCGAGGCTGCTTCAAAATGCAGTCATCTCCTTCTCTAAGCCCGTCGAAGCCTTTGTCAGCGTGGTAATAGAACAAGCTCCTAAATGGGATTGTAAACTGTGCCTTGACCCCCCAAGGGCACTTGAAACTAGTTGCCATATCACATTTATTAGCTTATTAAATGGTAAAATGATTCAGAGGCTGAGGACTCATTTCAAATGGTGCACGAGGCGAGCCAGTGATCTCACCCACTCAACTTTTAATCTAACAGCTGCATCCCTGCTCGGTCACTCCACTGCCCTCAAAAGCATAATGGAAGCTAACTGTTAATCAAAGGGCCGCTGGAGGAGGAATTAAATGCACACAGTGGTAGGTTTGTGAATAGGAACCAACGGGAGAAAAGAAAAGCAGGCACTAATTAAAGACACATTAACTGGTTATCATGAGTTGACATATTTTGCTTGATCTTTTTTCCTAATCAGCAGTAATGAACGAAGCATTCTCCATCCACTGGGTATTACATGCTACGTTTCAGTGAGCAGTAAAATTAGCTGATGGCCCTGCAGCTAAGTTGAACTGATGAAGCTTTGGTAGGTTTGATTGTGGTTCTTGTACTGTACTTAATAGAATACCGTCTCCTCTTTAGATTCTTATTCACATTAGAGATGTGACTAACCCCAAATTAGTCACTGCTGGAAATAACAACTCATATCCATCTGCCTCTATGCAGAGAATTACTGTAGTTAACTGTCATCTCAACACGTGTAATCATGGTTTCTGCTACCATAAATGCTTACATTCAGATCTAAAAATATTTAATTGGCTTCTGCTGACACAATGTCATCTTACTACTGCACTCAACCCTATATACTCAAAATCAGCATATCTTACCCCTGGTTTTAACAGTGAAGCAAAGCCTGCATCAATGGAGAGATTAGAATTTTTCTTTTCTTAAAAATACCTGAAAATGCCACATTTACATGAAATCGTGTGTAAGATACACAGTATGTGTTATTGAGAGTTTTCTGGCCCCAAAAGAAATAGAAATACTCATAAAAGACCAACACTACCCTTTGTCTGTGAATATATTGAAAAAGACCAGGCCTTTTGGAGAAGAAAATCTTTCACATAATTCCTTTTACCGTCACTATTTCAGTAAGGATTCAGGTGTTTAAATTGAAAATTCTCAGGAGGCTGTCTATTTGATTGAAAATGGTTCTTTATAAAGCTGAAATTTCAAGCATGCTAAACCCAGAATGCAGGATTTCAGAGTATGTTAGTAATGATGATATTTACAGCATATGATTTTCTGGACTGTCTGATTGGTAATAATTTGTGAAACTCCGCTACCCGGTGAAATTCACACAGAGTTCACACAAATAATATTTGGGTAAATTGTCTGTTTAAAAGCTACTGGACAGAGACGGTCATCTTAATTTCCAATGACACAGACATAGTGAAGCCAATAAAGAGAATGGTGCCACAACAGTAGCTATTCTCTTAATCTGGATTAAATAAAGCTATATGATATATTCTCGGACCAACCAAAAGTAGAGTTGTATGACCACTGTAACAGCAGCCATGTTTGGTGCAGACCAACGAAGAAGAAACTGTAATAACTCTGGAAAGGGTGTTGGAAAGGTTATGGCTTCCTACCTCAGGGAGTGGGCAGCTTGCAGTCACAGAGTACATGAAATTAATGTGAGACCATCTGTCCGAAAGTTCAACATCAGGCATTAAATTGACAGACTTAAATGAGATGCAACAAAGAAAAACATATTTTATACAAAACCATGTTGGAGCTGAGCCATAGGTTTAGAATGTGATAGGTGAAAACTGTACTAATCAAGGTGTGGACGACAATGTGAGTTGCGAACAATTTGTAATTATGAAATAAAACTGAATACAACATGCTATATGTTTTAAATAAATATGGAGTATATTATAAATGCATTTCACAGTGCTCTTTGCTGTCCACATGCTTTTGTTTTAACCAGTACTATAAACCATCAAATAAGCAATTTCCAGGACAGCTCAGCAGACTGCATCCTGGAAAAAATTTACATAAACAACATTTTCAGTCATGTAGGACAACGAACAGAGTTTGATGTGACATGATTCCCATCATAGCTCTAGCCATCATCAAATTAAGCAGAGGCATAACCAGAGAGATAGCTGAAAACACCTGTGTGGATGTGCAGGGTGTTTAACTCATTCCAATTAATCTGGGACAAATTGACTGTGTGTCCTGTTAGTGACTGCTCAAGAAGTGTAAGGGATCACAAAAGTCATTAGTCAAAGTCAGTCTCTGAGATCTACTGACATCTACATCAGACTTCAAGGAAGTCCATCTAATAGTGGTCAAGACACTTTACTGAAAAACCAGGGAAAGGAAAAGTCACCATGACAATCTATTCAATGGTTACTGAGACCTTTATGTCAAGACAAAAGTCGGGGGCACAACTTGGTGACCAAAGTTGATACTGTACATGTAGTGTTATGCAGTAGAGATTTTAATATTTGCTGTTACCAGCTGCTCGAGGATGGTGACAAATTCTGGCAATGTGGAAGATACATGTGCACTGTTTTCAGATTGTACCATCACTATTTCTGTCATAATAAATGCAATTTGCATATGTACTGAAATTCCCTGCCATTTATTGTAAAGATCTTTAGAAATGTGGCTGCATAAGCAAGTTAGATTTCCTTGGCACTCATGTTGTCATGTGAGATCAGTCACAAGCACAGTTGTATTTAACATTCACAGAGCTTGATGTGTCTACATACCCTTGACTTGTTGTACACTGAGGAGTGTGGCCTCTTGCACTTCACTGCTGTGTCCACTGTGAGGATTGGTCCAGTGAGTCTGTCTGAGAGAGTGAGAGAGAGAGTGAGAGAGAGTGAGAGAGAGAGAGAGAGAGAGAGAGAGAGAGAGAGAGAGAGAGAGAGAGAGAGAGAGAGAGAGAGAGAGAGAGAGAGAGAGAGAGAGAGAGAGAGAGAGAGAGAGAGAGAGAGAGAGAGAGAGAGAGAGAGAGAGAGAGAGAGAGAGAGAGAGAGACAAGCTCCGACTTACGCTCCTGCTCCTTACATGCACCCAATCCACTCCTATCTAGTACCTGTCACACGCTGGCTGCAAAATGGAATTGACTATTGATTTCCCCCTTACTACAGGTCAGTTGTGCTGGCAGGCTATAGTGGGCTCACTGAGAGCCTCATGTGGGACAACAAGAAGAGGAGAGAAGCAACACGAGAACCAAATACACACGTTACAAACCACACACCACACATACACATTCTCATATACCGCCATATTCTCCAAGCTTGTGTAAAGGAGGACAATCAGTACTGCTTTAAAAGAGGTGTGCTTTGATAAGAGCTTTGATAAAAAAAAAAATTTAAAAAAAAACTGTGGTGAGATATATGGGATCAAGAAAATACAGGAAATATTGTATGGTTTTGTGAACCTGAAAAAAAGCAGTGGCTCTCAAAAATGTTTGGCTCATGACCTTTTTAAAGAAAGTCATGTGTTTTTGAGAGAATATTAGCTTCCAGGACTGTTTTGAACAGTTTTCAGGGACCTGAGGAAGTGAAACTATGCAGTATTTCACAAAAAAAATGAATGTAACAGGTCACTTGAGCTTGTAGAATTTGTTTTACAATCTCATACTGTAATTGACAATGATTCTTTTTGAATTCCATTTGAGATAAAAGATAAACAATACAAATTTACATGACAAACAGTAGTAAGCAATGCCAATCGTTATCTCAAGCGTTTAGAGACGTAACAGTGATATTGCTTGCTTTCCTCTTTCCTTCGATTTTTCTCCTAGATACACTCAGATAACTGTTTGCCAAAGGAGTCATAAGTCCCTGCTTTAGTGTGTGGTTTTTTTTTTCATGAATGTGATTGTTTTAAAATGCAAAACCTTCAAAAAATTTATCAGCAACTACATCTGTTAAATAACTACAGTGGAGATAAAGGTACATTATTTCCCTTTCTGGAGTAAAGTAGAAATTAGTAGAATATAATTATTCCAAGTAAGATACTACACAAGTAACTCAAAACTGTATTTTACTTGAGTAAATGTGCTTGACTGACAGTCCTCCAGGTTTGGAAACACTAAAAAACAATGGACTACAAAATGAACTTGTTTTATTAAAACAGCCTGTGAAACCAGAGGGCTAAAAGCTTTATTCAAAGACAAAGGCCGCAGCTGCTGCTGTGACTTGTGTTTGTATGGTCTGCACTGTTATTTATTGTTCACAGTTGGTCATTGCAAAATGTGCCCAGTAAAGCCGCTAACATGAGCACAGAGCTATTTAGAAGTTTATTGTTTCATTTGCCACTTTCAGAAAACAAAGAAGTAACCAATGCGTGCACATTTTTCAAGCGTACAGAAACGTCTTCTGTAGCAGACATGATAAAGGGTGTAGACTCGAAGTCACTTTCCCAAGCAAAGGGGTTTGCAGACAAAAACCTATGCAACAATGGATAGTTCCAAAGTCAGTGCAAAATGGACTTTGTGTGATTTGCATGCAAATAATAATGATAATACTGTGAAGTATAATTCAGTACAGTAGCCCTGCAATAAATACCTGTTCAGGTGTTGAAACTAGGACGTGTTGATTTAAGTCTGTCTTTGGGCCTCAACACCTTGTAATGTCCCAGCAATAGTATAATCCAGTAGATTAAGAAATGGATGTTTATCAGCACAACACCGCAAATTATGGCTATTTAATCAGTGTGAAATGAAAACAATTAATTAAAATGAAACTAATCTCTAAAAGTGTTATGAATCCTATTAATTTGGCTATATTGCTCTACATGTGCAGTCAGCTATTTCTGACTGCGTAAAAATTTGTTATATTTTTGTCTCCCATTTTAACATGGTTTGTGACATCAAACCAGCTTCATCTAGATCAGATTCCTCTACCTGCACACATTTTTGCTCTTCTTTGAAAAGCTATACAAGGGGTCATTAAATCATTGATCGGAGGTAAGGAACCAAACAATCACAAGGGTTCATAGCAAGTGTCTGTCACAGTCAGTGACAGTGCAGACGAGCTGAAGCTCGTGTTAGATATGTTTGTCTATTCTCTCTGTAGAAATTCCTGAACTAGTCTGAAATCACAAAATATGTGATCTCCAAGTGGGCTTCAAACTCCTTGCCTGCTGCTTACGGTCCTCTTTTTCTGCGCAGGCTGCCATCCTCTGATGTATGGCCATTCTTAATTGCCTTCCTTCCTGCTCCCCATAAACAGTTGATTGGTTGACTTTGTTCTGTCACTCATTTCCTTTTTCGCGTTCTGGATGAACGCTCATAACCGACTCACTCTCAGGCTCCTGATTGATTGATTTATGGGTCAATCAGTGAATAACCTTATCCGCCTACCATTTCACACACTCAAACTCTCTTTTAGAGAGCAATCAAAGCCAGGGGTAGAAAAGCGAAGCGTTTCTTCAATTACTCTCGTGTAGAAAATGTACTTCCAGTTCATGTTCTGCATCAGAAAAACAATCAGTTCTAATATAAATGTGCAATATTTGCAGACACAGCAGCCCTAATTCAAGCTCTAAAGCTGCATTTTAATAATACATTTTCTCTAGTAGAGATGCCAAACCAGTAGTGAAGCATGCCATTGCTAAAACACCAAGGCTGTTTGGAGAAATTACCATAGCCACTAGTAGTACTTACAAACAACAGATTGCAAACAGATTATGGGATTTGTCAAAGGCTGACCTTCTGTTAAGCAGCACCTGTGTAAAACAATGTGAGCCAAAATAATGTCTACCCATTAGAACCAACAGATGGCAGTCTGGTAACACCCAGACCCCAGCCTGTCATTTATGATATGCAGGAAAAAGGACAGGCAGAGAATTAGAACCATTTATGAATTTTATATTCAAGAGATAATGTATGATGTGACTAGCTTTAGAGTTACAGGTGAGCAAGCAACAATTCAGGAGCATTTATACAGATAAGTTGAACACGACCACAAAACATGATTCTAAATGCATACTGTTTATTCCTTATCAACATGCTTGTAGGAACTTGTTTCAGGGATGCCATTTGACAAGACAGCCAAGGTATGCATCAGGCCCTTTAGTTTGTTGTGTCACTCTAACTGAACTTGATTTTGGGTTTTATCAGACGTCTCAGAACAGCATTACCTTGAACAAAAGGTTGGACATTGAGACTTCTGTGCAGATACTGAGGAGGACGGCCAGGAGACCTGATCCAACTTCCAAATACAGGACCTTGGCTCATCCGTGCTCTGGTGTGTCCTTTTTTGATGAAGCGAGATGAACCAAGGACAGGGACCTCTCTTCCCAGGCCATATCCAGTTAGACCCCTCTGGTAAGCAACATGACCCATGGTTTTGGGAAGGGGGAGTTCACTCAGAGACATGCCATGTCTATTTGGGGCAGACTCGTCAACAACAAGGTCATGCTCATTGTAGACAAATGAGTGGGACTTACTGTGACCCCGAGGATCCCAATTCACAAGGTCAGACTGGCCAGGGGCTTGACCCAACGCTGGTAGGGCAACATGCTTGACCTCCTCAAAACTGGGCTCGTGGTTACTAACAGAATGTCCTCTGGGAAATCCGGACACTTGGTCGGTAGTGTATCCACTTTGAAGTGGTTTGTAGGTGCCACGGCTCAGTAGGAATCCGTCAGATCTCACGGGGTAAGGTTGTTTATATATTGTGTCATCAATGAGCTTTCCTTCTGGATGATTTTGTCTATAGGAGGCCAATTCCTGGTCATTCATGTTATTGTAAGGTTGAGGGTGCGCTGCATGATGAGGTGGTCCATAGAGATCAGGGGCTCCATGGACTCCAGGATAATCCAAACCCAAGGCAGCTGCTCGGGCTACAGAAGAACAACACGCACAGATATTTAATAAACTGCACTTATTCTCTGCTGTTACTTCATTTTGAAATGTCAAATATACCCACTAATTGGTAATTATGAGAATGCAGTAACATCAGTCAAAGCACACTACATACCTCTTGCTGTTTTAGCACAATACACACCTCCAGCTGACACAGAGTGGAGCACCATAGTGCTGCAAAAGACAAAAGAAATACTGTAAGCTAAACAGCACAGCTCAGAGCAGCTATGATTGTTTTTAACCACAGGAAACCTTAAGTTTTAAAGTACCTGAGAAAAACCCCCAGAGGTATACACATCCCTGCAGTTAAATCAGCATGAACTTCATCACAGCACAATTACTAAAACACTTGTCACTCTTGACTTCTTTTGCAGCCACTCGGACTGCCTAAAACCTCACCCTGGCTTGATTTACTAATTACCGACAGCTGGTTGTCACAGAAACCAAAACTCAACCACTGAATCCAGGGAGCCACTGGCAAATTGCTTCATTATAGGAAATTAGTTAGAATGCTTGCTCGCAGCAGAATTCAAGCAAAAAAAAAAAAAAAAAAAGCCATTTTGATATTTTTCAAAGACAAGTCAAGCACATTTAAAAATTGCAGTGTGAGTCATGCAATCATCATGGTTTAGTGCGATGTACAAACGTGTGATTTTGTAATCCCTGGCAGCGTCATATGTGTGTGAGGTGACAAAAATCTTTTCGTGTGTAATTCTAACAGCATGTATTTTGTGATCCTTGCATGATTGTAACATTAAATCAGGATTACATATCACCTGAACAGATAATTAATTAAAACTTTGAATTCACTGTACCTTTCAATTTAGTGATGACCATTTAAAATTATCTCATTAAGGGTGACCTCTTTCACTAAAAGGTTTAGTGAACATAGAGAACATGTGAAGCTATACATACAGCAGTGACAGTTTTTCTCCTGTTTCTCAAAAACACACAGTTCACAGAGTGCTTTACACAATGAACTGTTTTATTTTAGAGAGAGAGAAAAAAAAAGAAAGGCTGGATTTTTGCAGCTAGGTATGTCTGAGGCAACAATGAAGCAGGTGAGAGCAGTGGAAGCATTTAATAATTCACCCAAATTATTTCTGTCAGGACTGACAAGCTAAACTGGGGCTTGATTTAATTCTGTAATTGCAAGTTCACCTTTACCCTGAACCCATACTTTGGTAATTAATAGGCCCGGGCTTTATTTGAAGTGTGGCATGGCAAGTAATGAAATTCAAATTGCAGGTGATGTGAAACCAAAGATGTGAATGCCCCCTTGGCCAAGGAGCTCCTGTTATTCTCCCACCACGCTGTCACCCAGAGGAGATGCCAATAAGTAGCACCAATCCTCAATCAACCTATAGACCTAATCCTCTGCTCCTGCACTTTGAGCACCATCTGTCTATTGTTAAAGATGGACTAGTCTTGAACTTTGCTGTTTGACTTGTGGATTTAACAGGCACATACACACACATTCAAACTGTCTAATACACACTGTGGTGTCCAATAACAAAGGGACTATGTTGGGTATTAGCTAGAGACTCCAAAGCACACTTACTGTATATCTCATATGGAAGAGGTTGAATCACTTGACACACATCCTCTAGAGGCAGGTGTTGGTATACAAGGTCAGCAACAGAGGGTCAGTGCTCCACCTCTGCACCTCAGGGTGACGGTGAGCCTCCTCCCTCTGCTCCCTCCACCTCCTCTGGGCCTCATTTGTGACGAGCAGGAGGTCCGCGGTGTCATTTCCCCAAGATGTTGACACAGACAGAGCACCGGGAAGCCAAATGAACTCTGACACCTCCACGACACAGTGTTTCTCTACTGGTTGTTTTAAACAAAATGCATGTGATGCTCCGCTGTTGGATTTATGATGAAACCACTCACATTTGTTTTGGGCTAATTTTCCAAACTCGTGTAAATATGTATCAGAATCAATTAGGCCTAATAATATACAGTCCTTAGAGGATTCACATCAAAGCACATAAGCACACAATCCAATTAAGAGTGTTTACTGTTTAGATTGAAATGCTCAGCGTTCCGCTCTTAAACCCAATCCGCATATCAGTAAACAATATTTGCCAGAGTGTCTTTTCCAGTGGTTGTGTGTAGGCGTGTGTGTAGGCGTGTGTGTGTGTGTGTGTGTGTGTGTGTGTGTGTGTGTGTGTGTGTGTGTGTGTGTGTGCGTGCCTGCATGTTCACATGTACGAATCGGGAGAGATAACGAGTGACAATATATGTAGCCTTGTAATCTTTAATATGGTTTTGTGCATTTCTTTTGCGTATTAAAGGATCAATCCCTGATACCGAATTTGCAGACCACAAGAAATTTCTGTTTGGGAATTACAGATATTTTCAAAATGTGTAAAGATGTTTCAGTGAATTTCCTTGTAGATATAAACAGCTGAAGGCAAAGGACAAACATATCAAAGCATTTTTGTCATTTCCACCTCAGTGAATCCATATACAAGACAAAAAAATAATTAAATGGATATTTATTTATATCTTCATTAGTGTTTTATTTTTTGCAATATGTGTAATATTTTCCAGATGAGGAGACAGTACTAAATTGGTCCCACGTCGTCAAACTGTAAAGGATAAAGAGCATGAGACAAAGCATACTATTAAGCTTGAGGCTGGAAGATGACATGCAAGTGACAAAGAAACACACATGATACAGTCTGAAATAAAAACAAGATTACTTTGAATGCAATAAAGACCTACAGTCAAAATTGTAGTCTAAAAATAATGTGATCAAGGTTCTTCTCTTGCTGCCTCTAGCAACGTATTTCAGATGAATAAGATCATAGGACATCATTTTAATGTAAAGAAGCCATTATTAGATGTATAAACTATCTTGCAGGACGTTAGTATCTATTTTAATGAATTCTAGGATTCTTATTCCTAATTCCTCGTTCTTCTTCTCACCACAGTGGACAAGAGATACTGAACTCTTTGAGCTCTAGGGCTCTCAAACACGAATAGCAATCAGCAAAGGGAGCGAGGGAAAGGAGAGGAGGAACATGCACACAAAGAGCAGCAGTTCCCGTGGAAAAAGTCAAAATCCACACTGAGTGAAATATCCACAAAAATGCCAGAGAATGATTCTATACAAGAGGAAGAAAAATATTTGTTTCTGTATTACCAAATAAGCAAGAAATCCATTTCATCTCCTGCTCATACAACGTTCATTATAGTCTTGCCTGAATCAGGCATGCTGAGTTTGCAATTTGAGACAATTAATTTAGGCCATTTTGGAAGCTGCCTTGCTCATCTTTTAACTAACTGAACATAGACCATGGCTTGCAATCTGTCCCTCTCTCCAGGCTTTTCAAAATGAGAAAAAATTCGACAAGAAGATGCTGTAGGGCCCAAAGCATAATTAACAATGACACCTCTTGGATGGCTCCTTTAAATTCCATACCAATTAGGAAAAAGGAGCAGTCAGCAGCTATTGCTTGTGATATCCAAACAAATGCCCCTTGTGGCTGGTTCCAGCATGCATGCAGTGGCTTTTATTGGGGACACAGTTACCTGTCAGGCTTCATTTCAGTGCTGTGCATCCCACTTTGCATGGTGCTGTCCCAAACCATCTCCCCACGCTCAACTCAACGTCAGAGATTAATTAGCAATGTGTGGTTCCACACAGACCAAGAAACCCAAGCAAGCTAGTCGAGAGAAAGAAAGGAAAGGGATATGATGAATCAACAATGGTGTCTTCTTCACAGTCAGTGTTTCTGCTATCCAAGCAATTTCCATAATGCTCAACAGCATATTCTGACAAGATGAACTGCAGAAGCAAATAACAAATCTACATCAGCTCTACTGTATATTTTAGGTCTGATGAACTAATTATGTGAGTCAGTTTATGGTTTTACAGTCTCCACTGCAAACTTTCCTAAATTCATATCTTGCAGTTTTGTTTTACCACTGCTTACTGTCTTTGCATGCTGCATTTTTCCTTCTACACATGCTGTATGCATTGTATAGCCCATCTGGAGTCCCTAATTACTTTTCCTTGAAGACTGAATCAGCTAAACAAAGCTTCCAGTGTCTAAGCTTCATATTTTATATAGTAGTATAATTTTTACACCAATAATAATAGTAACAAATATGGCAGCAGTTATACATCTAAATTCAGTTCCCTTTCTCAAATTATTTTCACTTCATTTATTTTAGCTGTATGAGTTGTTGTATATCACCATATCTAGATTTACATTTAAGTGTCTATTTTTTTCAGTATGTTAGAACACACAGTCATGGAAACGCCATTATGATTTGGTTCTTGCTTAAAAGACTAAAATTACTTTCATATCAAAATCTCTACAGAAGTCCAACCAGAATGGAATCTTAAGCTCCTACCCTTTGATTCAGTGGTCATTTTCATTCTTTCATGTAGTAGCTGCTAAAATGAATACATGCTTCCATTGTAAATTGTCACTTGATGTGAATCTTGCAGATGATAGGCTGATAGCATAGCAAACAATTTACCCAACAGTATGGGTAAAGGTAAAATGAATTAAAGGCAGCTTGTTCTGTAGGAATGATGAATGGTATATTTCAGTCGCTTTGCATCTTTTAATATGTCCATAGATTTTTTTTTACACAGACGAGTATTAAATTCAGCATAGGTGCTGTGCTGAGAATGAAAGGTGCCATCAGACTGCTGCATCTGCAGCAATAGCAGTGTTCTACAATCTGTGCTCTTGATATATCAATCTATATTTTTCTGTTCCTTCTAACAACCTGTGCTATGCACCAGGTTGCTGCTGTCTACTATGTTTAATCTCATTACACAGCTGAACAAACAAATTGTATCTTAACAAAGAGAAGTTTTTCAGCATATATGTGTTTTTCTAACTAATGTCATACAAGTTATTCAATATTAGCCCAGAATGGATCACCAGTTTGCTTGTTCTCTGCTGGCTATAAGGTAAAGGTTAGAAACAAGGAAACTCATCCATCAGTAAAATCACCTCATGTATTATTTCCCTCACTGTGGAGTCTGTGGTTGCTATAGTGAAAGTGAGCTGCAAAGGCAAGTTGAAAAACCTGAACTGTCATCAACTCAGACAAGTTTAAATAGCCATGCTTGTTCATTAGAGTGTAGTGCACTTAAAACAATTGAAACAGTAAGAGAAACCTCTCTCAACAATAGACCATTGGATAAATGAGAGTACATGTGCATGCAGTAGATGTTTTGCTTGACTCCCAAAGAACTAATTCAGCCCACAGGCCTTCTGGGGAGCCCTGGTCTACATGGTTCAACACTTTGTTGTGTTTGTGGGAGATCACAGATGGTGATGGGCGTTCCTCTTGCACAAAAGACATCAGTGATGAATATTTTAGTCATAGTAATGACAGAATCTGCCACTAAATACATTTACTTTCAACTGATGATATTTATATTATTGTGTAACTGTAAAAACCTGCGGAACTCAGCTCAGGTTTAGGTAAAGTTAAAGTATGAATCTAGTGTTTGGTTTTGCAGAGAAGGCGAGGAACTCCTGTGAGCAAGTTAACAGTGTGGAAGTTACTTGGACCTGGATCAGCTTCGAATGCCTCATAACAGGGAAGCCAGGAACATGTATTTGATGGCTGTGACAGTCAATGAATCAGCTAAATATCTGTGGGTGTAGAGCCTGCTGGTAAAGCCAGTCTGGTCCATTGCGTATCTGGATGCGCCCCGCAGTCCTAACCAAGCAGCTGGTATGGTTGGTGGTAAAATTCTAGAGGCTTAATAAAGCTACACCGAGCTTGGTGCTGTAATGGAGGGAGGGAGGAGGGGGTGAGGATGCTGGAAATAGTGCTAGAAAGGAACAGAGAAAACTGAAAAAGACAGAGAGCTCTTAGGCTGTGATGGCTGATCCCAAGATTGCTGCCATGCCTTGATTCCTCCATCATCTCTATCTCCCTGAAAACCTGACAAATACTTCTTTTGTCGGCAAAGAAAGGCTGGAGAAAGTTTTTTTCTCGTTGAAATCTGCCTCAACAAAAGGGGAGTGATGCCAAGTCAAGGTCAAGCACTCCTTCCATTGTCTCCTTTTTAGCCTGCAGACAAGGAGTGTTTCTTTAATGAACGGTTGGAAGGTGGTTTCGGTGGTAATTGGCCTCGACTTCGTTAATGAGAGGTGGACAGCTGCTGTAGAGGGCAACATATCGACTGTATTGATCGTATCAAGAGAAACACGCATCACAAATAAACCTTATAGCACACACATCTGCTTTTCACTTACAGCCTCTGTCTTCTAAAGAAGGCAGCATTCACACATCACCTTCATCTATGATACTGCAGGGAAAAACGTTATTGCTAACAAGCTTCACTGATTCACTTATTATACAAAATTAGATGTTTTCCACAGAGGTCCTCTCCGTATGATTCGGGATATGATTTAGCATGTCTTCTGAGAATGCCTCACATGGTTGCCATTGTTACAAAAACAGATATTTAAATTCTGCAATTGCTACTACAGCGTCAGTTTCTGTTCGTCAGAGAGTTGTTGTGTGGCAAGAAAAGAGGATGAGACGATGGCGGGTGGAGAAGGTTGGAGGGATTTTTTTCAGCTGTACTCCATATGTTGTGTCATTTGGGGGCTTGCTGGTGTCTGTATGCTTGGCAGGTCTTGGCTGCTTTCCTCTGCTCATGGTGTCTGTGCACCCGTCTCTGTCAGCACCCACCTGCCCCTCTGTCTCTCGATCTGGCACAGCACACTGTTTTAACACTTAGCACACCATGAAAGTGAAACGCACAGAATTTCCCAATGAAATCGGAAGTGCGATCCATTTTGTTGGTTCTTGGTCATGTTGAATTAGCATGCTGGACTTTCAACATTTCCATAGACAGTGGAACAATACTTTTACTGGGAATTATTTTGGACATACTCATACTTCTGTAGTAAAAATCTGATATCATGACAGCCCTAATTCCTAATGTGTATTTTGTTTGGCAATTCCTTGAACAGGCATTTATTTGTAAATAATCATGCACTCAAATTCTGGGATAAAAACAGACGCAGCAGACACATCATCTTTTTAACTCCAGACATTCTTCTTAATTGTGAAAAACCATCACTCACATTGCCACTTGTCTACTGAGATGTGACTAATAGCAGCTTGCTATTTCCTCCGTGTAATTTCACACAGCTTTCTTATCCCCCTTTTCGTTATCTTCATGTTTAAATTTCCAAAAGTCCCTACCACATGGGAGAAGAACAACTGTACAATTGCTTCCAAGTTCACAACCAGCACACTGAAAATTTTCAGTTTTGCCCAAGATTTAGATCATGCAATAGGGCAGCCCTCATTGTTTTTTGTTTGTTTGTTGCGTTTGTCCCCAATGAATTTGCCATTTTAACAACAGTGCTCACCACACCCCATGCAAATATTGCAAATTGTAACTGACTGAGAAAAACAAAACAATAAACAAGCCAGAGCAATTTTTCCTCTATAGGAGAATGATAATGAGGTGAGGCCAGACCAATCTACGGTGCTGTGTAAATAGGCCTGGCTATGTGACATTATGCTAATGTCGCCTCAATGAGCTGGTCTCTAGCAGTGACTTGTCTTTAAACCTCAGTTCTTTCTATTCTACATCAGCATTTATAAAATAATGTCTGTGAATAGAGTTTGTGGACAGAGAGCAGGGGAATGACAGACAGTGAGCCTCCAGCCAGCAGGAAATCAATGTACAACATCTTTAATTCTTTAGCAAAGGTTATTTGAGTCACAAAACAAATAAAAACATTGATCAAATGCTAGCTGTATATTGTAAAGAATAGTTAGCCACACTTTCCCTGTAATGCTTAGTAGGTGTCATATGTGACTGGAGTAATTTTATTGCAGCAGTAGTCACATCTTCCCCCATGGTGCATTAAACGGATCTGTCGACCATCTGGAAGCCAACCCCAAACTTTTCAGAGGAAGTTCAGTCCTCCACACTGTAGACTGCTGCACAGCAGTTAACAGCCATTTGGTTGTGCTGAATAACAGATTTTGAGTTTTTAATTGGCCAGCATCCTTGTGGTGAAAGGAGACAGTACTGCAAATACAGCGGAAATCCACTCCAGGAACAAGCACAGCTTCATGGGGGCAATGCCTTATTTGTGCTGACAGGAAATGTCAATGCTGCTGTATGACCTGCACTAAAAGTTGCTCTGATGGACTGGTGCTCTCACAGACAACCATACTACTTTACTCAACATAATCATAGGCCAAATGTATATCTGCTGCTCACACAGGCTGTCTGAGGCAGATTGACAGGTCAAGCAGAACAGGAAATGGCAGAAGGGCCGCATGCTCTGGGGATGGATAGACTGTACATTATAAATGGCTCATGCATTTGACTTTCTGCCGCCTCTGGCGTGCAGCAGAGCAGAGTTCATCTCCAACCCCAGCTTGGTGTAATGTCTACTGGCTAGGGGATGAGGACCCTCCAGGTGAGCCAGTGAGTGCAAGCTCAGCCACAATATGTGAAACACAGCCTACTCAGAAAAGGCAGGCTATGAGGTCACTCAGCAAAGGAATATCTAATTCCTTGTAGCCTTAGAGATGCAATGGTCTCATCTGCTGAAAACAATTTTTGTGGGTTTTAGGTGAAAACAGCTCTATGGTGAGAACTGGTCAAATAATAAAATGGAAAAACTGATATTGGTCAAACTAAGACTGCTTGTTAAAGATTGTGCTCAGCATTATTGTAACAGTACGTTACCTGTAGCCTTTTTCATGTGCTGAATTTAAAACCAATATCATACAGACTTATTTACTGAAGCGTTTAATTGACTCGGTTTGAATTACCATATGCAAAGACACAGGGGAAATAAAACATGATCTGAGAGAGAAATTGCACTGTACATGGGGCCACCCTAACAGCTATGCATGTACAGTGCGTGGCCACAGTTCACCAATCAAACTGTTGGAAAAAAATGACATTAATTAAAATCTAAATGGCTGAAACAAGGTACTCCACTACAATACTCCCACATGTCTCTCATTTGTAATCAGGTTGTTTGTTGTGCTAAATTGATTAAGCCTTAAAACACAAAATCCCTCACAAAAATAACCCAAAGCAAGCACATGAAATCAGCATTTCAGTATGGGAACTTATTCCCCACAAGCTTATGTTTGTACAAACAAGCAAAAGAGACTAGCTGGGGTTAAAACAAATCACAGTAGAGAAAGACAGAAAGCAGACCTTGATTGCTGAGTGAACACTGTATGTATGATGTCCTAAAGTGGAGACTAATCGCAGCTCCTACTTCGGCAGTCACTGTATGATAAAGGCTTTCAATTTACCCTGAAATGAAGAAAAAAAAAATAGTAGAACTCTTCAAAAGCAAATATAGCATCGAGTAGAATAAATGGACTGAGAATAAAAACTTACTCCTCCTTTTTGTTGTTCATTTACAACGTCCATTTTTATTTTAAATCATCATTTTTAACTCCCTGGTTAACACATAGGGTCACAAGATGCTGCGCCATGTACCAAATAAAAAATTGTCCACTTGTTTGGAAGGAAGCACGGTGGTGTTATTCACCTAAATTGCTAATCCTAAACACTATTTAGATTTTCACACAAAATCTGTTAGCCAACTTTAACATACATTTCCATAGTTATCTCAAAATGCATGGCCAAGCATCATGGCAACAATAGATTCTGGGATTATTGATCTTTACATTCACTGCAAGTCAATGCTCACCTAGCATGGGGACGCTAGAGAGCTGATAGAGGAGCAGCAAAAATATTAAGATGGGATGGGCAAAAGAATTAATGATTGTTTTATTCATTTAAAAAATTAAAGGTGAACTCACTGAGCAAGTAACAAAAGAAGAAGTATTTAGTTATAATTTTTAGCGGCATGTTTAATAGATTTGGAAAATGATTAAGGCCAATCTTAGCTATTTTAAGATAAGAAATTACTGACATTTGACTGTGTCTTGATGTTTCTGAATTCAATGACAATTAAATCCACAGTGTCTTCACAATTGATCTTTGGAAATCTTGGACAAAAAAGTAAACAAAATGTCACAATTTCCATATTTTAATTAAATGCAAGATATTTGTGTTGTAAGTGTTTTTGATTTCTGCTACGTAAAGCTTCTGTTTATATATTTATATTTACACTGATTTGCATTTTTGTAAATACATCAAAAAAATTAGACAGCTGCAGCGAATCCCCCATCTAGTAACTCTAGAGTTCAGTTCTGTAAATGATTTTTTCCTCATTTTTTTTGAGAAAGGAGCAGTTGTGAAACTTGCTACTTGCTGCAAACTGCACCCGTTTCAAAACAGCTAAGGAAATTCTGGTTAATTCGCCAAGAAAACCTGTACGTCTAGTTTTCAAATGTAAATTTTTTTTTATTTTGTGCCTTTTTTGTATCTTGCTGTACCCAGTTTTACTCATGTTTATGATGTTTTATTGCATGTTTTCTCACTCTTTTAACCCAGAGCTTCTGTTCTGACCATAAACCCTAACTCTTTATGTGAAATGGCAACCTCCAGGGCTGAGTAATAATGCCACTACAGATGTGCCAAAAACTTCCTCCAATGACCACTTAAGCCTGGTTTCAAAAGCAGTTAGCTAACATAGACAACTTTTTACATGAGAAACAACCATATTTACAGCCTGGTACAAAAGATGCTATTGGTCTCTGTGGGTAATTTACCCAATAATGACAACAGCGCAGATGATGCAAATTAACATTTGCTCTCAACCCTGTGATACTTGCAATTAGATAGTCGCTTTTTTCTCAGTTTATCTCTGTACCATGTCTCTGCCCCTGTCAAACAAACCATGAACAATTAAATAATTTGAAATAATCTGTAAGGCTTTTCTATAAACTATGTTCAACCATCAGCCTGCTGACACACTTACCATCTTACTTTCCTATGCAATCCATTCAAAAGTACTTGAGACATTTTATTTTCAAACTACATACTTAATTGTGATGTGACACTCGAAGAGAAGGATCACTCACTGAAATGAGAGGGGATTCTTCTTAGATTGAGAATGTTCGCACGTTTCACAGCAATCCAGCCAGTAGTTGTAGAGATGTCAGTCTGGACTAAAGTGTTGACTGTAAGACAGACCAACTGTCATTGCTGGGCCCGGAGCCAAGCAGCTAAGTGAAAAATCTTTTAAAATTGAAGTTGAAAATTATTCCACATACTTCTTTGCTTTACAGAATTTCAATCCTCATTCGTCTCTCAAAGTGATAAGCTGTCACTGGAGATTTTGCAGTTTTGAAGTTCCTATTCTGGGTTACAGACTGAGCACGACAGCATGTCACACTTCACTTCAAGATGCTGTGTGCATTTCTGTTTCATTAACAAGTGAATAACAAACTCCAAACAAACAATTCAAACAACTGTGGATCTGGTCGCCTAGAGATTTCATCAGAGGGATGATGGAAAGGTGTTTAGCACACAGAAATTAGTATGCAAACACAGGAGCTTGTGTGTGTGTGTGTGTGTGTGTGTGTGTGTGTGTTTGCTACAAGCCAGCTGGGTAGGGGAGAACCAGCGACACTGGCTTCAAGTGGAGTTAATGTTGAATATTTCAGCTATTCTTTTTACAGTGAAGCGCGGGGATCCCCAGAGAGTGCTGTGATGTGCTCTGATTCAGAATGGTGATACCTGCACTTTCACATCAAGGTAAGTATGAGAAGTATTGATCTGAGAAGAAATCAATCTCTCTCATACAGTCTGTTAGTGCATTATTCATCAGTTCATCTGTCAGTCTATTTATCCAGCCACATATCCAGTTTTCCCTGTCACTAATTGAAATCATCTTTGCTGCCTTTCTTGCCTGGTGACCCCACTGATCAAGCAGATGTAATGCAGGAATGTGATAACCTCATCTGATGTTTCATTTCCTCATTGTTAGATAAAACCGGAAACTTCCAGAGCTCACTTGCAGAAAAAAAGTCAGTTACAATGTCTCTAAAATAATGATACAGAAAAAAACAAAACTGAAATTTGGTTTTGGCCAGAGGGAATCATGAACATTATAGCTCTGAACTTGAAAACACCATTTCTGTAATCTTTGGGTCTGAATGGTCTTCAGTGTCTAATGGATCTTATTACAATCCTGCAGATCTGATTTAATTGATGACTGATGACTTAAAATATTTTAAAAAATAATTTTTAAAAGGTATTTAATATATTTAACCAACAATACCTAACCTACGCCTAAAGTTATATTCACACCTCAGTGAAATCTGACATTATTGTTTGGGACAAAAGCAAAAGTGCTAACACCCTGAATTGTTCACATACTAAAATCGCAAAATTATGTATTCTTTACTTACCGCTTACAGCTTATCTGACACGGTTAAAACAGTTATGAATCAGGAAACCCCTACTCCAAGCAAGTTCAAACCTCCACAACACTAATAGTATGCAAATGCTATTTGACCCTGGTATAATTAACATGCCATTCTGTATACATATTCATAAAGTCGCTCTTGCTTAAAGGCGCAATAACGCAAGATATTTATCATCTGATAGGATAAAATGACCGTAATATTTCTGCAGGGCTGGCTCCTTTCCAGCTGGCAATGTCTGGCTTTTAAACCTTATTTGTTCTGGAACAAAAACACCACTTGAGCTGCTCACATTTTCATCTGCTCAATGAAGCCAGACTATCTCTTAAACAAATGAATGACCTGCATGGCAAGACATATTCTCAAAAGAATAAAAGAAGAAAAAAACATATTATTGCTCACTTAAAATAATTATTATTCTTGGAGTGTATTTCATTGCACTATGGTACCTTTTTACTACATGTTTCTCTTGCTGAAATTAGCCGTGTTTGACTTAATTAAATCAAGGAAAGGGCACGCATGAGATTGATTTAGCGAAATTTAAAGGTTTTTCATCAACGTCATGCGAGAAAGGAAAAAAAGGTCCAGATAGAGTACATAATAATAGACTTGAATTGTTCTACGTCACAATGCATTGGGACTCCAGATGTGTCCACACTCAGTCAAGCGGACTCAAAAAGAAATCAACAAGCTCCAATTCAAATGGGGATTGTTATTTATTGATGCAGCATATTGTCACCTGCTGCACCCTGCCTTACGCTCGCAGGAGCAGCAACTCTTTCATGTGACTGAATGCAAAGTAAAGCGTTGATTAAAAGCCAAGGCACTTAGCAATCAAAAAGGAAATTACTTTTCCTGTGAATGAATTGCATATCAGGATCAATTAATGGCATGATGTCTTAATTAACTCACTACAGATGAGAAATGAATAAATGTGGTGGAGGGGAAACCTGATACATGGAATCAAGCCCTTCGGCAGGGACGGACGGAGAACCGACATGAAATACAGTGTTGATTAATCAATCTAATATAACCTAATCTTTTGAAATGCAGGAGAGTGTTGGGAGTAAATTTAAGGATTCAGCGTTTGATCTTGCAAATTAAACCATGTGACACCCATTTTACACTACTACCGATTCCTGATTTTCAGTTTTAAGCAATTAAAGTAAGCAAAAATCAGTAGATTAGGTATAACTGACTTTCAAAACCAGGGTATAAGATTTAGCCAGATCTAGATCTTCTAACTATGCTTTTAATAGTGTATAAATCACCTGATAGCTTTACAGAGAATCTACAGAGGGAAAAAGTCCTCTCTTATGCAGTCTGTCATGTTTTACCACCATTTTCTAACACGACAGACAAACCAAACAATGGTTGTAGAGAAGGACTTTTACATTTCTGTGCTTTTAGCAGTTTCTGTAAGTTCTTCTACATGCTTGAAAGTGGAGGGTAAGGCGAGGGTTATTTAGCTGTTTGAAAACTGCAACCTCACAGCAAGATGCCACTAATTCTACAAATTGGGCCCTAAAGTTTTTATGTGTCAAAAAAAGCGCAGTTTATGCAGTAAATTGATCTGAAAAATCCCACAAATGTGAAGAGAAATAAATATGAACTGCTAATACTATGTCAGTGTCCCTTTAAGTGGGTATAAAAACAACAGATGTTTGAACTTAATAGTGTTTGCACTGCAGAAGAAAGTTTAAATGTTATTTTTACCAGACAGTTGTACAGCCAAATAAATTTTAAGGGATTCTGACAGTTAAAGACACCAATAAAATCCTTGTCTGAGGGACCATGCAGTAAACCTGCATCATATTTTATAAAGCAAGCTTCATTGTTCATATTTTAGTTGGATCCAAAATACTACATTAGTTTTGATGTGCAACAACTGAGTTTATTTAGTGAGAAATCTGCCACAGGGTGCACATTGCAAGTGAAACTGTTGCTTTTTTACATTCAGGCATGACACACTAATCTGATAAAACAAGAAATCTGATGAAAACAAGCTGTTACACGCTGTGAATTCACACTTTCAAAACACTGAGATGCAAGCTGACTGAAAGTGAACAGTGTGACACAGTGTGGCAGCACTTCGTCATGTTTTCCCTCCTCACTTTGCCTCTGTGACACCAAGCAGTCACCCAGTTGCAACGGCGATGTGTCCAGGACTCGTGTTGCTGAGCTGGTGCTCTCTCTGCCCACCTGCTCACAGCGTGCTCTCCAGAGGAAGGCTTCCCATCGACACTGTGCACGCACCTCCATGATTTATGAGCCATCTGTCGCATCTGATGTTCCTGTCGCCTAAGACAGGATGTTCCCGGCTGGCATTCTACACCCGCTCTGCGTGGGCACTGCCTGGGCATGCCAAGGTCCACTGTAATTAAATTACACCAAGTGGGAACAGAGCGGTCTCCATAATGCGAAAAACCTTCAACGGAAGACACGGAGACGGCATATCAAAGAATATCACTGTTTAATGTGAGCATGTGTCTCAAGGCGCACTGGACAATTGAATAAATAAAGATAATCAAAACTCCTTTTTCCCATTAATGTAAATGAATGACCACAGAAAATGAGAAACGCCAGTGAAACCAAACTCACTTAAGCTGAGGCACGGGAGTTATTTCCAGAGTTTTACAGCCGGCATACAGGATGAGATGCATCAGCATGCACGACGTGGCAGCTAAAGAGACACAGATTGCAGAATACAAACTCCTATAAAACAGACACTGATACACACTCCTCTGCAGCAGCAGCAGCAGCAGCAGCAGCAGCAGCAGCAGCACTAACTTCCATTTTCAAATTGATGTTGTTGTATCTGCTGTGGCTCCATATAACCAGGCAACACAACTATCACTGAGATTAGTATTCATCCACAGTGGTGTCTTGAATAGTGACAACTAGGCAAGCTCACATTTGTTTAGTGAAGGCAGACACAGCTGATAAAAACTCTACAGTCAGCAATCAAATGCAGCAACTGCACTGGTCTGTTATGTCCCAGTCCTGTCTTGTGACATCCCAGTGTGTTGTGTCCCTGTGCTGCTCAGTGATGCGCTGTGCTTTGACCTGTTGTTTACCTGTCTTGTCCTGTCAAGTTGTATCCTGTCCCTTCCTGCTCTGTGTGGCATTAACCCGGCCTGATCTCTAACTCCAGCGTGATTGTAGCTACGTCAGCCTAATGTTGATATAGAAGTATAAATACTGCAGTGAAAATACTCCTTTGTCTGTTGCAAAAGTAAATGAGTGCTATGAGCCATAATAATAAGTAAAAAAATGTGAGCGTTCACATGTAAAGCAATATTTTGATGGAGGTGGAGCTGAGAAAATGAACGTCTGCTTTAAGCTCCGTCCAAACTACAGAAAATAATCAACTTCGGGATTTATGATTTCTTTTTAGAAATTAGGCTTAGCAGACTTATAAGTAGTCCTGCTCCACATCACATCCGTCCAGCATTTTCCTTCGTCTTGCTCCACCACCATCTGTCCTAACACCATTTGAATTTTAATTAAATGAGTTGAAATTATTTCACCACAAGTGTGGACTTCTTTTCAAATTTGTTCACTTAATATCCTCTATTGTAATCTTTCTGTAAGGAGATACTTTTCAGACCTAATTACAGACACAACTTTGCAAGATGAAGAGTACTGCAGTGTTTGTAATGTTACTTTTAATAGTAGCTCAAGCCAGGAGGTAAATGTAGTTTGGTGAAAGGTACAATATTTCTCACAAATGCAAATTAAAAATAGCAGATTTGGGAAATTTTAAAATAAAGTAGAAATACCTCACAATTGTACTTGCAGTAAGTACAGTACTTAAGTAAAAAGACCAAAATATTTTCAAACACTGGCTTTTTAATATTTTTTTAAAGTATGCAACTTTCAGGAGAGAGAATTTGGCACTGACAGACATGACAGACACAGTTTAAATAAATCTAAATATTCACATCCCCGATCATTAAATTGTCCTTATTAATTAGCTAAATTTACCAGTGTGTAGAAATAGAATGGATCATTGGATTAGTTTGAGGGAGGTGAGTTATTAAGTACACGTGAGGTTTTGATAACGGTGATGATCTTCCCCTATCTCTGCATGAATACATACGTTTAAATGTATAAATGTGTGATGCATTTTAGATATATGTCTGTTTATCATCTGAATGCTTTTTCAGTTACGCCATGCCACTTGTTTATACCAGTTAAACCAGTTTCCACTTTGGACGGGAGATATCACATGCTGAACACTTGCACCATCCCTTATTCAGCATGATGGGTGCATCGTTGGTCACCATATTTCTCCCCCATCATTTCATGTCACTCTCTACTATCTATTTTTTATTTATTTTTTCCATAAATCTTTACAATACTATATCTATAATAACAACAACAGAATGCTCTTCCAATAATAATCAAAACAACCAAAAACCAGCTAAATTTTGGATTGCTTTCGGTCACGCTGGCTAACATCTGGCAGCCATGTAAACAGACACTAGATTGATAGGTCCACCTGTGAGCAGTCAAAAATAATTCTCTTAGGACAACTGAAGTTAGACTCCAACAGCTTTTCCTGTGAAACTATCTGGCATGACTTTTAAAAAAAATCATCTCTATCATACTGGCATACATATGCTGCTATTCATCCAAAACATTTTTTAACATTGATGCTGCTGGTTTAACTGTCTCTGTTTTGATGTAGTCTGAGGTCACTGTGGTTGAAAAAATGTTCCTATCTGGCAAAGAAATCATTTATTTTGAGTTGTTTAACCTGAAATGTCCTGGATTCAGAAAACAACCAAGAAATAAGGAGCAAAGGAGTGTTTTGTGTTAATTTTTGGCTTGACCAGGCAATTACATGAGAAGCATTTTTATGAGTCTCCTTGTAAATATTGAAAGGAAAAAATAAACCCTCTTCAATCGTACGAAAAACAAAGTGGCAGTCAAGTGAAAAAAAAAATGCAATCGAGCTACGCCGTTCTTTTCAGCTGGTTTTTCCTTTCATATAATTGTGATTTTCTTTCATGACTGAAGTCTGAAAAATTGATACAAGATGTTTACAGCGGAAAATTAAGTCCTCTTTGCAAGAAAGGTTAAACACCTTTCAACAGGAGCGAAAGGAGCTCATGAAAGGCTCCTCCACAGAACTGTGCAAAGCAGCGCAAAGATAGGTTAAGCTTTAGAAAGTGACTGATGCAGAGAGAAACGGCCTTCACCACCAGCTGCAGCACTTGGCATCAGATCCACCCTCTCTGCCCTGCTTATTCCCTGAATGACACACCATTCATCTAAGATCACTGAGTCTTCAGGTAGAGTTGCTTCATTCTCCTCACCCAAAACACCAGACAGGCTCTCTATTGATGCTATATTTATAAGGAGGTAGCTGCAGAGTGAAAAGGGATGATGTGCCTCAGCTCTCCTTACCTGCACTGTGTCAACCCACAAGTTCCCACATGAACTCAGGTTATCTGATGTGAGCTGCCACTTTGATACACACTGACATGCATTGTGTTAGAGTATGTATGTGTCGTGTGGGATGACATGCCATACAATATTAATAGTTTTATCGGAACGTACCGTGCTGACCTGGTTGATACGCACATTTGTGGTTTGCAAATCTGACCTTTTCAACTTCTAGGTTGCTCAGTGTTGCTGGTATTTCAAGGTAAAAGTCGACCATGCATTCATCCATTGGTTCATCCAGCTGCTGTTGTATGATTTAGCAGTCTGCAAAACCCTTTTACTTCTCGATGGTGGGTGCATTATGTAAAAAAAAATATAAATAATCCTAAGCATTTGCAATGTAAAGTATTCATCATCCAATCACGTGTGACAGCATTTAAACCTGCTATGAGCGGCAACGCTCAAAGTTGGGGCAAAAAGCCTGCTGTCACGGAGACACAATAGAGTTCTGAAGCAAAAAATACTATTTCCAGCTCCCAGTATTCCTGAGGTAAAAGTCCCATTAATATTCCACATACACAATGTTGCCTAACTCACAGTAGAAGCATACTTTTACGGCATGAACCAGCAAGAAAATATAAATTATCAGCACAAGAAATTAAGAATTACGCTATTTTTGATAAAAAAAACACCTGAGATCTAAAAAAATAAATAAATACACTGACAGAAGGAACCAATTTTTCTGGAAGCAGTCAGCCTCCCACTCTATTAATCATAAACTTTTGCCTCACATTTTTTGGCAGTCTGGTGTTACAAAATCAGTTTGGTGTCAGGAAATCTTACAAATAATGCACTGAGTCACTTTGTATGTTACGCAATGCATGTTTTTGCTTTTTGCGTGCCATTTCCTGCCGTGCAGTCTTGATGAGCAACGCACTCTTTAACCCTAACTGTTTTTCAGTGTTAAATTGACAAACGAAAAGCTTAAAATTTGTAGATATGACATGTGAAATGTGCCTAAAGTGGTGTGCTGTTTATATACTATTTATATAATCCCATGATGTGAAGTTGACAAACTAAATGCTCCCTTCCGCACTCACAGATCTGATTTTAAAAAGGTGTGCAGGGAGGGAGTTTCAGGGGCTTTCAGATGCTGCAGCATTTTGTATAAAACTCAACAACAATATATCACACTTGAGCTTTTTTGGCACAGAAAACTGTTACAAGAATAAGATTTATGTATGCAGGGTGTAACCATCTGTATGTAGGGCCATGTTTTCTGTTGATAATACATTTGTTTAGGAATACAACATAAGATCTACATTTTCCATCAGCTTGCCAATGTCAGTTGGTCAGGAAAATATCTTGTACCAAAATAAATTTAAAGCTAAGACAGTTCAACAGTAACAATAACAACAACAACACTAAAGTTAGCATGCTAAGGGAAGAGGAGACATTATGATTCAATAAACTTCTTCGCTGTGTCTCTTTGTTGTCTTGCCCGAGGCAATATGAGAAGCTCCTGAGGAAACATCTGGCATATCAAGGAGACAGTTTTCCCTCTCTCACCTCCCCACATATACAAAACAAATCCATGAACACTGACTGCTGATGACTGCTCGTAGCGCTTCTTCTGTGCACCACAGTTTGCACCAAAAATAGCCTCAGTCAGATAATTGCTATCAGCCTTCTTATGTAGAATATTTATAAATGTTAGTTTATTTTTCAGAAGGTACATTAAACATGCAGACGTTTCTGACATTAATGTCGGAAGTTTTGTAATTACTAGCACCTAGAATGTCATTTGAAGTGTTTGTCCATCAAACATTTTGTTTTAGGGTAGATATTGAAGAAATTGTCAGTCCTCCTAGCACTTAATCTACAAATAGCTGTTCATTTCAGGGTCTGCAGGTGCAACAAAGGATTTTACTTTTTTATTTTTTCATGATATCAAAGTAACATGCATGATGTTCCCAATCATATCATAGATTTAATTGCTATCATCTATGATTATATTTTTTTTGCAATTTGGCTAGACAGAGGATAGTCCCACAAAACTCTTGCTGAACATCCTACTCTAAGCAGAATGTTGTGCTTTGACTTTTACTGAAACAAAGCATGTTTCTTTATAAAAACACACAAAAAAATTACATCATATATATCGCCATACGATCCATGCTAAATTATGTTTATTACCTGTTTGCTGACACTTCTTAATTATGTAGAAATGTTTGCCCGTCATTGCTGGCATCTAGAGGGCATCAGCACACCTGTGTCATCTCTAAGATCTTAAGACTGAAGCTGCCAAAATGTTTAACATCCTTAGTTGAGTTCAGAGTTAGAAAACATGACATCAGTTCATCCAAGAGACTGGCCTGTGGTTAAAATGCACCTTACTACTGGAATGAGCTGCAACACAGCTTGAGGCTGGATAGATTCATTCCTATAGATGCCTTCAAAGCTTTACTAGTTCATTTTTCTAATGCTATTTGTGGCTGTTTTGATTGACTTGTCTGCGTGCGTGTGATGGTTGTTTGGAGTGAATGACTTTCATCATCTTGATGTATATATAATTTTTTTCCTTCTCTCGTCTTGATCTCAGTTACTCTTCCTAAAAAAGGTGAAGCTTAGCCAGCAAAATGACTGATCGTTTTTAAATCCTCACGTCTTGTTTCAACCTGACCATATTAAATATTCTTTTGTTTTTGAGTAAAATGTATGTATATTCATCAAACATTATTAAGCATCTTGGCAGGAACATCTGTGAGCCTGCACTTTGTTTGAGGGGAAGTTGTCATCTGAGGGATTTGCAGGATGGATCAATATGCCGCATACATGCTGAGATGGTGACACGGGAGACAACGAACAAGGGTATTCCCTGAAGGAACCGCCTAAAGCAGGCTGCAAATGAACTTCACAGTGTCTCACATGAAACGCCAACATACAACTGACACAGTATCAGTGAAAACATCTCATGTGTGGAACTACACACAGCAAACGCAGGGTAATCTATGATATTCCTTTGAGAAAGTGTGACACTGAACTCTGTCACCTCCATGTTCCCTTCATGTTTGAACTATGTCCAGCCTTCACACTATATGCAAGTTAAAAGGCTGATTATTTAGATTCCTAAAGGGATGTGTAGCACTCAGCTGTCACATTTCTGTCAGTATGTTTCCTGTAAAATTATACTTTTTTAAAATTTGAGGGAAACTAAATTGCTACAACTTGGTTGAAAATAGCACTTCTGCCTCTCAGTATGGATAGTGCTGAGTGAAAAAAAAACTTGGACAAAAAGAAGATCTATAAACCATTTTCACCAATTTTGCAGGTTTAGTTACAAAATACACTAAACAATAAATATCCACCGAGAAACCAACACTTTCTACGCCTTTTGATGTGAAACACTTGTCTCATGTTGCTCAGAGATGTTGACATGTTCTTATCCAGGTCATCTGTCCAGGCATTTATACCACAAAGGTGTCCAATGTCAAGCTGTGTTATCTCACTAGAACCATGTCCAAGCCTGTCTAACCATGACCATCCGATGGATCTATCACACTATGTTTCATCAAAAGTCGAATGTAATCAAGATATCCACATGCAGACCATCAAAGCCTCTCAACAACAAGAGTACTTCTAACATTAAAGCTAAATGAGCACCTTAACGTCACATCAAATAGGTCCAATTAGTATTATACATTCACGGGAGCAAGTGAATTTCCTTAAAACTTATAGTACAACTATTATACAGATTGCATCTGAGATGAATAACAAGGAGAAAAAAAAACCCAAAACCAGAAATATGAACCTCCTGGTGGTGCTCAAGACAAAATCAGAGAATCACTACAGTGTATCTCTGGAGAGCACAAATGTCTGTATTCTAAACTGCATTCCAGTTGATCAAATGAATGCTATGATATTTCATTACACTGGTGAAAACTTTTACTTGCTGATGGTGCACGAGGATCACCAAGTCAGTAGCATTTGTTGTCTTGACACCAAACATTGTAAAAATCCACATTAACGTTTGATGGGATATTTTAGTCTTGGCTAGCACTGCCTTAAAGGTAATGCTATTATACTGAATTGTACTTACATTTCAAAAGAAACCTAATTTCATTTGGAAACAGATTGTGAGATTGTGTTTTTTCGGCAATAGTTAAGACTATATGTAGAAGAAAATGCATCCAGTTTGAAAGAGTCACAAGGAAAAACAGAGGCCCAAGTCAACAACAGGACTCACTCCCAGGAAACCAGGGTTTGCATTACAAGAAGGACCATTGTTTTTAGACTTAGATTTTATGTTTCCCTCAAAACATGACTGACAACACAGTTTAGTTGCATAGCAATGTAACCTGCAGACATGTCTGCTACATGGCAATAACAATGAGTGAATTCTGTTTTGGTATAAGCCCTGGCAACTGAGTTATTGTTAGTGTTATTAATTCAAAATGTGCATTATGAAAAGATCGATTACCTAAAACATATGCCATCTTATGCTGTTGTTTGGCAAAGACCATCTATGCACACTGGAATCAGTTCAGGAAATAATTATGTTAGTATTTGACAGTTAACAAAAGACAAAATAGGTTACACCCCCAAAACATCTTCACAGGCAAATATAGTTATCTTAGAAGAGATGCAAAAGTCCTAAAAGGATCCCAAATATGGAATATTTTAACTCTGACATTGGTTAAAGTCACAATAAGCCCTCAAGGAACTTTTGAAAATGAGGACATGAGCTCCTGGAGCTCCAGTGACCTCTGTAATCATTGGGTGGTGAAATTGAGGCTACATTTGCTTTAGGTGTTGGCAATTAATTCAAACCGGGGACCACTCCAGACTTTTGTCCCCATTTTTCCTCAAGAACATGGTGCTCCTCACCTCACCTCTTCCACCCACACTCCACGTAGTCACCGTCCAGAGAAATACAGCAAATATTCAGACACAACTGTGTGATAAACACAATCAATTACTTGCACTCATTTGCTTGTATTTACACTCATTTATCTATCTACCCTCTCGTTTTCAGCATCTACAAACACAGCATACAATGATGTTAAACTAATGAATGTCTGCTGACCATATGGCCTCACAAAGCAGGGTTATTTATCAGTTACTAGGTTTGTAGGTTTTTACAGTGAAGCTACTCAGATTTAGTAACCCTGCTCAAGGTCTAAGAGAAAAGCTTCCTCCAGTGATATAATTTGCCTTCATTTCTTTGTCAGTACTCCCTGCATGCAACTTTCATTCCAAAGGAAGAAAATCTCTTTGTAATGCCACACAGCGGGGTCAAATGTTTAGCCTGTCAGAATTCAGGTTCTTCATTTGTTTCGTGTTTACTTTAGTACAAAAATCACCTCTTATCCTGTTGTCTTTTCTGTAGTTCTGCATTTGACATGGAGACAATGGTGTTTGCTACTTAGAACCTGAGTATTTTCTCAAATCTCTCGGCACAGACAGCAGCTACAGCATGTGCTTACATATCGGGTCAAGTTGAATTGGTATATTTTAGCTGCGAGTGAACACAGGAACACTGAGGTTTGACTTTTGTGACAAGGGTGTATGGAACATGAACAATGTGTGCTCACTGGGCAGGAAAATTGATGACAGCGTATATCTGGAGGCTGTATACCTGCAGTGTTAAAGATGTCACACTGCAACTGGGGACAGTTGAGCGCCGGTGATTAAAACGGAATAGGACATAGCATTACTACTCGACTATAGCCACTTTCAAATTTGAGATTTTTGACAGCTCCACACCCTCGGCACATTTCATGGTGCTCCGTATCTTTCCATTTCCACTCTCTTTGCTTCCTAACAGGCTGGGTCTGCCCTGGCAAAGACATTCTTGCTCCAGTTTTGGTTGCATCACTTTTTTTTTTTTTTTTTTTTCCAAATAGGATCAGTGAGGGATTAGCTATGTGGGGAGAACAGAATCAGCAATCACAGTGACATGTTGCCTTCTTTTTACCTGGAGAGGATCTTGTGCGTGCATGTGCTGGAGACAGATATCACCTCTCACCATCTGATACCTAGAGTGCACACCTGCAGAAATGTGGGCGACACCTGCATGAGGCTCAACTTTGGTTTTTTTCCCCCTATTTATTTCCTTCCTCCTCTGTTGCCTGAGGCCCCTCTAGATGGCACTGTGCAGCTTTTTGTGAAGTGTTGCCCAGAACACTGATACTGTGCTTCTGTTTTTCGTGACTTGCCTGCTGGATCCACTGCTATGTTCAGAGGGGCATTTGAATGCCTCATTTCACTCTTATGCTATCCCTCTTTTTTTGGTTGTTTTTGTTTTTCACAGCCAATTGTGCTCAGAGAAAATGGCACTTTGGTCAGTCAGTAGGTCAATAACAGATAAGGCATCGCACAGTAGGAATTTTAAGCTAGATCAGCCGTGTCTCTCAATTCTTTGCCTCGATATATTTTGGTGATAATGAATGAAGTTTTTCTAGATTTTCGCCATCACGACACTCAGCTTCACAATAACTGACAGAGATGCGAGGCAAGCTTAAGCTAGATAACCTTGGTGCAGCCTCTGGCAAAGTACCCAAAGCAGAGCTCCAAGTCTGGTCAAGGTCACTACATTAGTTTCACAGGGGGGGGGGGTAGGATACTGTTCCTGATCTGTTTCCACTTTCAAAATTTGATCCCATTCGGCTTATTATACAGCCAGCTAGATATGACCCACCTGGATACATTAGTCACCCCACTGCAGCCTCTC
Source organism: Amphiprion ocellaris (assembly GCF_022539595.1). NCBI lineage: Eukaryota > Metazoa > Chordata > Actinopteri > Pomacentridae > Amphiprion > Amphiprion ocellaris. Next base: position 20,302,435 of record NC_072774.1, read on the forward strand.
TATATGACACACAAAGGACAAAAAAGAAGCTGTGCAAGCAGAGTGACTGAAGCCTAGACCACCATAATATCTCTGTTTGTAAAATTAATCATTTAATATCTCCGTGGCTTGCCAAGAGTTTGGGATATGTGTGACAGTGTTTATTAGATGCACTGCATTTCATTTATCTATTAAAAAAGCAAATGTTTCATAAACAAACTGAACAGGAGCAGATATGTTGAAAACCATGCCAATGTCATCTTACTGAAGCCCATTTCCGGGTAGAATTACACACATGGTTTTAAGTCTAGAGGTGGTGAAATACAAATTTATTCAAGTGCCATACTTGAGTATCTTGAGAAGAGCTTTGAGATACTTCTACTTTACTTGAGTACTTCAAATTTTATGCTACGCTTCAAAATATTTCAGGGTCAAATGATGTAATTTAGGATGACAGCTGCTGGAAGTAGTTACAAAACATACACGCAAAACCTTTGATGATGGTTTATGAAATATGATGATGAAAGTCTACAGAGTGCTTTAGTAACTTCCTTTTAAACAGCTACAACATCAAAATACTGTTTATCTTAGGCCAAGTGTGAACTTTAAACCTCAACTTTTGAGCAAACAGAAAACCCTCAACTCCATCTGAACATCCAGTAAATCCTAAATTGATATAAGCTGTTTTAAATATTTAGAAATACCTCATCCAAGTCTTGTTTTTTAAGTCTGTTTTCCATAATGCTGCGCTGTCATATCGTTAGTCTTTTACAGACTGTGTATGGAATATACATTTTAGCTGCATGTGTACATCCGTGTTTGGGAAACAAAATTATGTTTCTTGGTAAAATAGAGCACAGTCTCCTGCTGGATCAGCATTGCATTTCATATTAACATTATCATCTGAAAGCACATTTCTGTTTTCATATTTTCATTGCTGTGTGGCTGTGCCAGATATGAGGATATGCACAGAGCAGAGTAATGGTAAAGTATTTCACACATGAACTATAGTCTAGATGTTAAGTAAAACACAGTAAAACATCTCCATATATAGATATTTATCACTCCTGTCCAAATAACTTCACCTTGCTCTCAACTGTGGCAAGATTCTTCAATCTTAGCTGCTACATTTGCTTTCATGTGAATTGCAGAGAACAGCACAAAAGCCAGTGCAAAGAATAATAGAAAAATAAAATGCCCTTCTAGTGTGTCCATGTCAGTAACACCTGTTACGATGAGTAAATGTATTTGAGTTTCTCGGAGTTCTCTCTGACTAAATGAGGTAAGATAACGTTTAATACCGGGACTTGGCAACGGCTTTCAGACTTTAAGATCCCACAAATCCATCTGCAGAAAAAGCAAGGGTAAAGAAACATTTTGGTTGTTATTGTCAATTCCCACTGGAGCTGTGGCAATACTAAGACTGCAGAGGAAACCGATAAGACGGCAAAAGAGACTCTACACCTTATCTCACTGGCACAGTCCTTGTTCACTCAGATTCCTTCCTTGCCGTACGTGAAAAAAAACAAAACCAAAACAAAACACATTTTTCCCTCTTTTTTTAATTAATATCACAATTTCTTATTGTACAAATCCACACAAACCAGGCAATTCTGTTAATAGTGAAAAAGAGAACACTTTGACAATGATGATTAGTAAAACGGAAAAGAAGATTTCCTCGTTTACATTTTCAATATTTTTTAATGATGTCTCTCAGTGTTTTTTCTCCCCCCACATCTTTTGAAGGCGTACACTCGTTGCGAAATCAATTATCAGAGATCATAACCAAGTGTTTCTGCTGATGATGATAAGCACATCTGCATTAGGCAGACAAATGGAAGAATAGACGCCATATTTAGAAACACATTCTGACATCTTAGTACAACAATCTGACTTTATTAAGGAAGACTAATAATGGCGTCCTTTGGATTTTACAGGCTTGTGTTGTGGGTCATTAAGCTCACCGGGGTAAGAAGCAGTGCTGGTGACAAACAGCACAGCTGGGAGAGTGACAGTGACAAAGTTGGTGGTAGTAAACAAAAGGAAAGGTCTCTCTCTGCCATCTGATCTGAATGCTACATCTCAGATATGGGATTTAATGTGTATTATAGCACATGATCCATGGACACATGCAAAGTCACCTTGCCGGAGCCCTGAATTTGTCCAGCTCAGTGATCTAGCTGCACTTGTGACACCGCGAGGGCCTGTAGTCATATACTGAACATCCTGCAGCGCTATCATAGACACAGACTGTTTCAACAGGATGACATACCCTTATCTACTAACAGCCTTCAATATGAGCGACTTTGTCTGTCCCAACCCCTGTATAGCTCATTGGGTGTATTATAGCTCATACATTATCTGTATCCACTCATGCTAATAATGCATGCAATTGCAGTAAGTCACTTTGGGTAAAAGCATTCGCAAAATGGTGTACATCATGTTTCACCCAGAATCTACTAAACACCCTGTCGCACGGAGAAAAAAAGGTTGAGAATCAATTTCTGCCGGCAACAGCATATCATTTCACTCCCCCTCAACATGCTGAAGATAAGAGCAAACAAGTGGGTCAAGCTGAGAGGAGATGATATTTTTGGGAAGCAGCCATCTTTCTGTCAGGATCAAAGTGAAGTGGCTCTGTCTTCTGCCCCCTGGGCTTTCTATCAACAACTCTTTAAGTCTCAAGGGGGGATAATCCGAAAGGTAGGTATTATGTACGCAAAGCAATTTCACTCTTATGGTGTAATTTTCTGTGAAAATCTTTAAGAAGCCACACGCAAATCTCATAATCAGAGATCTTCACATAACAAACCGTCACATGTTCAGCAGCAGAGCACCACGGGAACCCATTTTGTCATCAGACATGCTTACCTGATGTGGTGCAGTTTATTTCATTCTAAACAGACACTGGTGGCAAGCATCATGTTTTGTCACAATGCTGTACCGGACACTATTCCCTGGGTATCACATTTAATAAAAGTCTGCCCCTATTTTGCATTAACAACAGCAAGAGTATCCTCCCGTTGTTACAAACTCGCAGCTGTCATGCGTTTAACAGCACTGTGTTGGATGGTGTCAGTTGTGTGAAAGGGCTTCGCCACGCTTCAGGCTTAATGAACTACACATAGCTATTACTTCTTCCAAAACTTACAGCTTACACTGCAGGCAGTGCTGAGAATCTTATCTACTCATTAATAGATAAACAGATCTAAAATGTGATTGGCTCTTGCTTCCTGGAGGGAAGTGTCTAACTCGGCGACATTCATTAGCAAACACCCCCCTTCCACAATCCTTATCATTAAAGAAGCATATTGGAAATTGATGAAAAACAGTTTTCAGGTGTATGCTTGTTGAACTCCATGAATAATCCTAATTGGATGGCAAATAGCTACCTGCTGCTCCATTTCCCTTCATGGATAAGGACAATCTTCAAAAGGCGGTAAGCACAAATGTGTCTCCGCTGTGCGTGTCATTCACCACCCCTCTCTCTCTGTGCATCCCGAGTTCTAAACAATTATGCTGAGACAACAGCTATTACTGTCTGTTATCCTTTATGATTGGTTTTCACATACAATATGACTTGTTAATAACTGTGCTGAGGACATCAAAAGGACACCTGCCCTATCCCATCAGCGTCACTGTCAATGAGCACCAGCCCCTACAGCACAAACAGATAGAAAAAAAATATTCCATTGGATCATAGATGGCTTGAGGTGGCTTACAACTAGAGGCAAACTTGTTTCAGTGTTGACTGACGAACAACCAATAGAAACTACTGACCAATGCCAATATAATAAAATGAGCATCAGCTTCACACTTATGCTCTACACATTTTACGTATATGGAGGGTTGCATTGCATTCTGATAAAATAATAAACAGTGTGCTTCTGAGAATGACATAAATCATTGTTGTGATACATGTTATAGAATGGAATAGAATAGGAAAAAAGTAAACCTAAAATTACAACAAAAAATACTACAGCAGGAAATTATACTTACCATAAGATACTACAATCAGCAAGGCAATACAAACAGTTAACACACAAAATGCATACAAGTGAACAATACAACATGGGGGTATTTTATAGCTGCATATTTATTATACTGACTGCATTTGGCACAAATGATCCCTCATATATCTTTTTAATAGCCGAAGTTGTCCTGTACTGTTGTCCTGTAAGCATTCATTTAAATTCAGGAAATGGTGGGTGTTCAGTGTCAGTAACAATGGATGAAGCTTTCTTGCATACAGCCATGCTATATAACAATTCTAATGGCAGTTGTTGCCAATATGTTGTGTTGCAGGAGTAACACCAGCCGTTATGTTTCAAATGTGTCCATTTAAATTGAATATAAACAGGATGCTATCGTGATTTTTTATTTATTTATTCTTTTTTACATATTTTCGCTTTACTGTTGTATTTACCTTTTCTCACTTACTCCACTGCAGTTCTGCTGTTTTTACTCAGCAACTTTTGTCTGACAATCACAGAATCGAATTACCCTATAGATAAAGATTTAAAATACAAAATATGGTCTTTTTTTACAAAGTCTATCCCAAGATTAAACTGCTCAACAGTGCATAAGTAATTAAATTTAGCTCTGTCAGCTGCAACATTGAAATGCTTCTTACACATGAATGGATTAATGGATGAGTCATAATGATAATACTGTAATATATTATACTATATCATAGCTCTGACAGGGGACATTGCTTCTGTGTTTTACTGTCACAATGAACAAACAAAAGATCAGCCTATCCAAAATTTGTAATCCTATTTGTGTGTTTATTTTCCTCTTAATCACGAACTGTCTGTATTCCATTTATCCATTACCTGTACATCAGTCCAAAAAAAGGAATGGCAGGCAGGGCAGAGATGGGGAGTGGTTCAAAAATAAAAGTACCAGCGACATGAATAGAACACAGAAATAAAATGGAAACAGGCAAGTGGTGTGCTGGCTAGACCACTAGGACAAGCTTGGAAACAAAGACAATCTAGCAAAGGACAGGTGGAAACAAGCTGATGTAAATACTGACAAGACTCAAGGGAATTTGGAACAGGTGTGTAAGTGGGCGGCGAAGGTCAGGTGATGGGAAATGGCAGGAATGTGGGTGTTGTTGCAGGACAGACAGGCTCAATTCTAATCCAGCCCCCAGATGCCATTGATGCCATTCCAAACTCCCTGACTGGAGTTAAATCAGAGTCGATGAGGAAGTCCTCCAACACCAAGGTTTACTTACTTTACTGTTTTGTTGATAATACAAGTTACATGTGTTTATTGTGTATATATATATATATATATATATATATATATATATATATATATATATATATATATATATATATATATATAAAGTCTTGATACAATCAGGATTTTGAATAATATTTGAATTCTTCTTTAAATACCAAAACCACAGAAGTTTATGAAACAAAAAACATTTTAAACATAAAATAATTAATGTAAGCACTACAAGTTACAAGATAGCTTACAGTAAAAATAATGTTGCTTTATTTATTACAATGCATTTTAAGTGACTGGATTTTATTTAATTTTTCTGTGCTAAATAGATTTACCTAAATTTTGTTTTGTACCTATCTTGTACCTCTGTTCTATTAGTGTATTATTATTATTATTGTTGTTGTTAATCATAAAGGAGAAGGAAAGAATAACAATGAAGACAAGTCTAGCAGCATTTAAGCTGCTAGACTTGTCAGGCAAAAGAAAAAAGTTTCTTTTGCCTGAGTGCAATTAAAACAGAGCACATGATAGCACACAATCTAAATACAAGTTTCTTCTTCCGTTGGAGGAATGCAAAGTTTTCCCGAAGTTTGTTGGTGTGTTTATACTGTATAGCTTAATTAAAGACACTTCACAGCTGGAAGTGCATCTTCATATGGATATGCAAGATGTGAGAGTCAGAAGACAAGGAACAGATAGGTAACTCTGAGGGAACCTGGTTGACAGATGAAAAACTGTTATGACGGCAAAGCCTTGAAATAGTCAAAGAGATACAAATAGAAGTTACTGTGTGACAAGCATTATCTTGTGATGAAGACAAGATGTTGTTGAAATACTCAGCTTAAGGTAGCATTAAGTAGTAACCACACCATCCTCCACAGCTAACTGGTTAGTCATGAGCTTTAACTCCCAAGTGGCAATTCAGATGGGGGTGTTAACCCTCAAGACTGGAGGCTTAATGTGAACTCCAGTCAGTGATGGGGTGGAGAAAGTCTCTTTCTTGATTTCCCTGTTCTGCTTTTGAGCCACAAGCTTGACAGTTTATTGATCTCCCTCTCATCTAATCAGTAGCCTTGTCACATTATAACAAAGGGGAGCCAGCCAAAATGAAAGCAATTTACTTCAGCCCAGTGAAGATTGCAGGGCAGGGTGTAGTAGTTTTCTTCCCCTTTCATAGACAATCTGAACCAGGTAGTGTAGCCCAGCCTGAAATCAAAACAATGTCTCGGTGTATTCAGTCTGGCAGGATGAAGTCGGGGCCAAACAAACACTCCAACTGTCCATCTTAAACTCACCCATGAATGCTGTTACTCAGTCAACCAGCTTGCGAGGATGAATGTTAAATGAGTCACAAAACATGGCTGAAACTTTTAAGATGTTATGGTGTGAGATGACAACTGACCGATGCTTCAAAATAGTAATGTAATGTGATAAATAAATTAGCAATTACAAAAGGAGAATAAACTTCAGCTACTATTTCTCCCTCTGTCTCTAAATGACTATTTATTCATGCCACTTAAAAGTGGTGGCTGCTTTACCGGGGATTAAACACACTCATTATGTCAAGTGTCCCGTGAGGTAATGAAGATATGTTAGTGGAGGAGCATCCTCACAAAGTACCAATAGAACGCTACTGTTAGAATCTGCAGCAAAAATAAATAGGTCCAAGATTACCATTTAGATTGTGAAGCCTTGCCTGCAGGCTAGATACATGCACAAATAAGTAATTGAATTTGCACTTTCCTCTGTATAGGAGAAGCAAACCTGTCTGGAAGCAGCTATACTTCCACATTCCAATTTCTGCATCCGCCTGTTGTCGTGTACCTGAAGTCATCGCTTTAGTCCTACCGGCAGAACAAATAATAATACATCGATGTTTAGACTAATCAAATCTTCATGCCTGTTCAGTGATTTTTCAGTTTTAAATGAAGTGTGCTTTCTAAATAAATGGGCCACTGAGGAGATGTGGTCATCCAGGCAGCTTCAATGTGTTCTAACTGACATTATGTATTTACAGTAGGATGTGGCGCTCTAATGTGAGTGTTTGCCTTGTGTGTTATTGTAGTAAGCCAGTTAACCTCTCATATCAAGCGCACGGTAATTTGTGTACAAACAAGCTCTGTGATTTAGACTTCGCACACATGGAATGATTTGCTTTTGCATCTCTCAGGTCATCATTGGAGACTCTTGTTTACAGGGATACACAAAGTTGAGTTTCCAAAAGCGTTACAATGACATTGAAAGCAGTCGCTATGCAACTGAGGGGATCTGTGCCTTGTTGTGACCTACTAGGTGACTGAGTCTTTCTGACTCTGTAAGCAGAAATCACAGGAAGTGAGCTGACACTGCACCTTCAAAAGCAGAAAAAAACCCATTCAACACAAAAATCTCCCTCCTCAACGCCTCCTGCATTTGTCTGTGCTTTCCAGTGTCATATGCTCCACCATTAATAGTGTTCCCCTGTGAAACTGTTTACAGTGCATCCCATTCATCACAGCCTCCTCACAGTCTAATAAAAATGCCCTTTAAGGCCTTATTTTCAGTCTCTGGATTTAAAAGTGCTTTTGATTTTGGTAGTCTGCCCTCTGGTTTCTCTGGAGTCCATTCCTACTCCTTTGGGATTGAGATCTCTTTGGACTTTGAGTTCAGAGAGCCGATGCTTAGGGAATGCTAGGAACATAATAAAGTTAGTAAGGTGAAATCTCAGAACTGAATAAAATGAAATAAAATAAAACCCACAAGGTCTACTGGTCACAGGCTTCTCTACATGTGCCGCTGGGCTTAATGCAAAGTGACAGAACAGAAAAGTTAAGGATGAACTTGAAGATTTGGCGATTATCATATCAGCTACTGCAACACCAAACCTGAATATAATAACTATGTACAATAAATTCCATGTGCATGCAAAGCCAGAATTAGTAGTGTAGTGGGTTTAAAGCATATCCTGGTTAAAAGTCTACCACTTGTTATTTAGTGTGTGGTACAAAGACGTGATTTTCAAAAGGATTTGCTCTTCTGGTTGATTTCATCAGTATTGCATTTATCATGCTGGCAGCCTCTCTTAGTATGAATGACACCTGCAACAATGGTGCTGTGATATGGGACAAAATGAAGCTGGTTAACTGATGAAATACGTGTTGTGGCATTGGTGTCTTGATGTTGGAGAGATGTTATATTATTTCTGATTATTTCTATTATTTCTTACAATGGATGGTCTCGAAGTGAATATTATGCTATTGTGCTATCATCACCCTAAAATCATAGTGTTTGCCTGACAATATGGCAAAGTAAATAGAAAATTCTCCTCAGCATCCCAACTGTAGAAATTGTGGATATTTCTATTCTTTTGAAAATGACTTTTTGAAAGTGCCTAGTGGAGCTAAGAAAAAAAACATCTCTCACACAGGTTCTTACAGCAACCTTATAATGCTTTATTGAGACCTAGGTTCTGAGTAAAGGTTTACATATACTTGTAAAGACCATGTCTATCATGGCAGTTTTGAGTTTCTGAGGACTCTTATAGCTCAAAATTTTCTATGATGGAACCATTAAACCTCTCATGTCTTTGTCAGAAAAAACAATCATGTATTTTGGTTGTTTCATAGATTTAACCCTTTGATGCACAACATGGGTCAAAAGTCATCCATATTCAATGGAAAATGGATATCTCTTGACCCATGTTGTGCATCAAAGGGTTAATATAGGTCTTCTGGAAATATGATAAAAAAAATCTGTTTAGTCAAAAATACACATATAGCAATGCTAATATTTGGTTAATACAGCCCCTTGGCCATTTTCACCTCATCCTCCAAAGTCATTGTGATTATTTTAGTATTTCATCTGACCACAGAACTTTCCTCCAGATGGCATTTTCTTTGTCCATCTCATCAGCAGCAAACTTCAGCTGAGATTTAAGGTGTGGTGTCATTTCTGGAGAAAGCACTTCCTTTCTAATTCATTGCAGATTTGGGGTTTTTTTTGTAGTTATTGGTTGACTATCCTGACCAGTTGTTTTCCAACAGCAGGTCATAGCTTGTGTATTTGTCCTGATTATGGCATAGCAACATTGTACCATGCACTGTGTACTTACAAATAACTGTTTGCACAGATGATTTTGGGATCTGTTGGGGCTTTGAAATGGCTCCAAGGGACTTTCCTGATTCATTCATGTCAGTGAGTTGCTTTTTTAGTTCTCTGTTGAGCTCCTTAATCTTGCACACTGTAGTTTCTGTGAATTAGTCTAATGAGTGTATCAAAAGAGCCCTATTAAAATCGGCTCAGAGGAGTCATCAGCTGTAGTCCATAGAATTATCTACAAGGAATTTCATGTCAGTAAGAAAATCCAATGAACAGGTTTTTGCAAAAAAATTCAAGTTGCTTTATGTATATTTTAGAACATTTGCAAAACACCTATAACAAATCTATGAAAAGACCAAATGGAATGGGTTTTTTTTGTTTTGTTTTTTTGTTTTTTTGTGACAAAAACACATGAGTTTCAATGTTTCCATCATATAAAGGAGTCATTGAAAACTTAAGACTTTCCTGATATACAGGGTCGTTAAAAGAGCATGTAAACATTAGTCGACATGACAGTATGTAATGCAGAGCCAGCAGCAGGAAGAGGACAATAATTCATCACAGTCTCTGAGGTGATCTATTGTTCTTAATGATACATGGTTGACCATCATTAATTCAGCACATCTGTATGAGTTCTCATTTTCTTTGACCTTCAGCTGCAGTAGCAGCTGTCACATCAAAGAAAATCAACCTTGGATAAACTCAGACTGACACCTAATTCTTGTGGGCTAAACTACAGCAGCTATGCAGAATTGGCACTCCATCCATCCATGATGGCTGCATAACTGTTTCACAACCTAATTTTCCCAAGCTTCTAAACAACACACTAAAAGGAGATTCTTTAGCTCTAGCCAAATGTGTATCACTTTAACATCCCTATGAATTATGGCCATGTTGGGCAATTCTGCATCTCATGATTTAAACCCAGTGCAAACACTCACTGCCAGTGCACAAAGTAGTATGCCCATTAGTGAGACAGTAACGATAGATACAAGAGCTGCAACAATTAGAGAGGAGGATGGGCGTGTATACAGGAAACCAAACACTAAATCCAGTCACACACCTGCAATTATTGTTTTTTTTAACTCTTACCATAACATTTTTCCTTCAGTGTTTCAATTGCCCAATGCCATCCATATCCTGAACTGAAATTAATGCAGTCCAATATAACAGCTCTTTCATGACGTTTATCACGTGCTGTTTTATTTTGTAGCTGTTGATTCAACATAATGGTAATTTTGTAGCCAGTGGTGCTGCTGAATTATCCTGCTGTGTTCTGAGAGGTGTTATTAACATTATGTCCAGCATATTTCTGCCATTGAGGTTACATTAAGCCGTCTATTAATTCACCCCATACAAAATGTTCCCCAAAATAGTGCTCTTAACATCATCTTGAAAACAAGCAGCAATGTTCACTATGTATCTGTTCACTCTTACGGCATTCGTGAGCCATTATTTTCATATCCGTGTGTGTCCATGGTGGTAATGCACAGGGACAGTAATGAAGCATCTGCTCATCTGCCTCGGGGTCATATATAAGTACATCACTACCATGCCATAAACATGAGCTGCCTTCACCTCTCCTCTAATCACAAAACAGAAGCTCCTCTAGAGCTGTGGGTCTTGCACATCTGGTGAGGAAGACACGGTGCGACTCCAAGAAACACAAGACAAAAGACCTCGAAAAGATAGCATTATTATAAGACAGATGCCTCTGACTTCATATCAGTGGAGAGAATCCCCTTCAGAGAGAAAAAGAAGAAAAAAAATGGTGGGTATTAAAATTTACTCTACTGAATTGTTGCTTTTATTTTTTTCTGAGGTGGTATGTTTAGATTCTTACTATTTTACATACAAATCTGTCATCCAGATCTGACAGGGAGATAGAAATATAATTATGGAAACAACATCTGGTGTTGAATGACAAAGAGATGGATTAGAACAAATGAAGGCTCCCTGTCGATAATCCCATGAGAAAATGGGAGTCACTGGACCGTGAATGGGTTTCCAAATCAAATGTAATGGAATAGGGGCCATGGGTTCAGCAGGGAGGTGAAGAATACATGAACAGGATGGGATTTTCTCCTCATCCAATCTTACATATCAAAGACTGTGAGGTCAGTGCCTTTAATTAGATATAACACGTCTATACAATGTTTACACGTCTTTGTTTCAAGACATTTCTGACATAGATCATTATTTCAGAATTGTAGTTACATGATTTTGAGGGTCAAAAGGCTGACCTCAGGATTGTTGGAAGGAATATGGGAGACTTCTTTTCATTCAAACATCGAAATGTTCCGACTGACTCTATTAATCTGTGACCGATAAGGCTTTATGTTACTCTTGATGGCCTTCATCAGTTTGATCTCATTAGAGCCAGCGTAATTGACTGCTTGCATTAAACAATGACCCAGACCCTTCATTCTGTTCTCTGTTTCACAAATTAACCTAAATTAACTGCATTTCCCGACACTGAAAGCAGACCTTGAATAACAGCGACCGGGAGACTCAGTTGGAAGAAATAAAAGCGGAAGCAAACATTGTAACATGGGTAACAGTAATCGAGAAATTGGCCATTCATAGGAAAAACATTGTTTGAGATTGGATGTCAGTGGAGAATGATGGTGCATCCGGCAGCTGTTGTAAAGAAATTTCTCACCATCTTGTGTATGTGCTGCATGAAAATTATTCCAGTATGCAGTAAGTAGGTGAAATAAAACCATCATGTCTTCCCCCTTTGCACCAGATAGATTTTCTTTGTCTTCGGCCCGGAGGCAAAGAAACAATCACGAAAATGTGCAGTAAGGAGCATTTAACTTGGCATTCCAAATTGTCCTATTATTTCTTAAATGGAGCATTACATAAACTTACATTTCATTTAAAAAAAAAAATCTGTGTTAACTACACCTTATATTTATATTTAAGAAAAAAAATCCAGAACTACATGCTATTCAGTACTTCTTCATATGACAATAATCTAATCAAGTTTTTATTCACAGGCCTAAATAGAGGGTTACTAAAAAAGTGCTGCATTGATGAGGGTGGGAGCATAAAATTCAGCTCTGCAACAATTTCACATCACTTGACATTTCATATCATTTGGTTTGATATTATGGAGCCTGTGGCATTATCTTCAGTTCAATGCCTTTTCCAATTTGAGATCCACATGCCTTCCTGATTTTACCCTCATTTGTAAATGTCACTTAAGTAGAAGTGATGGAAATAATTTGCAGTGGTGTAAAAAGAAAGATATATATATATATATATATATATATATATATAAAAAAGCTGAAGATAAAAAAGGAGGGAGGGTGTGGAGGAACCATGGTGCTAATGGCTGTACTGAAAAAATGTTTTGGTGATTTAAGTGTTTACATAGAATATAAACTGGAGATATTTTTGTAGGTTCAAAATTAAAATTAAAAATTGTCCTTACTGTTAGGCTATAAAAACAAAGCAAAAAAACAAATCTTATAAAAACAAAATAAAGCATTTTTATCAAGTTTAGAAGAGCATCTTTTTCCGTGTCTCTTAGGATAGTTCGCAGACAGACTTTTTATTTACCAGTAGTGATAGGAAGGTTTTGTATTGTCAACATATTTTGCATTGTCTACTTCAGAGCAAACAAATCAAATCTGACGCTGTCCTCTGACAATAGTCTAGTCCGAGGGGAAATTTGAAAGCATATGGTACTGGAACTCCCCACATCAAAAAACAACTTCCATAACACTAAAACACACAACAACTCAAAATTGTGTTGTCTTTCTTTTTTTTTCCTGTCTTTTTTTTGTTTATAGATGTAAGAGTCTCTCCTTTACCTTCTGTTGTGATACAGATTTTAGGAAACACTGAAATGTTCTGCTAACACTAGCTGTAGCCACATAGTATTAAACTAGAAACAGTCATAGCACATCATAATGCCTCTGTGTGTCTCGACATGAGCAGAAAGCCAGGAATCCTGAATGAGCTGCCTTTTCTTGGTGATGTCAGGCAGAGGCGAGACCTTCCATTATTAGTCTATTGTTGCCGGCTTTTTCAGTCAATGTGTCACACTTACCCTCCTTCCCACTTCTCTATAGTCACAGCATGTCCCGCAGGGTTTTACTTTGCCCTTCGTGTCTTAAACAGGGTTAGGGTTAGAACTGGCTATTATGCAGCACATAATTGCACTTCGTCATGCTGCAGATTGTCCCAGTAGGGAGAGTTGCAGCGAGGGATATTCTTATTTGAAGAGGGCACACCAGCGGAATAGTACCAAGTCATTGCAAATCCATCTTACTGTCCCCAGAGCAATGTTATGCTTTCAAGCAAGGATGTTCTCCACAGCTATTTATTGTATGTACTTACTAGCAGGTGCAAATAAGGCAACTGCTAGTCTCTTAAGGATCATAATTAGTTGCTGAGCTCATTAGGGGTGCGTGAAATTACCTGATAGTGATCACTGGGTAATGTTGGACTCCAGATAAAAGGAAGTGATGGACAGAAAAATGGAGCCTCTCTTTGCCACCAAAAGAAGGCTGTCAGTAGCTCACACAGTTCACAGCAGCATTCAAACATCGGAGGTTGTGTGAGGTGTTTGAAAGGCTGATAAGTGGTACTTCCTGTTCCATTAATTTTACCCTGTGTTTACCTTTGCCCTCAGTCTTATGCTACATCACTGATGACTCAGCTATACTAATGTGGCGGTATGATTCTACTGTACAGTATATTTCAGTCAGAGACTAACAGTGTAAATTAATCACATGGATGTAAAAGATCAAAAATTAACATACATGATGAGAGGAATCTCTTGCAGTTCTTTATATTTGTATTTCCTTCCATTGTCTGGGACCTCAACGTCAGGTTTCAACATAAGTACCAGATCATACTAGAGTAATGTATTGTTTGGTCATGTTGGAAATTTAGCTGGAAACCAAGTGCTTATTTATGCATGATCTAAATGACTGGACATATACAAGAGCAGGGGGACACTAATCATCAAAAAAATGGGAATAATGACACACATTATGTCTCTAGGAAGACATTCATAGTGCTGGAGTTGGTTGTACACTTGAAAAGCTGCACAAATGGTTGGAATAACAAATAGTAGAATAGAGCTAGAGAGAGAATTTCACACCCAACTTTCTCTACTCCGCACAGCTGGCCAACCACAACATTAAATGCACGCGAACATCAAATTGTTGGCTTTCCAAAAGTTACAGAAAAGATTGAACACAGTCAAATGATTGGAAAGGTGTGTATCAAGGAGGAGAGGTTTCTGGTAATAACTGACCATCTAAAAAGCAGTCAGGGCAGTCCACTGAGACATAGATTTAAAGTCTGACTCTTGGCTCTGTTATGAACTGTCTTCTTAAATTTCTACGTACTTCGGCCATCCTCTGAGAAAATTAAAGCAAGCAACAGTAGAATGTAAATTTGTCGGGCTCGGATATGACATTTTCGATCAACTTTCTCTTATGCAAAAGTATTGGGAACCGAAACATCTGTCTATCTGTCACAACCTGCTGACATTGACAGGTTCCAAATGTTCAGTTTGCTTAATATTAGAAATGTGAGTTATTATGTCAAAATGATCACAATTAGTTTTGAATCGTTTTTAATCCATCCCTCAGAGTTTTGAGAATTAATTTTGCTCACAATAAATGCTGGTTTGCTTTGGAATATAATAAATTGTAAGCAACAAAGCAAATTTTGCTGTGTGTGGTGATAATTTCAGACAAACATTTTCAATAAAAAAAAACAAAAAACACCAACATTGATTTCCCACAATGTACCACCAAAGCACAGCTTGGTCTGAGACATGATGGCCAACAGTAGCTTGTTAACGTTCATGTGTCTTGGCAGAGCATGATCTGAGTTAGCTACAAGAGAGGGAATTGATTGATGGATTGCTAATTGTTCCTTGGTAAGCAGCAGATGCTCCGTCACAGATGCTAGAAACAAATTAGACTTGCTCACAAAGGAGGAGTACAATTGGACCAAACATTTTAGTTTAGCATTTGCAAGCAATATTTAAGCAATTAATAAATGGTTTGTATCCAGTTATAATGGAATTGAAGTCACAGATAAAGACTTGGCTTAACGTGTTTAAATGTATTCTCTCCTTCTCTGAGAAAGCATCTGTAACTTGAGTGCATTTAACAACATTTTGTAATGTAGTTGTAGTTGTTTATTTCACACATTTATCTCACAGATTTGTCATTTAGCATCTGTCAACATTCGCTGAGAAGATGTGTATAAACAATACAGTCAGTATATATCTCGGTTTTGGGGTTAACAGTTACATCAGAGAACTTGAAAGAAATGTGTAAAACAGCACTTTGTCATGTAATTTGAAAATTGTAAACATTGAAAAGTGTCTTATTGGCCATACTTCGGCTATTAACTTGACAGCTAAATACTGGCATATTGTAAATAAGAAAAAACCTATATAAAAATGTCTATTATGACAATTCCAATGTTTCCATAGCTAACTAGGGTTAATCATTAAAATCAGCAGTGCATTTTAATCTTTAAAGCTGCACAAACAATGCTATGAACACCACAATCCTGTTTCAATAGACTTTACTGGAATTGTCACTGGATAAAAACCACCAGGAGAGTGATCATAGATGTATGCAGTCATGCTATTACACTTTGAAAAAATAGTTTGCAAATTCTCTTTCTGTGATTTTTGCCATCTATTTTCCTCCTCTTATTTGGGTCAAATCACAGCAACAGCAGACTGGCAAGAAACCCCTGTGCCCAGCCACATCCTTCAGCTCCTCTGAGGGGATTCCATTGCTTTTCCAGGCCAAGTGGCATATGTAATTCTAGTAGCTCACCCCCAACTCCACTGCCGGTCCAGTCAGGTGCTGAAAGACACAACTGGCTTTTTTTTTTGTGAATAATCAAAGAATTCCTTCATAGGAATTTATTTTCCAAGCTTCACAGTTCCTCTCTTAAGGGTGTGCTCATAAATATTGCAAAAGAACCACATTTCAGCTGCTGTTAATGCATGCAGATAATCTCAATCTTTCGGTTGCTACCCAGAGGTTGCAACTGTACGTGAGAGTTGGTAGCAAATAGAGAACTGAAAGCTTCGCTGTCAGCTTCTCTCTCCTTACAAGGTTACAAAACCTGTGGCAGACCTGAAGCTACTCCGTTACACTGAGCAGTTACTAGCTTCTTACCTGAAGGGGACTATCCCCTGTTTTCTGGAAAGGGCAAACATTTGGCTACATTTATAGCCAAAAGAACAAGACAATAAGGAAAAAGCACAGATTACTGAATTCTGAGATTGCTAACAGGACCTGAAACAATACACGGAAGTTGAAAACAGGACGAGTGACACAGCACATCTCGTCATAGCCCATCATCCATCAAGGGCATTTTGATTACTGACCTCTGCCAGAAATATGGGCTACAAGGTGTGTTAAGGAGCATCATTTATCCTCCCTTGCTGAAAACACTATAGATGAAATTGTGCAGTTTGCCAAAGCCTCTTCGAAACCAACCAACACCTTCCAGCTCCCTTGTATTTTTGGGACCTCTACCTCAGAACCTGTAGCTGCTTTGGGGAGCCAGCTTTGAAACAGAAGAATGATCCGCCTTTTTCTTGACATTCCTCTCCAACAGTGAATCCTTGGGTTGCTGCCAGCCACTGACCACCGAATTACCACAACTCACGGCACACTGTGATTTCACACAGCCTCCCCAAGATGGAAAACTCCCTCAGAGATGGAAGTTGTAGACCCTGCACACAGGGACCTTAAGTTGTTTTCAGTTAAGCCTCACTGCACATTTCAGTTCTTTTGGGCATCTTCCTCAGCCACAAGATCCTAATTACTAGTAGGTTTTGAGCAGTTGACAAATCTGCCCCTCTCTTCAACTTAATGTCCAGAACAGGCCTTGAGCTCGCCAGGATTAAAAACAGGAAATGCATCTTGCAGTCCGAGAGAACCACAATGTCCCAAATTACTGTTAAGCCCACAGGTACAGCAGCCTGAGCCTTCTTCACTATAACAGGCTGTATCATTGAGGCAATCCACTTGTTCTCTTGGGGAAACTCCAACACAGTGCCACTCTTTGGGGGACTCATGAGTATTCCCATACTTGCCCTCTATCTCAGGCTCAGGCGGATAGGCAGCTGATTAAAAAAATAATACATTCATTCAAGAGAGTAATATCAACAACACAAAAACTATTGTACCTCTAAATTATTCAGGTTGCTGCTGGCGTCTTTAAATATTAAAGCAAATCATAACATCTATCCCCCTGCATTCTTCCAAACATTTCTTTAAACTCTTGTGCTTATTAGTAACTTATGCTTTCTTAATTTGCTGAGGGCTGGTAACATTTTATTACAACATGCCATTTTTTTCTGTCAGTATGAACCGTTATGTAAGCACCTGAAGTATCCTTTTAATTGTTATCTGACAACAAGGAACAAGTTTTCATTTGAAACTCTGATAAATGCAAAACTTAAAAATGCAACACAAACTTAACTAACCTGTGGCCAGTCATTTCAAACTCATGATGTGAGAACAAACTTAGAGAAAATCTGCAGAAGTTAGTTTAAATTTTAAGGAGGATTTTTAGAGTTATAAATTAAACAAGGTGGGAAATGTTCTTTCCTATCATTATTTTCATTAGGAGGGGAAATTCTACTGTAAAAAAAAAAAATCAGGCTTCAAGGGTTCAGTGAATCTGACACAACTCGGAGAGAATTCTACTGAATTCCATGCTTCATGAATCTAATAAGGCTATTAATTGTAAGACAGAAAAAAAAAGAATGCATGTTGAAGTGTTTAAATCATTATTCTGTCACCCCGTTCTTTCAAGCGTGCTCTGGAATTAACAGCTAGACTATTATAAATTTAAAAATCTTCTGATGATGTGAACATAAGACCATTAATCGAATGTATAATCAGTACAACTGACCAGTTGTTAACAGAAATAAATCTGCATTTAGAAATTACAGTGATATCATAACCACACTAAAAACAAACAAACAGTGATTTGTTAGTGTATATTAATAATAATTTAAATTGACTATGCGTCTGAATTTCTTACATTGTGTTGAATTTCACATAAAAAATATACAGAGGAAAGTTATTAAAAATCCAAGACTTGTTATTTAACAAATATTGTGAGGCTGTAATTTAAATAAAGACTTCTTCAAAATCCACATTAATGCCCCGGTTAAAATATTTGACCGTTTTAATTAAATAAAGTGTCATACTTGTCCAAGGATGCCCCTCATTGCCCCCCAGTTAGTTTTATGTGAAGCTGTACAGAAGACGCTAGATAAGGAAGCGATAGTGGTGAGTCCTTTTATGGCCCACTCCCTTCAATTTTTCTCAGAAGAAGCTCTTTCTACCAATATACAAAGGACTACTATTTCAATCATTCTTCTTCATGTGAATGTAAGATACACAGGCTTTGATGGCACATTCTTAGAGGATGATATTTATATATTATATATTTATGTTTCACATCTAAAACTTGCTCCAAATGAGCAGGATGCTGTGTTTCCAAATGATATTGTTTGTTGTTTCTTTTTTCTGTGTGGGATGGTTAAAAGTGTTTGCATTTTCACTGCATACTATTTACCATATGTACTGTATAGTTACATGTTAGTATTGCAAGACATTTAAAGACAGCACTTAGTCAAAATTTAGAAGAGACACTATTTTGGCATTTACAGACCAAATAATTACCAGATTACTCAAAATAGCAACCATAAAAAGTCACTACTCATCATGAAAATATAATCAAAATCCTGAAAATAACTGTTAGTCTTATACATTTCAATAGAGACTAGAAATGATACCACCCTTTAAATAAATCAAGAATGAAAATATAATAAAATAATGAGCAAAATACCGCAGAGCTGTGGCTTCTCAGCCACAGGATGGAAAGCTCTCTTCTCTCCTGTAGACCCACTCAGTGACGCAGACGGGTACATTTTGCATATACAGTAAATCCTTTCTTTTTTGTCGTGCTTTTTTTCTTTTTCTTTTGCTACGAAAATCTTGGAAATGTGACTTTTTGTTATACAAAAAGAGCAGGAAATGAGATGTAAATAGTGAATGCATGCAATCAGTTTTCACCATTGCCGTCAGTTCTTGAAAATCACTAAGGACTCAATCACAGCATTTATCGCATGCCATTCAGCTGCTGCCTTCATTCTGATGAAATGTGCTGATTTCCTCTGTACTGTGTCGAGCATTTGTGTCCTCGGCCTTTGGCTGCTCTGAGCTTCCAGGCAGCTGGAGGTGTCTGCAGCTGCTCTGCCCTCTGACAGCCTGATAGCTGCGCTTCAAGTCGGTTATGTCATTTACTTTCCCATCCAAAACTAAAACAGGGCTTGTTGTAATACTGACGTTAATGTCTTGGGATGCATCAGTGCCACTTTTTGTCAGACCAAGCACGAGTACAAGTTCCTACCTTTGGTTAATAACACAGGGAACTGATATGAGTATGGCTTGAAGACTGTGTGAACCTACAAACTGCTTTATCTATAGAACAGCTCTTTGTGGAGTAAAATCTCCATATATCCACTGAGCAGTTAAACTGATGGGAGCAGTTAAACTGAGTGGGCTAAAGCTGCAAGTCCAAACATCAGTAGAGAAGCTGAGGGCCGAAATGTCCTGCAACAGGCTGTTAATGTGCTATTTCATGAGGTTGAGCAGCTTTGGTAGTGTGGTTTCTGTGACGATGGGGAATCTCACATTTGGACACCGCTGTGCCAAGAAAATGACAAAATCCCATATTATCTAAAACTGACACTGGATAAGTGCTGTTATTTTAACTTGTCTCTAGACATTTCCAGTGTTTGCTGCAATGCTGGTTGTGGCTGTTTCCTTATTCTAGTATTTGGTCTTTCAGATGTTGTATCAAATTAGTTGTATTGAAGGAGCTATTTTTCACTCCTCTTCTTGGCAGTTCAGCAGAGCATATTTCATAGTCTGCTTTATCTTTGTTGTCACTGCTTGTCCTAAAAGAATCAGAATAATATTGGAATAGTTACAGGTACTAGTAAGACCACATGGACCGATACCCGATACTGCTATTGGTATCGATGCATCCCTTCTAACACCCTATTACTGACTGTGCTTTGGACTAATGTTTGAGCTAATGACAACTGACTAACTGAATGAGAACAGGCGCACAATGTAAGTCACAATAGATTGCAGCATCAGTGAAGAAATTGAGTAATAGTGTTTAAATTTCAGCTCAATGTTCTTTTTCCCTTTTAGATCCAAAGGGAATGTAAGTCATTCCTTAATTAATGGTGTTTGCTTAAATCAGAGCCAAGAGCACTGCGATGCAGCTAGATTTTGGAAATTAGATTTTCAAGGCTGTGGAATCATTGCAGAATTATATATTTTACATCCCAGGAACTCATAAAATAGAATGCAACAGTAAACAAAGCAAGGCAGAAGTTAGAGGCAACTGCAAGGTTTTCATTTCATGGGGTTAGATTTCTACTCTGCCCAAAACGAAGCAAAGGTGAACAAATGTCATCATTATGTATCAATATCAATAGTCTGTTTGTTCCTCCGGGAAAGAAATGCTTGCTTCCTCAACTTTCTGTTAACAAATAATATTCATTAACAGAGACTGCCCAAGCCCGCAGTGTGGGCTGTGCGATTGTGTGTGCATGAGTGTAGGTTTAAGGGCTTGTCTGTTGCAGTTTCAGAAGTTAAGTGTGGCACTGAGCCAAGGTGCCCTTGGAGCTGCTCTACCTCCTCATCCTGAACATTGTACGTACGAGAGCCCAGAGACCTCAAGAAGGCAAGTTATAGAAGACCAAATAAATAGAAGCTGCCAGTCAGCACCAAATCTCACCAAACTATCTGCTGCCAACAGAGCTGGACAAAAAAAGCAGCTGATATGGTACTGTGAGGATTTTCACAAGTCTGTCTTAGTGTGTTTCCAAGCGTGTTTTTCTTCATATAAACAAGCGTTATTATCCTATACATTATTTCTAATTCTTTAAATCGATACTTTTGTGAGTTCACACACACATTGTGTTAAATTTACTATGAAAACAAATGCTGAAAATAAATTTACCTCCACATTGTGAAATCATAGTTACTATAGAAGTACCATGCCCATTAGCATGTATGTATCTGCATGACTATCCTTTATGGTGAAAAATGACACATGTATCGGTGAATTTAGCTTTAGACTGTGATTTCTACTCTTAAGACACATGAAACATAATATTAAAATTCTACATGGATAAGCTTGGCAGTTGGGGAATTTTTGCTATAATAATGTGAGGTCTTGACCTTACCCATGTAAAGTGCCCTGAGATGACTTATATTATGATTTTGTGCCCTATAAATAAAAATGAATTTAACAGCTGTCATCTTTTAAAGAAAACATGCTACTAGGGGTGAAGCACTTGGTGTACAGTGTTGAATTCCAAATCAGAACTGGACAAGCTTCCAGTGAAAAAGAGAAGTGGACAAGAACTGTAACATTATGGAACCTGCAAAGTGACTTCATATCTCTATAGCAACACAAAACAACCAAACATGCTAAATCATTGTCAGAGGCATCATCATTATACAGGGCATCAGCTCAATAGCGCAAGAATCCTTTTCATGTCAGTCACTCAATCAGTCTGTTTTGCCTGCCCTAAATACATGCAATTTGCTGTCATCCAGGAATTATCTACTCCTCCTGCAGTCACTATCACAACTGATGAATGGACGAACAGGGTTGCAAATCATTGCCGGCTGCTGGCTTACAAATTGCACTGTCATGTTGTTCTGGAATTTAATACCTTCAGTTAGATTTTTTTTTTTTTAACCAAATTTGCCAATGTTAAACTAACCTATAAATGCCTAAACAGCCAGATTTCTAAAAAGTTCAGTGAGCTGCTGGTTCAGCTCAAGGTTTCTGGCTCAGTGGCACAGTGTGTTGCATTGGGATTTGTACAGCAAATCCTCCAACCTGAATGATTACATAAGTTATGTCCCTAACCTCCAGACATGAACAATAGTATACTACAGCACAGATATTTTTCACCTGTTTGGTTAAACACACAGACAGCTTGGTAAGGTTTTAGGGAAAGATCAGGGTTTGGGTGGGAATAGATCGTGGTGGTCATAGTGCCCTTTTATAGAGACATATTTGGACAGGCAGCTATCACTGTTTGGAGGATCAGCACACAGAACTGTTCACCCTCAGAGCTCAACATAGATCATGACTGACAGCTGCTTGGAAACTGTATTTAGTGTGTTGCTTGTGTTTTGTTGTTGCATTTAGTCTAATTGTGGTGTATGCATGTTACTGTTGAGCTGTGTGTGTTCTATAATTATACATTTTTAAATTAGACTAGCATTATGATTTGTAATGCAATGATAAACATTTCACATATTTAATTTATCTAGAACATGGCAGTGCAATTTGTAAGTTTTGCATAGTTGCAGATTGTGTTTGTTTCAGAATGACATGAGACATGGGGCATGAGAAGAACCAACATTGTGGAGTTAAAGCCCTGTAATAAGTAAAGTTTGATGTTTTTGTTGATAACATTTTAGAATGTTTGAGTGTTTTGTGTTTCTAGAGACACAAAGTCATCCAACCTAATGGAATTACTTTGTTCGGTCACCAGCACAAAACACAAAGCTTGTTAAGTTAAAGCTGTCATTTCTGGTATTAGTCGATGCTATCGAATATGCTGTATTTGACTATATACAAATAGAAGTGAAATAATAGGATAAGAAAGAAAAATCCCTGTTACTTTATGCTTGCATGAGAGTTTTATAACATAGAACATATTAGACACATTGACCCAGAATAACTATGTTGTTCAGATTAGGCGATGTCAGTACAGCAAATTTACTTTAGCACAGCACAAAAGGTATTTAAAGAGGGATCTTAAGATGTTTCCATGAATCTTTTCTTACCCTCCAACATGCCCTCCTGTTCTCTGCATGAGGAAGATACCAGCCTTTACTACCTTCCCCACCTTTAAAGTCAACAGGAGGAGAGCATTTGATACTAAATCCGGAGAAGTCAGGTGAAGTGTCACTTTAAATCAAAGCATAAGCTTCTGTAATGTAGCTGAACTTTAAGCTGAATGATTTCAAGGCTGTGGGCTTGTTGCATCAGCTCAGATCTGAAACCATTAATTCTACATTCCAACTAAAATGAAGATAAAATACTGTCTATAAAAACTTGACAGATCACACTGAAGCCACATGCACCATAGCTTATCTTATATTTCATGTTTATGGCATTTAAAGGGGTTGGAAATGGATAAGGAGGGTTATCAGGATGGGAAGACTCAAACCTACTGTGAGACATCCTGTTACACTTTTAAATCAGTGTTAATGCAAACCGCATCATCTAATGCAGGCAAAATTTAATGGCTGGTTTATGTTGTTTATGTGTTACCTGTCAAATCTTCTTACTGCACCCATCTTGAGTTTATTTTTCAGCTGTCTCAATGTACTTTCCCTTTCCTCTCTGTCATTCTTGCCTCTTTGTTCTTTACACTTGCCGTCATTCAGCCTTCTGCATATTCATCCTTTCATCCCTCCTTCTTCATTCAATTCTGTGCATGCCTCTCGCATCTCTCCTTTACTTCTTCAGGTAATGCCTGGGGAACCAAGGAGGCTCAGGTAACATATGGATGTGAATATTAATCTAAATGTGGACTGAATATGAAAATTGTATTTTTTAGAAGTCTGCTGTCTGTGGCTTGTTACATTCATGAGCTAATGGTTCTCCTCGAGAGCTGAGTGAGCACTTATCATTTCAAGACTTACAGCTAGACAAGCTCACGTTAAAAAGATCTTAAATGGATTGTAGATAGATAAAACTTAAATAAGTTTGCTGCATGACACAACTTAATTGAATATAATGCACATTTGTTGGAGAGCATGCAAACACTAATACAAAAAGCACTAGTGGATAGCTATTTTGTAGAGTTTTGTGCAATATACTACTTCATTAAGAGAAATTTTTATTTATTTTTGCTGAGCTATCGAGTGTTCTTGAGTTTTTGAAAGGTGATTTATAAATCATTATTTCTTGCCAAGTTTCATCAGTAGCATCCAGATTCACATAGAGACTAAAATTACATAATGATTCAGATACAGGATATATAGCAGTCTGTCAGTTGGTTATTTCCTATATTTTATATTATGCAGGTTGTCCTTGAGAATTATTTAAAGGAATGCTTATCAGCACCTTACTAATGAGCAGTGTACTGTGTTCTGAATTTTTCTCCTGACTAGTGAGCATTTTGCGCTCTCATATGACTAAATAAACAGAGGTAGCAGTTCTACTTGTAGATTTGCAAGGGGAATTTTTGAGAAAAAAAAGCCAAAATGCTGAGCAAAAATGATCCTATTATAATAATAAAATAGATAGTAATGAGACTTCATAGCTTTGGCTTTGTCAAACATGCTGTAATTCACATGTTACAAGACAGAAATTTCTACCAAAGGTCAAGGTGTCCACAAGTAGTGCTGAGAGGCTTTGGTACATGTTTGAAACTCGAATCACGCTGCTCTATGGCGGACTGCATTTAGAAAAGGCAGCAGACTTTACCGTTGTTTCAGAAGATGATTTCCAATTTCCATCAGCCAAGTATGAAATCATTGTGCTGCCAATATTGCCTGCTAGGTTAGAGCAAAACCTAACAGCTAAATCTTCTGTTTGTAGTACAAGGAAAGAAACCATCACCTTCCTGTATAGCTTGATCACAGAGATTCATTTAAGAGTCGACACTGAAATGTCGATGGCTGGAGGAGAGCACAGCGTGGGGAAAACAGCCATTAAATTCAAAAGTCTTTCAAATCATTTCCTATGCATGAGTTTGGCAATACAAGTCAGTGCAAAGTAGAACATCCAGTGATTTGCTTTCTAAACTCAGTGGTACAAACACACGCGGTCAGTTCCTATAAATGCTATGAGGGTAGGCATGATAGAAAGTTAATACTGTATCTCAAAATTATGAAATGTTTAATGTGTGATTTGACATTGTACACACTGATGCGCAGTAAAGATTAATTAAAAGAATAGGAGAGCTTAACATTGCTTTCAAAATTAATGCAATTGCTAAATAAAGCTCTATAAATAAAATGAACTGGGGCGCAATTGTTGTGGAAAAAGTGGAGTGCATGTTTTTTTTTGTGTTTGATGCATGTTCATGTGTGTATGCAAGAGCCATGGTATACATGTGTCACTGTACGCATGACAGGAA
The DNA here is from genome assembly GCF_022539595.1 of Amphiprion ocellaris. NCBI lineage: Eukaryota > Metazoa > Chordata > Actinopteri > Pomacentridae > Amphiprion > Amphiprion ocellaris. The sequence continues at coordinate 20,327,951 of NC_072774.1, forward strand.
GGAGGTAGAAAAATGGGAAGGGAAAGGGAGAGTCTCTGTGTGCAACCTTCTGTTAAGATTTGGCAATTGACGATTCGCCTCATCCACTCCTATCTCGTTACTGTGACACTCCAGCCCATTAAATAGAATAGATTATTGATTTTGCTCTCTTCGCCTGCTCTGAGATTTTCCATCAGACTCTCTACGCAGTAAGAGAAGTGCTGAAGAAAAGCACAAGTCATTATGTGTACTGCCACACAATGATACATCACTTATACAAATAGGGGAAGGGGGGACAAGAAAAACCTTGTCAGTGCAGCAATATACTTCTCAGGAGGCTCAAGGTTGTCATGGTGCTAATGCAGAAATTAAGTTCAAACTCCTCATGTGGCACAATGATTTAAAAGAGAGCAGGGCTGCTGCAAAATGCACATGCTGTTTTTGTATCGATCTTACGTCACAGAAAAGACAAGGTGAGCCTGTTTGATAATTGACAGAAGAGGCACTGAGAAAAATTCCCTGTTCATCATCAGACTTGGATATTGAGTGATGACATCACATCCCAAGATGCCCATCTCAAGACTGTTCACTTGGCTCTGCTCTCCACAAGAATTGATTTGTAACTCATTTTCGGCTGCTGTTTTTGTCACTATATATTTTGGATGGATGCTAAACTGTAGCAATGCACAGTAAAGACCATCATTATTTAAAAGTAATGTTCCATATGTGTATATTTCTTTGTTGTTAGGTTAAAATGCATTGCTCAGTTTTTTTTCTTTACATTTCATACAACTACGATGCAGCTGAACTGTGTGTGTAAACATATTCCCGACAGGCATAAGCATATTAACAAATGAAAATGTTCAACATTTTAACATGTAATTGCCAAGATATAATTAAAATAATAACAAGAAATGAAATAATAAGCAGGCAAATTAATACGGAAAATAATAGTCAGTTGCAGCATAACACTGTCTGAACAGATGAGCCAGTTACTGTTATTTACTTGTGTTTGGTTAAGGTACTGTTGCATTCAACAGCTTCTTCTTCTTCTTCTTTTCCTTTCAGCTTTTCCCCTCAGGGGTCGCCACAGCGAGTCATCTGCTTCCATCTAACCCTATCCTCTACATCCTCTTCTCTTATACCATCTAATATCATGTCCTCTTTCACTACATCCATCAATCTCCTCTTTGGTCTTCCTCTAGGCCTCCTGCCTGGCAGTTCAAAATTCAGCATCCTTCTACCGATATATTCACTTTCACTCCTCTGCACATGTCCAAACCATCTCAGTCTGGCCTCTCTGGCTTTATCTCAATAACATCTAACATGCACTGTCCCTCTGACGTACTCTTTCCTGATCCTTGCCATCCTGGTCACTCCCAAAGAGAACCTCAACATTTTAATCTCTGCTCCTGCCAGCTCTGCCTCCTGTCTTTTCCTCAGTGCCACTGCCATTGCATTCAACAGCATCTTATGTTTACAAAAAGAAAAGAGATATATCTGAGTTATTGTTACTTGCAGGTAGCTTCTGCAGTTTTACAGTTTCTTTTTTTTTGCCTCAAAATGTCTTCGATGTAACTCAACACTCTCTAGAATGTGCAGATCTATGAGGTTTCTGCCTCTCTACACATCCCTACATACTTGCTGCAGCTTGAGCACATCATCTCACCTTCGATTGTGCTCAAACACTGTAAAAGAAAATACTCTCTGCTACACTATGACGAGTTTTAGTATTGGACTAATTCAACCATGTATGTGTGTGTAAAAAGACTATCAATAGATAAAAAACACCCCTTAATCTCTTGACATTGGTTTCTTACGAAAACCCAGAAGTCTGAATCTTTGCTTTTGAGACTGTCATTGGTATATTGCAGGTTCAGTGCAAATGGATACTATTCCTTTTGTAGTATTTCTCAACAAGTTTAAATAGAAGGTAGCAGTAAACCTGTCTGTCCTGAGATCTATTGTTGTCTCCCTGCCATGAAACACTGGTAAAGCCCACATTTAATTACAAAAGGTGAATAATTTTAAAAAATGGCCATTAAGTTTCCTTATTACCAATACTCTGAGAACTGAATCAAAACCACACATAGCTGTTGTAAAAATACAAATAAATAAAACTGGTATAGAGTAATAGGTTTATTGCATAATGGTTAAAATGTGGGTGACATAATTAAATCTGTTTTTAATGCAGTTGGTTTCTCAGATGTTATGTGAATAGCTCCTGAATTCATGATGGTTTATACCAAATCAATACACCTGCATTTCTAAAGATGCAAGAGTAGGTGGCATCCACATTCTTGGAAGGAAGACTGAAGCAGCAGATGAACTGCATCAAGATTAAAAAAAACAAACAAACAAAAAAACACAACTGTGACTATTTGATTCTAAACAACATCCATTCCAATTTCTGCATTGTGGAGGTGCAGGCATTTGAGTCTGTGTGGCATTAGCATGCTGAGAATGAAATCCAGAGAGCAGCGTGTGCAGTGCAGCAGTAGCAAATAAATGACACACGCTTTCATTGATGTGAAGCACCTGAAATCAGGAACAGGCAATATCATACAAGTGCAGCTTCATACATGCACTTCAACAAAAGAAAATATCAAACAAGTTAGCAATGTAGGTCGACTGAATTCTGTCTTTGATGCTGAATATTTGGCCTCCAATCATTACATGTTTACTAGAGACAGTTGACACATACTCAATAATCCTGTCTGACTCTGTTTAATTTAGTGCCTGGTTTATAAAAAAAATTAACTGATGAGTAAAATTGCTTAATAAATGCAATGACATATTGCCCATGATGTATGTTTTATTTGGAAAGTGTCACTTTTCAGCTATGTTGCATTTTAATTTCATTATTTTAAGGTAGCACATTTTACAAGGGTGAAGTGTACATTTACTACTTATTTCTTTTAGCTTGTGTATAGACAACATGCCAATGGGTTTAAACTGCTGCAGCTCTTCCTCTTCTTACCTACAGGTGACACATGTTGGGATGTGTGGAAATTACAATGATGAAACAGCAGAAAAATCTGCCACCTGCTAACACGAATGAATGAATGAATGAATGAACGCATGAATGAATTTGCTTTTGACATTATGAGTGAGTTAAAAGTCACAGTGTGATGTTTTACATATCAAACTGTTTTTTTTTTGTTTTGTTTTTGCTCTCCCTCCTCCAGTCATAGACAAAAACATAAACATGTTTGGTTAACCTCAAATTTAACAAAACTTTTTTCCTCTCTCAACAGTTGTGTGTGAGTACTTTGATACCATTTAAAGTTAAGTTTAATTACTGAAACTTTATCCACTAGCCACTAAGAAAATACAACGGGACTCTTGCACTGCATATGGAGTCGGGTAATGCAAAGGGGAGTCGCCCTTTGACACATGACCTTTGAAAGCCCAGTGTGTGGGATTTAAGAGCAGATTACACCCACGCGAATATCTCACCTTAGCTTGTCCTTTCAGTTATGTAGAAGAACCTGTGTTGGCTGCAAAAAATACTGTTCTACTGTAAGAACATGGCAGCACAACATGTCTGGAAGAGGAATTACTCCTTCTGTAGATAAAAAGCACTCATTTCAAACTGAAAAAATACAATGACTTTCACTTTCAGATGAATATACACTATCTATATTATGATTATACATATATATATATATATTATTGTGGTTCTGCCAAAAAAAACTATCTAAATGCTATACATTGGATGAATAAGGATAGAATCTTGCAGTTTCATTGCACGTCACACTATGTGATGGGTTTAATCACATCTTGACCATGATCTGTATCTGATAGAAATTTTGAGGCATGTCAGATGGTGCAATTAATGTCTGATAAAGGGAATTCCCTGTATAAAAAATATTGAACAGCATCAGTTGGCTTATAGAATTTCACTGAGAGAATTTGGTCCTAAATTTGTCATTCAAAGAGCACACCTCCAAGAGTAATTTAATACAAAACCCCCTCACACAATGACACTGTGGTCTTTTTTATTTTCTTTTAAATTCAAGTGTATCAGAGATTTCAGGAAATAAGAGCACAGACAAGTGTCTATTTGATCAATGCCAGTCATTAACCTGGCTGGTTTTACACTTCAAGCACCCGTGGAGCAGGTTGGTGCTGACAGCTGCAGTAGCCATGTGATTCTGCTCTCGTCCAATTGACAGAGAAGACTGCAGTGTTGATTGCTCAGTGTATGGCAAACAGGCAGGCAGGAGACTTAAGAAAAGATGGTAAGTGCATCTGAGCCAGGCAACAAAGATGAAGTTGTGTGCTCTATTTGCTATTAACAGCTGCTGTTCAGGGTGGCCTGCAGATCCCTCTCCATGTGTGCCTCAGGTGCAGCATCTGAGTGAATATTCAGCAAAGTAGGCAACACAGTCATCCCACAGTGCTCCCATATTAAGCTGGATAAAGTAAATATGCATGTCTTCTTGGTGAGGAAACCTTCATGATTAGGTTTGTGAGATGTATACAGACCAAACCGAAGGATGATCTTTTCTTATTTTTTGAATAGGGCTATTTTTTAAAAAAAAAAATCTTATTCAAACTCCCACAAAATCACCTTTAACTTTACCTGATATATTGTTACCCACACCAGTGTGTCTATTCCATTTTTATGTGTTTACTTGTTTGAATATATGACAACAGCAATGGAGTATTCTGGAGTATGCCTTCATTAATAGGAAAGGACATTTGAAAACAAAATGAAATTATTACAGTAGAGAACATGGAGAACTGAAAAACATATTTGGAGATAGACAGTGGGGCTCTGGCCATTTACCTTCTGTTGTAACTTACACAGTGCTGCCACATAATATGGGTCACTAGCATTTAGATAGACCTGTCCAAGTAATTGGTATTAGACAGCAATGCAGGTGACTACACCATAATAAATGAATGACAATGAATGTACAAATCATCACACAATGTAAACCTTGGTGAAATTCTACAATGAAAAAAAAATGCTTAAACCTCACAGCAATGAATGAATGGGTGACCTCTCTCCTATATATCACCTTTTCCTGTAACTTCTCTTCGATACATCTGTTGTAAATTATCTGTGCACCATTGTGGTCTGATTTCTGTTCATTAGCTTTCACTTTCCCTTTCTTCAGCACCGTGACAGTGGACTCCTCTCCCTTCACTGACTTGTCTGATAGGATTTAGTCCTCTCTATGCCGATGCAATCTAGGCAGCTCAGCAGCTGCGATTCTGGCCTGTCTCCTGGTGATATAGCACATTGCTCCACCCTCCGTGGTCATACACCAACCAGTCCGCATTCTGGTGGTGATATTGCCACTGCCATTACATAGACATACTGAACTAAAGCTGCTCACCAAATGTCAACAACAGCAGCTCCATCAACATTCGCTATCAGCTTTGCAGGCAAGTTTGACCGAATTTTAAGAAATAATAATGTCAATAAAAAGACACACAATGCAGACAAATATGGTAGTGGAGCAGCTTTGGTATGTGTGTTTTTTTTTTGTCTATGTGTGTGTAAGTTAGGGAGAAAGAGCGAGAAAGGAAGCAAGAGTGAAGAATAAGACCGAGGGAGAAAAATAGAAGGAATCATTATGCAAGCCACAATTTTCTGACCACAAGCAATTTCTGCACAACTGTATGACATGCATTGCAAAGTGTAAGGTGATAGATTTTTCATGGCAGCATTTCACTTTTTCTTCTCTGTTCCACTGCCACTTCTAGGGGTTGCAAACCAGCCTGACTCATTTTTTATGGTGCAAATCCCCCAAGGAAAGCCTGTGGTCTGCCTCTGGCTTATAGTGAAATGCCACCGGTAGTGAGTGCTACAGCCTCACATTCAGCTTCCAGGCATTACAGCTACAAAGCCCAGCAAAGCATCCCAGAGGCTTGGGATTGAGGAAATAATGTTAGCTACTCACACACTCCACTACTACCAGCAAAACCAGCACGTCACATGTGTCAGTAATGTGGGAATAATGTTTGTACATCAGCTCTATGAGTGCCAAGAGCGCAAAGAGGTGGATATAATGTGTTTAAATATAAACAACATGACATCCTTTCCTCTCAAAACACATTTCAGCCTTTAAACTGATGTATCCTGACATTTCCCACACAGCTATTATTGAATGGGTTCATGTAAATACAAGTTGTCAAGATGGTTTATTTGGTGTGCAGGCACTTTCCTTTTTGGGAAAGAGGAATTGTGACTTTTTTTTATCCAGTTCATAACTCGGAGTGTCCCTTGTTGATTAAATGTCACAGCAATTATGTGACATTATTATGTTCATTCAGATTGGGGTAATACGGAGGAGAAAACATAATAAGCAATTCCGTATTCAGTTCAACAGTAATTGTGCTGGAATGTAATTCAGTATTGCATTTAATACAATCATTTTAACATTCATAATGCTTGAGGCTTATTTAATGGTAGATAGTGTAAACATTCCTCAGTGGTGAATCAATAATTTGGTAATTTTTTTTCACTGCTTTTTCTCAATATGCATCATACAAACCATTTGTATTTGTACTATTGTTTATTTTCACAAAACACTGAAATGAAACACTCGAGAATGCTTGTTTTTTCTTTTTAAAGATCAATCAAAAAAATTCCCATGTAATACAATCAAGAACAAAAACCGCAAATATGTTTCATTTTCATCTGATTGCAGACTTTTCTCAAGCAGGTTTGTGGTTCCCACATTATGCATATTACAACAGCACTCGCTGTGTCCTGACAAGTTGACAAATGTCGGGAAAACACGCCGATTTAATGATGTTTCTATCTAATTATTGCTGAGAGTCAAGAATTAGTTTAAAGGCTCTTCTTGATCATTTGTCAAACACGTGAAGGCCTTTACAAGAGCCAACGCAGCAAAGATTTATTAACACATGTCATGCGGGCCTTGAGAAATTACTTTTCAAATATTAACTACTCACATTGAATAAATAAAATCAGGTATGATAGAGCTTTATTGATCCCCAGAGGAGGAAATCACTTACTGCAGCAGCTCCCAAGTAGAATGAAAGAATGAGAAGGTGATAGAGTGATAAATACATGCTATGCAAACACCTGTCACATATACGGATATGTCAAATGAATTCAAGTAATACACACATGGTGTATAGCATTATACAGAAATATTGCTCTGGATATTAAATGCAATTATTCATTTTTAAATAAGGAAAAACAAAAAAAATAACTGTTTGTAAGTCTTATTCCACAGGATAAAGATAGTAATGACAAAATTGATGACAGATTAAATAAGATATATTGCCTGGGATGTAGTGTGTGTAGCTGTGATGTTATAAGTAGTGAGTGATGGTGACAGACAGCTGCGTTGTTACTGCCTAAAAGTCTGACTGCCAGAGGACCTGTGATCGTGCTCCCTCATACTCTGTGGGTATAGCAGTCTATTGCTGAAGGAGCTGCCTTAGGCCTCAGTCTCATGCAGGGGATGAGAGGTGTCTAACACTGACAAAAGCTTGGCTGACATCCTCTTCTCACTCACCTCCTCTGTGGAATCTAGAGGACAGACCAGGACAAGAGCCCTTTCAACCCCTTTACTGAGTCTTTTTTTGTCCGTCCTCATGCTTCCACCTTCCTAGTTGACCACTGCATGCTGTCAGACGATTTTCTTAACAGCGTCCTGCACATTATAAAGCATCTTAGTCTCCTCAAGAAAGGGAGACCACCTTGGCCCTTTCTGGACAGGACATTTGTGTTGTCCAACCAGTTCAGTTTGTTGTTGAGGTGAACCACCCAGGTATTTGTACGATGTCACTATCTCAATATCCAAATCCTGCATGTTCATCAGTGTAATCTGCTGCATCTTGCTGTGGAAGTCTATTACCATCTTTATGTTGCCAGCTGCTCACTGAAACTAGCTGAAAAAGTACTTGAAGACCTGCCTGAATTCCTGTTTACTCTATTTGAGGACACATTCAGTGGTGGCTGTATCATTGGAGAACTTCTGGAAATGACAGTTAATAATGTTATGTCTGAAGTTCAGTGTGTACAAGGTGAACAATATAAGGAGAGAGAGCACCATACCCTAGGACACCCCTGTGCCGTATATATTCACAGTGATGTTGTTCACATACTATGGTCTGTTGGAGAGGCAGTTGATGGTCCATGCAGCCAGGTGGCAGTCTACTCTATTTAGTTTCCCCCCTATTGTGTCGAAGTAACTGGTGTGTCAAAAAACATTATGGGGATTGTTAAGGTGTAACAGGGATCTGAGCAGCAGGTAGAAGACTGTGTCATCCACCCCGATGCCTGGTTGATCAGTGAATTGCAGGGGGTTCAGTTTTGAATTGCAGGGGTCCAGCTTTGAACTGATGTCAGTAGTGAAGAGTCAGGGAAGATCATCAAAAGACAATATTTGTCAGTCCAAGTGTTATTACACAGTTGATAAAAAAAAAGGCCTTTTTGAATGTATAAGAGCATGTAATGGCGAGAAAGCAAAGTGAGAAAGCAAAATATGCTGTCTTTTCAATTTGTCTGCAGAGTGCTACTCCTGGTAGGCAAACTGGAAATGAGCTAGTGTGTTATTCAGGCCGGGTCAAATAGTTTGGGGTGATGAATGACTGCAACGGTTCAATTAAAGAAGAGGTACAGGGAAAGTAGAAGAGAACAGACACAGAATTGACTTTTAACTGAAAAGACTCCCACTCCCATAACAAGGTTTTTTTTTTTTTAAATAGCAGACCAAAGCTTCCCAATTAAAAAGCATGTATTTGTCAGAAGGTTCCTTGTTTGAATACTAACCATTTACATAATATACTGGCCTCTGTTCGACATTACTTGGCTTGTATTTCTCTTTCCTTGCAGCCTTAGATTGGTAAAATTCCATCAACATAAAAGTAGTGACATCTTTATAAAGTGATCACTGCCAGTGATTAAATATGACTAATTTGGGGAATTTACATCCACATTATTCTCATGAGTGTCAAGGGACTTACATTTGCATTTTCATTGCTTTTGACTCAGGTGATCATTTAATAGAGAATCCTTGGTTATTAAAAATTTAATAGTTTAAAATATGGAGCTTGTTAACACAAATAGGGACATATGGTGCTCAAAATAATCACTTCTGTGCTGCAACATGAGACGGTGGATGTCCTCACTGCTGCACTACATCCACAGTGTTGAAGCTAATATATGCAAATGCAACCCAGAACCACCTTCAAGCTGTATCTCCCAGGGAAGCCTTTCTCTCATGACCTTGATGAGGTCACTAATGCCCGCATGCTCGTAACTTCCAATCCCTTTTCCCAGCACAGGAGATAATGTACAGTCCACTGAAAATTACTGTGATGGCAAGTGGGGAAAACAACTGTTTACTACTCTCATTTAATGATGTCACCAAAACAAAGTTCTGGTCATTCATGCTTGAAAAGAAAAGGTAATTACTGGCATTCTGGGGCAATAGTATAGCTGTTTACAGGAAAATGACAAGTACCATTGTGGAGTATATTTAAATAGTCAGATTGCTGTTTTTTTGCACTAACCCTCTCACCATTGTTCGATCATGGTGAGAAAGCTGTCGTGCTGAAAACACGTGACAGTCTCTCGATGTCAGTGATTTTGCAATGTTGGATTAGCTGTTCAAGCAGTCAGCGCACTTTCTGCCTAAAGCTATAAGCTAAAACGTGCACACATTTGCAACATTGCAACCTGCAGTAGGATATTTTACAGTCATACATCAAATATTCATGTTAAATTTAACCAGTTATGTATAAAAACTGTATATTCCAAAACAAATTAAATTCCTCTATTCAAAGATGAATTACACTGTAAATGAGAATCACTCTGCAACTGTTGATTGTAAATAGTAGAAAGATGTGCAATATGAACATGTACATATGTATTTCCCGATTCTATGCAACTTCCATAAGTGGCAGCCATATCGATGCCAGATGTTCCCTCGAGCTACTACAGAATGTTCTCTGGCAGTTGGTCTAAATTCCCTCTCATCACATCTCCCCTCCTTCCTGCCTGCCTCCTCATTGACAGTCACGTCACATTCGAAACAATCCTCAGGCAATAATTGCCATAAACAAAAAAAACCTGTTTATCTGGTCGGAACAGCAGTCCCAATGAATACACGCTACCATGGGGAGTGAGGGGAAAAACGGGAAAGAATGGAACCTTGATATTCATACAAAAGAATGAAATCAATTTGAACCAAATACATATCTCCCTTTTCTCTCCCTCTGTTTAGCGTCTTTGATGTTTTGAGTAAAAAAAAATAATGGTTCCCGCACTTTTGAGTGTAGAGGCAGCACACCCTGTCTGGTTGATAATTACAGATTAGCTTGGCACTGGCATTATCTGTACCTGGGTAAGCTGTTCCCTAATTATGTGAGGAGAGACAGAAACCCTGTACTGCATTTAGTTTGTGAGAAGAACAGAAATGTTCTTAGTCTGTGAGGCCTATGATAGTCTGCATTGTAGTTATATTTCATCTCATGGTGCTAATTTGAATGTAAAGGGTTAGTTATGGCTATAGCTTACACATTATAGACTTATTAGCTGAAACGGCAGCTGCCTGGGAGAATTGGTGTCTCCCAGTGGTTAGGGGTATGTGTCAGTGGATCACAGGATAATGCTGTGACATAATGTTATGTTAGTGGAACAGCTGTGGCAGTTGCTGCTGAAACAACTCTCAGTATGATGCAACAATACAGGAAGAAATGAGTTGTACTGCTATCAGCACAGATACAGAGCTGGTGAAGAACTATTAATCATGACATGACCAATTTACATGAAAACAATTTATTTTCTCTGAAAAGATTTGTGTTTCAACAGTTTATTTTTCAGACACAGCAGATTGCCAATTTAGTTTTTAATTCCTCAGCATACCTGGTCTCCCGATACATGACATAAAAACCATTTGAAAACTTCTACACTGAGAAAGAAACAAACAAATGAAAAAAAACTCTTAGTTTTATAATTTAGTGATTTATAATTATTCTTCCACCATGCTTATCTGAGGCTATACCTTGTAAACTACAATGAATGAAAATAACTGAAATAATGAAAACTATATAGTGGTATGCTTCTCATTATTTCTCTTTTTCTTTAAGCAGCTAAAAGTTATATTACCTATTCAGTTTACTGGTTATAAACATAATCAGTAGGGCACCAGATTATGAGAATAAGCAATTGTAGACCCCTTATGGAGACTTAAAGAGCTTTTAATGATAATTTCATCTTTGGTCATTTTTATAAAGTAATGTGATATTAGGTCAATTTACAAAACAACCAATTTGAGCAGAGCACTCATGCAGAACTAACAGAACCAACATTTTATATGGGAACCTTTATGGAATTGCACCACTACAAATAACATGCCAGTAGGTATCCAGAGTGGGAGCCAGGAGAGCCCTTTACATGAGAGGCGAAATTACATTTTTGTGACATTTATTTCCCTCTCCACTGTTGCACAAGACTCATTTGGTGGTGCCATGGGGCTTGTTGGTTTCCACGGTAGTGATGTTAGGTCCATTAGAAAAGACTTTCACTTTACTTGCTGAGGAAAAAAAGCTGCCTTGCCAAAGCCTCAGTGGTGAATTGCTGAGTGTCTTCAGGACAAGCCTCTGAGGGTGGCTTCAAAGCGTACTTTATCACCCTAGGGAGTCAGGAAAATCACTTAGTGGGAGGATTGCTTTTCCCTTTTAGAGGAGGACTCGACGACAGAGGTGGTGAAGGAAGGAACGTGAGATTCCATGACACTCAGCTCACTAGCCAGGTCAAAAGGATGCCGTCATGTTTTGTTGTGTATTACACCTATGTCCCCATAGTGATGCATTTTGGAATAGATGGTGCAAATAAGATGGCTGAAAGCACAAAGGATAATTGCTCCCAGGAGTTTCTGCAAGACTTGCAAATGCTTGCATGGACTTAACATATTTGAATTAGGCTATATTCCTGTCTGTGAAATGCATTCACAACACTGACTATATGAACAGAGCTGCACAGCTGCTGCGAAAGCTGTACCATATTGGTTAAATTTCCAACTGCTCCCTGGCGATGGTACCTCATTTGGTGGCATCATTAGACCAAGCCCTTGCAGCCCCCATGGATGCACGCGAGGCACTAGTCTGCTGGACCAGTCCTAGGGTCAGAGCACTGCTGTGGGAGCATCTGACTGCAAGACACTGATGAATGTCAGGAGACTGAAGCCCACCAGCCATCTGGCAGACTGAAGACACCAACGGTAGAATCCCATCGATCTGTGTCACATCTTCAGGCTTGGAGATGTGACAATTGACAGTGGTCAATTTGTGAATCTAACAAAAGGGGTGGTGGCCTGTGCAGGCATTGGTGACTGTCTTGAGATGTCCTAAATAAGGCTAATATCAAATTATAGACTACAGATAATAATCACAAACACAAGCAACCATATATTAAATTATTCTCAAAATTGATCTTTTAAAAATTCGTACTTGTTCTAAATTATGCTAACAATTGTGAATTTCTTGCATTGTTAAATAAATTCTTGAAAAAAACAAAACAATAAAACTACTGATCAGATAATAACATCTATACAATTCTGATATATCATACATGACATGCTTTTCAGGCTGACAACAAGACAAGTCTTCCCCCTGCTCTTTGAATTCAAAAATCAGTTATTTTAACTTGTAAAATCAAATGTCAGACTTTTAGAGAGACTGATACCACTTGAAGCTGGACTGTCATATTGTGATCATCCCATTGGTTTAATTAACGGCATTTAAAATACTTGAGCAAAACCAAACATCTCCCTGCACCACGTACTTTCATACATTTTCAACACATCAACTAAAATACATCATAAATATATTTAAAATTAATCTAACAATGCAATTGTACCTGTAACACACTTTTGTACAAATCACCAAAAAATAAAACATATTGCAACATGAGTGTAATATCTGTTTTTAAAGAAAAAGAGCCCTTTGTTCCTAATATTGGATCACTGTCGTTGTGTAGCTGGATCATTTTGGGCCTCATAGTGAGAGGAGGCTTAGAAGGCAGAGAGGAAGACATTAGCCTCTCAGCATGGGTGAGTGGACTCAAGGAGAGAATTCAGGGAGAGAGAAAATTTCTTTTTTACCACGTATTTTTTTGTGTGGTGAAACATCCTCACAAATCAGGCTATTGTTTTCAGGAATGCTGCGGATGAGTGAATACACAGTGATGTGTTACATCGTTTATGTCAAACATAGTAAATCCATATTCAACCTACTGGCTTTGCTGCTCCTTTATTATGACACTGACAACTCACTTATTGTCAACATTAAATGTATGTCATTTAGACAAATGAGGATAGAGTGAATAGTGCGTGGCAGCAGGGAATTCAGTGTATGACAAGATTTCATTGGTATGCTCAGATTTTTAACAGCAACCACCAGCTGCCAACTGATTTTTTTCTGTTACAGTTTCTTATTAAACACAAATAATCAGTTTGCCATCTGAACTAACTTGATTGGAGAATAACATTTGCTGCAAGGTTTTGCATATGAACTGATCGAAGTGATAAGGGGCTGTTTTCATCTAGAGCAGGAGCAATTAATTCATTTGTTAATTTGTGCAACAATACTTTTGATAAATTATTATTGATGGCAAGACATTTTTGAAGCAAAGCTGTAAAGCAAAATGCAATAAATAGTAAATTGGATATTGGTATTTGAACTGTTGGACAGAAGCATATGTCTTGACGTGAGTTCTGTGAAATGTTTTAGGGCAAAATCAAGTCTCTTATGCAGATTTTTATCAGGTTTGACTGGTGATTTTATGAATACAGTTTGTAAGTCTCCGTGGAAACTGGAACTGCAGTTATGTCTGTTTCCCTATTTATTTTGATAGGGACTTATGGTCTTGTTAGCCCAAGATAATTGCCCGAGGGCATTACTAATATGGCTGCCAAGGGGCAAGAGTTGCCTATTATGACTTTGGCTTCACTCATCATTATATTGCTTCAGGAGGCAAGCGATGGTGTAGTTCTATCTCTCATTAATAGGAAGTCATTAATGGACTTGCTGGTGAAGGTAAAGAAAGAAAAAAAAATCCTCGATCAGCTGTGGTAATGAAGGCTTTTGAGTAAGACGTAGTTTGTTGTGCCTGACAAAAGGGACACATTTGAAATGGCAAGAGGGGACATGTCAGAAAGTCCAAACTATTTACCAAAATAAACTCACTTGTGAAAGTGTGTGCTCACAAATATAGCCATGTGGAATCATTGCATCACTTAACCCAGGGGTGCCCAACCTTTTCTGACCCAAGATCTACTGTTCAAGCAGCCAACCTCCCGAGATCTACCAGTCCGGTGTCAACATCGCAAACCCACACACATCGTTTCCAGCCTGCAGTAAAGAACCGAACAACATTTTTTCTTGTCGTCACAAAACCACTCGACGTCACATCACAAACCCTACCTCTCTCAAACACACACAGACACAATTTCCTCTCACATAGTTGCCAGTTTGCATAGTGTGCTGTAGCACAAACCCACTCTCTCTGCTCCTCTTTCTCACACACATATGCCAATCTACATGGTGAGCAATAGCCATAACTAACCTTAATATGAACTAAACAGAAAAATAAACGAGATACAAAACAGGTAGAGCTCTGAGTTTGAAAAAAGGAAATCCCTTCCTACCTTAGTGGGAGACCTGGCACTGGGAGGAGGAGGCCAGCTTCTCGTAGTCAGGAGTGTAGGAGCTGGTTGCAAGGTGTAAGCAGGCTGCAAGGTGGTCATCTGTCATTGCTGATCTGTGCTTGGACTTGATGATTTTCATGTGCGAGAAAGCAGACTCGCACAAATAAGTTGATCCAAAAAGAGCTGTCAGGTTCAAGGCACATCTTCTGAGATTGGGATATTTCTCCTCCACCAGTAGTTTCCAGAGCACCACATGCTCTCCAGGTTGAGCGGATGTTGATCTGGCTTTGATCTCAATGTGATTTTGCAATGTCAGAATCTCATCCTCAAGAGCGGAGCTTTCCAAGTCGAAAAGTGATTTGACTTTGGCAGCAAGGTCACCAACATCAATACTTTCACCAAATGGATAACACATATAGCTGGTTGCAGGCTGGATGGATGCAAAGTCAGTAAAACGTCTCTCAAACTCTGAGGAGATGCTCTGAACATGCTCTTCATAACGTGCACTATCAAGCTGTGTCACACCTTTACCTTGACGTTGTATTTCTGCTTGCATGTGAGGGAAGTTGTGCAGGTTACCACGCTGCAGCCTGCTGGACAAATCTCGCACTTTTGTGACGCGCAAAGGCGTTTTTGTCGGGAAATCCCTCTCGTAGCTCCCGTGTAGTGTTTTAAAATGCCGCTCCAGGTTGCCTTTCTTTGCCAACGCCACCGTTGCATTGCATATCAAACAAATAGGCTTTGAATGAGAGTAAGCAAAGAAATAATCATCCCATTCAGGGTGAAAATGGTAGGTCTTGGCTCGTTTCCTAGTTGCTAGCTTCTGTTGACAGCTGTCAGCTTCCTGTCATGCATGTCACGTGCTACAATAGGTTAAACTTGACCTACTTTTTTCTTTTTCTCCATCCATCCATTATCTATACACCGCTTAATCCTCACTAGGGTCGCGGGGGGGGGGGGGGGGGGGGGGGTGTGCTGGAGTCTATCCCAGCTGACTCGGGCGAAGGCAGGGGACACCCTAGACAGGTCGCCAGTCTGTCGCAGGGCTACACACAAAGACAAACAATCACTCTCACATTCACACCTACGGGCAATTTAGAATAATCAATTAACCTCAGCATATTTTTGGACTGTGGGAGAAAGCCGGAGTACCCGGAGAGAACCCACGCATGCACAGGGAGAACATGCAAACTCCATGCAGAAAGATCCCGGGAAAGCCGGGACGCGAACCAGGGACCTTCTTGCTGCAAGGCGAAAGTGCTAACCACTACGCCACTGTACAGCCACCTTTTTCTTTTTCTCCTTTTTTAAAATACTTTTTTTATGTGGAAGTGTTTAAGAGACTGATAGCGTGCGCAACAAAACATAGTCAAACACAAAAAAACCTTTTATTTAAAATTTTTTTTCCTACAACCCTCGTGGTCGACTTGGGATCAGCCCGCGGTCGACCAGTGGACCGCGATCGACTGGTTGGGCACTCCTGACTTAACCCATGTCAGTAACTACAAGGTAAAGCCAGAATTTGATATTTGCATAAACTGGTAAAGAGTTTGTCCAGTTCAGCTCAGATCCTGGTTCAGTTTCATAACTGCAAAGAGTTGCTTTTATTTGGTTTGCAATAATTGTGTTTCAATTGCGCAGATTCGTCTCATGGATAGGCTACTGTAGTACAGTATTTAGTACAACCTGAGATACGCAAACTGACAGCAATAAGCCTCTGGCTCTTTGCTGCATTTCTTAGGAGGTAGACTGGTTCATACAAATCTATTCTGACCCCGACACCACATTATGAAATGTGAAATTATTTATAGGCATATACAGTATATGAATTAACTCCAAAAGCAGGCAGAGGTAGTGACATTTTGAGGCAGAGTCGGGGAAAGCATATCTGAAAGCCACTGACATCCAATAGTCTATTGTGGCCCTAGTTTATGTCAAAGGATAGTTACCAGTGTTTGCTGAAAAGGTACAGGTTTTCATACAGTAGCACAGAAAACACTGCAAACATTGTAGACATGCCACCTTTGGAATAAGACTGAAATTGGCTAAGGGCTTGTTTAATGGATTTTAAAAACAGTGGGAGCCTTTGACTTCCAGCTGGCAAGGCAAACCTGCAGCAAAAACAACAGTCAGAACATCTGTCTGTGGCTAATGTGTTACTGAGTTCAGACTTTTCATGGGTATTGACAGCAGAAAAACAAAGGGGAAATATAAACAGATTTCAAAGCAAAACAAGTGTCCTATACAGAAAAACGCTGTACTCTACAACGGTGGTAGTTTGTTTCATTCAGCACTGGTACAAAGGATCGGAGACTGACCTGCTAGATAAACACAAACATGCTGTGTGCAATTTACAGAGTGAAATTACATGGACTTTGCACAGCAAAGTTATCATGTAGAGCAATGATTTTAATTTGTGTAATTTTGAGAAGAGGGAAAAATCAAGAAATAACAGATTCCAACTAATGTGGTTGAGATGACCTTTTTCACTTGTTTAGGGGAAGCTGTAAACAGATAATATGTGTTTAAGCCTTTCATTGAGTCTTGCTTGGCATCACTAGATTACAATTTACTTGAGTGCAACCTTAGATCAATTTTAGGTCTTAGAATCAGACATGTAATATACAAAGAAGAATATCTGCTGCATCCAGCAGTGACAAATACTATAGGACCCTCAGAAGCAGTTTGAACTACAGTCCCGCTTTAGCGTGGCCAGCAGCTAAAAGTATCAGCAAGGCACTTTTCTTTCTCTTAAGAGTCATTACATACAAGGATTAGAGGACAAATTCCAGGAAAAGCATTAGCAATTAGAAGTCCAGCAGCCGTCAAGGTATGTAATTATAGGCAATGTGTGTGATTAGGGTAAGAGGTTCAATAAATTACATTAACATACTTTTAAAATCACAAGGGAGAGTCTACAAGGACCCTAAAAGAGGCAGAACGCACATATTGATTTCCCTTCCCCCAATGGAAATTTATTTGGTGGCTGCTGAGCAATGAGGGCCATTGCAGTGCTCAATTTCCTGACACAAACAGCTGAAACTCTAAAGAGCAAGTGGGTGCTCCGCGGAAAATGTGACATAATTTAAAAATTTTTTTTTTGGCTTGGCCTTTTATCAGCAGCTGTTATTTCATATATTTCAGAATTTTTCTATTCTTTCATGAAAAAGTCTGGTGTATTTATTTTTTCTTTTTTTCCACATTCTTCCACTTTATTTTATTTGAATTCTAGAAGGGCTTAAAAGACTAAAACGCAGAGGAGAGTTGGGTGAGTTCATATTTGCAGGGCATGGTGTTTCATCTACTGCCTCAGTAGTCTCACTAATGAATCTGATGAAGTTTGTTGATAAACTCAACATAACTTGCTGACTAGAAACATTTATTGATGGGACGTAGTGATAAACTCTGATGTCTGATTAAGTAAAGTTGCCTTCATGTTTGTAGTTGGTTGATGGAGGCAGCTGAACAGCTCCAAACATTTCTTCATGTCAAAGTGTGTGCTTGTGTGCGTGTCTGTTGCACAGTTGCCTGGCAGAACCTGAAACGCAGCTGTTGGCTTTAATCGACTTTTCGGATAGGGAAGATTTTCCAGTCCAGGGACACACACCTTCAAATCGGCTCAGAAGATGCTGGCAGGGAAGGGAGCCCCATCTCCATGGTCAAATGGCACCTTTCAACCTGTCTGCTGACGGGCCGGCTGTGAGAAGGGGCTCAGGGTCCAGGGGAAGGGGCTGGCAGCACCGGCATGGCAGCCTTTTACGGTGGAGGAACCTAATTGCACAAGGCATCTCCAAACCCTACAGAACTGGCAGCTGTCCACACCTTTCCCTTGAGCTGGCTTAGAGGAGTGCATCCCCTCATATGAAAATGCTGGAAGCAGAAAGCAAGGGTTTTTGAAAACTTCACCTGAAGTTTGATTCTGTAAATGGTGTCTTTTTCTTCATTCCAAATTCTGTTTCCTTTGCAAACTCTCTGGCAATGGAAACACTCCAATAAATATGTTTTAAATCTCACCTTAAAGCTGCATTATAATGATATAAAAAAACCAAACAAACTTTAAATTAATAATTATTTACAGGAAGAAATTCCAAAAGTGTATGCGAAAGATCAAATTAATTTAATGAAGGCATATTCCACATTGATACCTCAGAAACCAGTGTTGCCTATTATTATAAATAAACTGATATTTCAAATCTGCTCCTCTCATTCCCTATTTGTGATATTGCTGCCACTAAAGCTTAGATTTCCCCCAAAAAATAAAGATATCTTGTTTGCCCTTGGCATTTTTCACTGCATGGGAAAGCGGAGTATTTTTGCTTTTCAACCCTGTCACCTTCTGTTGTCCATCTTATAGCTGTCTGGTATGTGGACCCTGGTGCTCCTGTTAACTGCTTGGAATAGCAGTTTAAGTGGAGTGTCAGAGCCCACAGCAAAATGGTTGCCATTCTTCAGGAGGAAAGCATGCAGCACATGGCATCATTAAGTGGATGAGACCCTCAAGGTGATGTAGGCAGTCTCCATGATACTTCTTAGTACCATCAATTCTACTTATGGAACCACTTACCTCCCAATGGCCCCGTAATCTATTTTTAATATTTGCCAGATAAGTACACTCAGAGGCATTCTTCAAGGAAAGGGTGAATTTTTACCATTAGTCACCTAAAAAAAAAGAAAAAAGAGACATATGTTCCTTTTAAGGTAGTACAATGGTCCCAGAAACCCAATGTATACAAGGTCTTTGTATTTTTTTTCATTTCTTCACTTGCACTGTTATGATGACATGCTGCTGGTGGATGGAAGAGACAGTATGAGGCATGAAAACATAAAAAAAATAGAAAAAATGAGAGCGAAAACAAGGTCATCCACCAGCTGATAATAGGCCTCACATTTTGATGTCTAAAGTGATGTAGTGGACTGCACTGGAATCGGGATCCAGCGGGTCCCACCAGGACGCAAAGTAAATCTTGAGGGAAATGGGTGGCAGCAGACGGGAGTAGGTGGTTGGGGGGAAAAAAGCGGGTTGCTGGATTTACCGCAACCACAAGGACAGAGTCAACAAAAGAAGCTGAAAAGTAGATTAAAGTGGGTTTTTTTTTGCTTACTTTTTTTATAATAGAAAACCAAAGCCAACCATGTGTGGAAATGTCTAAAACATTAACGTACAACAAGCACAAAATTGATACTTCTGGGTTGAGTTGACACCTGCTCTATTCTCTCAAATCAAAGTAAGCATTTCCTCAAAGATCAGGGACTTTCTGTGCATATTTTAAATAAGAAACGCATGATAAATGTATGTAATGTTTACTTACTGCCCTGCTATCAGAATACAAAATGTAAGAATTTATATTTTGCTATAATATTACGGTACTGATACCAGACAGTGAAATAACAAGTGTTCCTTGTGGGACAAGAAAATACACATATTTAACGGAACTGTATATTGTGCAGGCGTAAATGTTTGCAGGTATGAGTAGGGGTGGATATGCAAATTGCAGGAGCAGTCAGAAATCCAGCGGCGAGAGTGGGACTAAGAACACAGTCACAGCCACGGCTGTAATGTGATGCCTTCTTCAAAGCATGTAAGAATCTTGTAATAAAATTCACCACAATAATATGTCCATAGTGACAACTACAATACTGTTGTTCTTATATTCCCAATTGCTACAACAATTGTGATTACACGTAATGAAAATTAACTTATGTATTACATTTGCCAGGTGGGAACAAACATTTTCCAGCCAAAAAAGTCATTCACAGACAAAAATGACGTAGAGTACCCTTTTCTTGCAGAGGCATTACTTCAAAAAGGTCTACCTCCTTGTTAAAAATCCAATAAGGGAAATTTAGACTGACTTATTTGGGATTTGGCAGGAGTTGTGCAGTGTCAGAGGTACTGCCAATACAAATCACAGACACAGAAGTATTTCATTACCTCTAAATCTAACCAGCTGAAGTCTCTGAAATGTCGTATAGAGGAAATGCACCATTCCTTTTGGCAGATATGTTAAACATGTCGTCAGTGTAAAAACACGTTAAGCAAGTGTCACAAAAGCTTTAAAAGTATTAAACTGATAAAACACCGTCAAGATTATTACTCACTCTATGTCTGAGTAAATGAAATATATGAGCTGCTGTATTAATCAGATGGTCGATATCTATAGTCATCATAGTGGAATCTGTACAGTGATAACAGCTTTCTGCAAATTATGCCTCAGATAGTACTAACTACTACACATCTGCCTTCTATACTTTTCTATGAGTTACAGTGTATTATTTTGTACAGACTAATGGAAATGTCAGCAAGCAAATGTATGAAAGTCAGACACAATGATCACCAAATGAACCAGACGAAATGATGGAGTTCCTGAACACCTCACTGCTCGCTATTATCACATGCCTTCGCCTCTCTCCTCCCTCTAATCAGAGCTCTTGACTGAGTGCAGATGTCACAATTATTAATCTGCTCAGACGTGCCACTGATGATTGATGAGAGGCACATCCTAATCAATGGCGAATGCATGATAAGTGTTTACTGTGAAGATTATAGCTGGAGCACCTCAGGTGGAGTGGCTTTTCTCCTCATTATACCGCCACCATGGCACCAGCAAATAACTCACTGACACTTAGGCCTGATCTTCAATCAGGGATTATCTGGCACTTGACATTATTTTCAAGAATATGTTATTCTGCCAGATGCTTTGAACTACAGACAGGAAAACAAATGAGTTATTTCTCCCTCACTGGCTTTGATGGAAATATTTCAGCATGAGCAAGTATTTGGACGCCTGTAAGGCAATGTGTTTTTCCAAGCTTGTGTTTATGTATGCAATTACATCATTTTGGGTCCATACTTTCATTGAGACTTTGTGTAATTTTGTTTTGGACTTTCCTGATAACAGAACCTTCTGTTAGATTTTTTTCTGTCGTGGTTAATATCCAATTTCTGCCTGAATGTTAATTTAGATAGTTTCATGTTCATTAAATCTGGGAGTCCTATGGCCTCAGAACTGTGAAAAGGGGAAAATAGCAAACTCTGTCTCCACAAATCTCAGCAAAAGCGTTCAAAGTCTGACATTCCTAGCTGAGGGCTCAGTGCACAGACCCACAAAGCACCAGCAAACGCAGGCCCAGAATGTAAATACCTTTCGTAAAAAACAGCACTCAAGCTTGTTTGGAACTGCTTAAGACCCTTTGAGGATGAGAGAGAAAGAGGTGGATTTTTGGGTGAGATTGTCTCGGTAAAGCTTCCATCAGTCACTCCCCTGGGAGAATGGTTGGATGGAGAGAGGGACACTAGATGGTTGTGGCTTTCTGTGCTCATCCTGGCACACAGACCTGCTCTTTGTTTAAGCCATAACAGCAATACCAGCAGGACAAAGTCTTGTCATATCCATCAAAACCAACTGTTGTAATTAAACTGCACATTAGCTAACATCAGGATCTCTTTGCTACTGCTAGTTTCATCTGCGCCAAGGGTATCCATATGTTACATGACTTAAATTGGAGTGAACTGGAATAAAAACAATAGTGCAAGGTAAGAAAAACTTGTGTGGCTGAATGAATAATGATCAGCTCCATTAATCATGAATTAAGTCTTTCTATCAGTTCAAATGGGGAAACAAAGCATGAATTACAACTGTCACAAAATCATGGCTGGTTCTGTTACATTATGTGGTATATACAAAACCAAGATTTCTCTTTTACTTCTCTGTTAAATCAGAAAACTATTAATTTCAGGTTGCTGAGTTTAAATCCCTACCTATACTCATGCACGTATACCTAAGTTAATCTTGCTGTTTTTAAGAACAACAACTAAAACAAAAGACATCTAGCATCCACTCACCTTCCCTGTAGCACAATGGAATCTGATTACAGACAGTCCTTAGATGGCAGTATTCAACCATAG
Organism: Amphiprion ocellaris; assembly: GCF_022539595.1. NCBI lineage: Eukaryota > Metazoa > Chordata > Actinopteri > Pomacentridae > Amphiprion > Amphiprion ocellaris. The sequence goes on from NC_072774.1 coordinate 20,350,484, forward strand.
CAGAACAGGAAACTACTGTAGAGAGAAACGGTAAGCTTCTCAAAGGTCAAACTCTCCTCCTTTAAAACCACAAACTAGTTTGCAGAAAAAAGAGCAATGTATAAACAAGAAAAATGTTAGCTTTATTGTATATAAATCAAGACATATAGGATTTACAGGAGCTGACTCTACTATGTACTCAATACTCTGTGCTCAATTTAATACACACATGCAGGTTTATGAACAGTATGATGTTTTACAACAGTGTGGTGACTTAGAAGATATTAACTGGTGTTTCTAGGCAGTCTATAAAATGGGGAGAAGGGGAGGGGACTAATGTTACTCACACTATTGCTGGCATTTTATTAAAAGTATGCATGATGAAAAAAAGTGTGCATGATGCAACACAACAAATTGGGATATTCACACATTTAATGCTACATTATACATATATATTACATCTATTAATGTTCTCAGATCATATTGTTTAGGGTGCAGTGTTCCTAACAGAACTACACACACACACACACACACACACACACACACACACGCATATATATCCACAAGTAATATCATCAGAAAGGCCTTATAAAACTTTTTAAAACATTGATCAATCAAGTCATTTTGAGTTCTACATATTGAGGCTACTTACAGATCTTGGGAAGTATGTTTGTGAAAAGTTTACCGGCTGATAGAGGGGTTAGGTATTGTTAGGCTGAAAGCAATAGGCCTGGGGCACCATTAGCCACTGCTTGCATATCATACCTGAAAGCCGTATTGCGGGTAGCATATGCACCTAGTTGTGACAAGGAGAAAGGATGCATGCAATAAAAACGACTTTAACTCTGGTCCTTGCGATCCAGATCACAGGAGTACGATATTACATTGATGGAGCACTGTAGGAAGTGCCAGCTACCACATCGAAGGAGATAAGACGACACCATGGCATGAGAACAAATGTCAAACCGTCACCGAGCAGCCTGCAGCAGATGTTTTAAAATCAATTGTAAAGGGGATAAAGAATGTGAAATCTCTTGCATAATCCCTGAACAATGATATGTGGCATGCTAACTATATAAGGACCATATTCACATCTGCTCATGTTGGCAAAACTGCCTGGAGCTACTACATTACAGTGAACTGGTAGTAGTACAGTGTGCTGTAACTAGCTGAGCGATATTGGAGATGAGTTTCTGTGCAGGAGTGCCTTTCATTGTGGATTGCTTTTCCTGGATTCTGTGGTTCTCTCAGTGCACAGCGTCATGGTGTGTGAGACAATAGGAAGCTTGAAACTATGTACAGAGACTATAAACAAGCAATCACAGAACACTATTGAGTAGATGTTCTTGTAGAACTTCATACACAGATAAATGAAAGAGGATGTGGGAATAACTTTCCCTCTAGTAGTGTTCCAAAGGCTTTTGTTTAAATTATACTAACAAGAAGTAACACTGCTGTAGTGTTTCGTGCTATTTAAACACCGAGATACTTGCTAAGATGTTTTTTTCTTGTAATTTGTCATTCATCTGTATTCTCCCAATTTAATATTTACATTATACAGACTGATTGCAAAAGGATGTAGCATTGTTTTGCTTGTCATTTTTGACATTTATTCAAATTTACAGTCAGCTGACAGCCAAGTAAACAGACTTGTAAAGCAAAGAACAAAGATCAGTGATTAGTGATTTCTATCTTTTACAAGAGCATGACTTGCATGATGGGCATGTTGTGTCAGTACTGCAGGCCCAATCATTTTTGCAAGAGCAATTTGTTTCACATTTTTTTAAGTGGAGATGCTTGTTTTTTTTATTTAACATATACAAATATGAATCCCATTTCAGTAAATATTATGTACATTAAATAAACCAAGCCCACTCTCATAATTTGATAGTGAAGTAGCAGTGAAAGTGGGACATGCTGACTGAGTAAGCCAAATTGCCATTACATTAAACTGGACAGCGTCACTACAGAATGCAACAAACACAATCCAAGCAGTAAGCATAAATATCTCATTTGACTTGATGCACCATCCAAGTAATTCCATAATCTCTGCTCTGATGGTGATTGCTACAGAGTCTTGGCAGAGGTAGAGAAGTCAAAATAATTAGATCAAAGCACCACATATGCCATGGTCCGTACACTTGTTTGTTATTCATGAGATGTTTTTTTTTTTTTTTTTTTTTTTAATTTTTGCTTGTGTATGGGTTGTTTGGCTCCTGTCTGGCTTAGCTGGCAGATGGATTATTTGGATCAGTATCATGTAATTATAAATATTCTATTTTAAAACCATTGATTCGGTTTTAAATATTATATATTGCATTATAGTTTGGTAGGTTTATCGTGCCTTGAAGCTTATTGTGACTGCTCTGCTAGAGCTAAGACAAACTGAAATTTGTTCCAAAACTGGCAATATGTTGCAGTTTTGCCTGAAGAAAAGTATTTTGCATCAGTTTTAAACAAACCTTAATCTTTAACTGTGTTGCATGTTTAATTCACTGTATACTCCATAAATATGATCCAAAATGCATTCTTACATGAGTACATGAATATTTTATATAACTTTTACTGAATATTGTATTTATATATTTTACACCTATTGGACCAGGGATTCTAACTGATTTAATTAAGTGGTGTTTGCAAAAATAGAACCAATACAAACATTAGATGTAAATAACCTTACAATCTGGGGAGGCTAATGTACTCATTAAGAAGACATAGTATACAAAGTAGCAACAGCACACCCTGCCGCAGGTTAATCTATATTTTTTCCTTTTCTCTTAAAAAACTGTAATTCAAAATCTCAGTTTCTGACTACATTCAACCAAGCGATAAATCTCCCAAAACATCATTTTAATCTCTGTTGCCAACTGCTGCTAACCCTATTTTATGTGATACACTGAGGGCATGTTAATATTCACATATGTATCCTTTCCAGCAGAGAATAAAGGCAAATGTAATCCTGTTGATGTCCTTATCTGGATGAAAGTGTCCCATAAATCATGTAGCATCACCCCTGGCATGTTCCAACCGTTTTTTTTAATAGAAGACTTCTCACAAGGTCCAATTAAAAGAACCCACGCAGCTCAGATTGAGAGTTTGATATGAGAATTATTTAACAAGGTGCATAAATATGAACTGTTGCTATTTAACAAGGTGTAGGAACATGAATTATGAGCATAATCTCTTTCTCTGCCTCTGCGGGGGGTTTGTAAATTGAAGAATTAGACAAACTCAAGGTCATCAAATTATTATAGATTTTCTTTAGAATGCTGGTCTGGATTCATCAGACGGATGTTAACAATCTGACAAATTCGATCAGATCTTGTGAAGTGTTTTTTTTTTGCTTTGTACTGAGTGTTTTTACACCTACACTGAGCTATTGTCTGTGTTGCTGTGTTTGTGGTGGTGCAGTGGAGCGCCGGCGCCTCACAACAAGACGGTTGGTTCAGAGTTCAAACCTGTTGGCCAGCTGGTGCATTTTTATGTGGAGTTTGCATGTTCTCTAACTGTGCCTGTCTTTGCTCCCACAGTTCAAAGATGTGCATGGTAGGTTAAATGGTGAGTGCATATGGTTATCTGTCTGTCTGCATTAGCTCTGTGATGGACTAGGAACATGCCAGTGTTTGCTGAAATAAGCTCCAGCTCTCCTCGGTCCTCTCCAGCATGAAACAGGAACAGGTAATGGACACATCAGAGTCAAAAGCAGCTTTAAAGTAGTTTTAATCAGTACTTTCATATTTACGTAAGATTACATCACAAGCTATTTAGGGAAAAATAAAACTGGTAGTAATACAGAAACAGTTATTTTCTTTCCTTCTCGGCTCTGTAGAGCTTTACAGCAACTATTGTCTCATTGTTTCATTTTTAAGGCCCACAGATGTGCTGTTTTAGTTCACTCACATCGCTCTCATCAGTATTGTTTTTTGCAGCAAAGGGCAGTGGATTCTAGTGGAAAAGCTGTACAGCTCTGGCACTTAACAGCAGACAAGCAAGTTAGTGACTACACAGTGGAGTATTTAGCAGCTAAAGAGCCCTTTACCATCAAGGACTGTACCATCGACAAACTAGGACAAACAGGTGTATGGGCAGAAGAGCATTTGTAAATATATCACATGAAGAGGAGTGTTTGAGGTGTGGATGGCTTCAACTCAACTTCCACTTCAACTTAATGTATCTTTGAGATATTTCTCTTAGCAGTAAGTGAAGACCAAAACCAGAGCATAAACAAGAGTAAATATTTGTATTTTTACTTACATTTGTACTCACTCTTGAACTTAAATTCCTTCGGTGGCCAAAAACATGACTCCAAATGAATGCCTCCATTTCTACTGGATGTGCAAATACCACTCCTGCTTTCTGCATCTGCATGGTTTCAAGGGTTGACATAGATCTTCTCATCACCCCAAGATTTGTTTGTCCACACTGCAAGTGCACCGACTGTACATGTGGCAGGAAAACAAATGATGCTTAAATAAATGCCTGTTATGAAGAGAGACTGTACAAGAAGATTCTCTGTGATGCACATCTTTTAAAACATTAAAAGAGTTTCGGTTGAAGTTGCAATGTCCCAGTCTTTGGAGGTGCTTTGTCTTGTACACGCTTTTCATCAGTGGTGCCCAAACACAGTGGGAAGTTTTAAATTCTCTACACATCCTGTGCAATGTCCACCCACTGCGCTCTGCACACCTCAGGAATAATCACATTGGCATGGTGTAACAGCTCAATCTGTAACTAACAGTTAAATCCTGTGACAAATGCAAAGTTACAGCCTTTCAGGGATATTCATGTGTATTGCTGTGTTTGACAAGAGGCAATACTGACATATCAATTGTAGCATGAATGGAACCAGTTTCCATTTTCAAAGTCTTGAATTGGCCATAGATAAACAACTATTAGTTATTATGTTTCACCACATCATTGTAAAGGTGATAATGTGTCAATATGTGTTGTAAATGCATTCACAACTCATTTCTGCTGCCCATGGCAAATTCTGTTATTTCCGGTTAAAGTAACAAAGAAAAATGAATAAGCAGCATGTTTAACTTACCTACAGCTTGTGATGTAAAAACTGACGAGTTTTTAAAAAATAAATAAAAGATCTATATTTACATATTTGTTGCATAATCAGTGACAAAATAAATGTCTTGAAATATTTTTTTATTGGGAAAGGAATCGTTTTTCTAAGTAAGTAAACCTCCAAGGTTGCTGCATTTGTATTAATATCAGCCTTTTCTTTCAAATAAATAAAAAAGATATCTACAATTTGAATAATTGTAACATCTTTGTGGCATGCAGAGGCTTTTATTGCTAATCAGTATTTGAATGAAATTCATTCAATCAGCTTATATTCTGAACATGAATGAATCCTTTACTGTAGAGGTTTGTTGCACAGAGAGAAGAATCCAAAAAACAAACTTAACAGCATGTTTCATTGTGTCGTCTAGTGATCAGATTTCCTCCTGCACATATGCTCCTTTGTGTACTATATACAATGCCATCTTGCTTGTTAAATGTCAAGGGGAAAGATTTCCATCAGTCAAAGCACATTTAATCAACTTAAACAAGAGGACTCCACGCTATTGTAGAAAAATAAAGAACTTTACATTCATTCCAAAATCTGTAATAGTCACAATACACTCAGGAATGGTTGTATGCTAATGTGGATAAGGACAACAAATATTACAGAGTTTACATTCACCTCTGTGAAGTGCAGAACACAAACTCCCCCTTTAATCTCAGGAAGAGTGATATGACAGATTAGTGTGGAGAAATATGGAGAGTTTCGGAAGCGATCTTTATCATTATCTGGGAGGAAGGCAGTGCTGAGCGTGGCAAGGTCACCAGCATGACAGCATAAGGTCATCAGCACCATGCCAGTCTGCCTGCTGCTCCTCAAGCCTGACCTTGTCAAAGTCAAGTGTTGAGTTGCTAATGCCCCTTAGCCCAGCATGTGCAGCACTAGAAGCTGTAACCGATGCTATATGGCTGGATGTAGCCACTGGCGTTAGTGATGAAGCTAGCACTCCTAATTGCCTCCGCGTGATTCCCAGGCTTGACCCAAACTTGGCTGCCACTTCATCTCCCTCTCGTCTGTCTCTCACTCTGTCTTTTGCCAGAGCTGCACCCATAGCGGGACAGCTGGCTCACATCCAGGAGCATCAAAATATTGTCAGGACCACTCTCTGTGCTCCCGCTACCCTCGTCTCCAAATTAACCTTTAAATCAAAGATGGAGTCCTCTCCTCCCCTGCTTCTCCCTCATCTTGTCCTCTGGGTGAATTAATAAAACCTTAATTTCCTCATTAGCCCTGTCAATTCATGCAGGGAGTAATAGGCACTACTTGGGGAAGTGCTCTCTTACATACAAAAATGTACCGTTGACAATTAGCTTCCTGGGAGCATTTAGAGGGGAGGGTGGTCTTTTGCTCTTAGAGCAGAGAGCGACTTTCAGCACACCATTTTCATATGTGTGTGTGTGTTCAGTTGTGTATGCAGGGATTGTTTTACTATACAATGCAGTACAGTAAGCCAGTCAGTCATTGTTCTCGCTGATTGTTTTTCATGCGCATTTGTGTTGTCTGGAGATTATTACAGACAGACAACAGCAAAATGTTTGAACTTAGATGGACCAAGGGAAGGTGCTCATCATCTTTTCATTCTGTCTGTATGTCTCTCTTCCATTTGATGCACGCAAAAGCTGGGCACTTTGGATGTTTTGATTCTTGTCGGTCCATACAACACCATTAGGGAAGCCTGTGATCAGTCCCAGATTCTTTCTGCCAGGAAATAGACAATCCCAAACATACTGACAGGCTCATACAGCAAAGAACTCTCCTCGGTGACAAGAAAAACAAGGAGTCCTGCAACTGACAGAGAACTGATCGCAACGTCATTAGATCTGTCTGGGATTACATGACACAGGCAGTTGAGACAGGCTAAATCCACAGAGGAATTGTGGCTTGTTCTCCAAAATGCTGCAACAATATGCCTACCAAATACCATGAAAACCTGTGGACCTAAAAGAGCTGGTTTTAATTGCATCGAATATTGATTTAATTGAATTATTTCCTACATTTTGTAAGAAGTTCGCTACTAAACAAGAAATATTAATGGCATTATGTTTAAAAGCATTCACACTTTACTTTTAGTACCTAAAAAAATTGCAAAATATTGCAAATATGTATACATTTATGAATCAGTTTTGGAGCTAATCTTTCTTATTACATTCTGGTTCCATTGCATTTTTTTGCTTTAGTTCCTTTATTAACATAAATTGTTTTGACCATTTCTCATATTTTCCTGTTCTAACTGAAACTCCAGCTAACCCATACTCAGTGTGTGTTGTGTTTGTGCATTCATTTGTACACATGTGCAGCATCAACAACCTCCTTCCTTTGACATGCACATAGATCCTCATCCCCCCGAAGGCACGTGGCTGACAGTGGTGCGCTCGACTCCCCCTAAACTTCTCTGACAGGTCACATGGTGATTCACACTAACTGTGAGTCACCTACAACAATACAGGCTCGAGCGATTTGAGCTTTTCAAGCAGAGGTCGGTTGTTAGATGCTGGGGTAAAGGTCGCACATCTTTTTTTTTTCTCTAAGGTAGACTGTCACAAAACTAGTGAGATGTTATTGTTTATTTTGAGAACTTTAGGTATATGTTATGTAACAGACACTGTAATTTTTGCCATTTGTTATGCCCCGCAGTGCGAAAAGGTACAGGTTTCCAGCAGAGTGAAGAGTTGCTTTGGCAAGGTGTTGCAGTTGTAGAGAAGTTTGTGTGTCTCTCTGGAATAACAGTTTCAAACTGATTTCCTACTTGATGTGAATTTTTACTTCCAATTCCAATTAATTTCAGCTCAGATACACTCTGAAACCCATTAATATGTCCCACTAGTTGTAGCAACACGGTGTATTCTTAGGATGGTAGTAGCTTATCAGGCAATTTTTAAAACTCCCTTGCATTCTTATCTGTTTTTGACTATGAGCTCATGAGGCAGACTTTGTAACACTACTTATAGATATGACCAAATATGACTTTTGAAACTAGAAGCAATTTGAAAGCCTGATGTTTTAATGATGGAGAATTACATAATTTTACAATACGTCACTGATGTGCTAGGGATCAGAAGCCAATCTGATATTAAATCACTGACAATCTGATGGGGAAAAAAAATCTGAATTTGATGGCTTTTAACAGCACATTGACAAAACGCATGCTTGATTAGCCAGACCCAGCAGAACTCTGTCAGACTCGTTTGTCCAGATAAATATGCGATGTGACGGTTGACGTTTGTGATTTCATGTGACTTGGGGACTCAGCTATGCAGTTGACGTTCAAAGCTGGCACACAGGGGAGAATGACAAGAAACTTGGCGCAGAGCATTGGCTGGAGGAGGGTGGCTGTTGATGCCGAGGGAAGATGGTGTTTTTTGTTCAGCACAGCAGGACATCGCAGGCTTGCACTGTCAACACATGCCTTTAAAGCTGCAAGATTCCAAAGGAAACATGAAAAGGTTCTACCCTTGGTGCTCAGTTTTATTTTATTTTTATCTTATGCTTTTGCAAATTATTAACAGTGCTTGTAAATCATGAGTGCTTTTTGGATAAATAGTTACATTTTACAGTTCAAAGCAAAACTGTCAGGATGGGATGTTGGCATTTGTGGATACAAAAATGTGTTTTGATTAGGACACAAAAGAGCAAAGTAAGGACCGACTAGTTAGGTGACATGAAAATCACCGATCATTTAAAGGGAATTATGTGTAATTGTGGTTTGGGAGGCATTTTGGGATTGATATCCACATGTAGATCAAGCTATTATGATTATTTGTTAGTATTTCTTCTATTTGAGCTCTCACCTGTGTTCAGAAATATGCAGCTGTTGTCTGACAACAGCAAAATTAGATGAAACGCTGTCCATGGTCCTGAATCTATTGCTACATTTCCTCTACAGTCAGCCAGGACAGACTGTTCACTAATGTGGCTGTAGTAAAATTTGCGCTCAGCATCTGAATAGTTCCTATTTATTTACTTAAAAGAATTAACATTAGAAATGGCATGAACAGTTTGCATGTTTTACATGCCCATGTAGCTGCTTATTACCTGCATTAGGTGTCCAACATGAATTCCAAGGTGTTGAGATATTTATAGCTAACTGCTCTATTTTTCTGTTTATCTGAGTTCATTTTCCTTTAGTAATCTCCCAAATATAATGCTAGAATGACATAACAGCCTTTTCTCTATAATATTTAAATTACATTCCTACAGCCGATGAATCATCATGCAATATAAACAAAAATACTTTATTTATAAGTATTCTACATGAATCATTTGTAGCTTTATCAGTGTACAATGTTTTGACATTAAAGCATGTATTTACTATTGAATGCTTATATAGGACACTTTTGCATGGTACTATATTTAAAAAACAACATTTTGAGACCTAAATTTCACCAAACAAAGGGAATAAGCTAGTTATAACCTAGTTTTTTAGGGTCCACAAGATAACCAAAAACAGGCAATTTATTGTTCAGTGACATAATTAGTAAAAGAGAAGGTGATGACACTAGAAAGAAAATAGGGCTGGTGAGTGTTGCTAACTCAACAAACCAATTTAAACCAAATGAAGGCTAACAGAGTTGTAAAAACTAGCTAAACCGAAACAATAAAAGAACAATTAAACTCCTTAGCCAAACTTAAAGACACAACAGCTATGCCAGCAAAGTGAGAAAAAAAAAGGAACACATTCCAGCGAGTAACCATTTTGGTGGCTACAGGACTGAAAACGATGGACAATGAGTAACTTCTAACCAAATTAAACAGCTGCTAACAGAAGTTGCATATTTATATGAAACATGAACAATGAGAGGCACCAAGACGAGCTGCTTGCACTAAATCACAGCCACCCTGACTGTGAGGTTGACTGCACAGATGTGGTAATTGCTGCAGTCTGGTTGGAGGAGGAAATGGGGTGGTGGACCAATCAGGTGGGGTCTGGAGCATGCTCTTCAGCCAGCTGTAATCAAGTCAATGCAAGCTATCTCCCCACAAAGGCCACAAAGGACGGAAACGGAAGGCATTCGACCACCAGGGGCCATAACAGGCAGAAATTAGAAGGAACTGAGTCCTTCTGTTTGCAATTATGATTCACTACTTCGAATTTCACCACAAAAAATTGGTTGCTAAACTACCTTCACTGGAATCCTTCATGGGCCTAGCAACTGTAACTGAGGAGGGTGGAGCTCAGTGATGGGTCAGTTACACTAAATAAGGTTTTTTTTTTTTTAGGACTTTAAATGTGTCTCCCCTCGTCCTACTTTATGGAAAGTCATCACCCTTGAGTCTGCAGACTTGCCTTGTATTTACTGTGCTCACATTTCTATTTGAACCTAACGTGGAAAGTTCCAAACACAAACTTGTGCTAAATCCCAAAGTTGGTCGCTTGAAGTCAGTTGTTACCTCTATCTCACTTAATCCTTGCGTTTCCACTAAACTGAAAAAAATATAAAATGATATTTTCAAAGCAGAGTGCTTTGAAAATGTTTAGCACAGAAACACCTTTTGAGGTACAGGAATCGAGTGCATATTCAACGCCTCTCTCTCCTTCCTCTCAGTGTTTCAAAGTTGTGATAAGATGCGACAGTCTATCAAACCCCAGCGAGGGTTTTATACCATCTATGCTGCGGTGCTCAGTTATCTTGGTGGCATTTTGCTAGCGATATAACAGAGAATCAATTATGAGTACACAGATATGCGAAAGGTTTAGTCGGCAAAAGATGCTTCTTGACAGTTTGATGATATGATGGCATAAATAAGCACCATACATTTTATCCTGAACTAAAAATACTATCCCCTTGAGCAAATGGCTGCATGTTAAGATAAAAAGAGGGGAACAGCTTTTACAAAGGCACAGAGTGTGGAATTAGAGACATGAAAAGAAACAACAGTCACGATAGTAATGATTTCTTGCTGGTTTTTTTTTCATTATACTGTATGTCTCCACTGGCCCAACTAATATTTTGTCCCAGTATTCAAAGTGTTATAGCTACATAAAATAAAATGTACAATCTTGGATAAGATATGTGCAAGTGATGTGTTTACTGCAAAGGGATCTTTAAACACAATGTTTTTTTTTTTCACTTTTATTAAAAATGCAGTGCACTATGTCATCACCAGCTTCAGCTAATTCTCCAGTCTGCCTTAGAAATCTGCACTGAGAAGATGATGACATTATACACACAAACAGTGTCTCGCGAATAAATAAATGATCATAAAAAGCAATCAATAGATTAAACATTGTGAAATGTATGATTTGAACAGTCGTGTGAAAATAAAAACTTATCGAAACAACACATTCATCAAAACATCAGAGCATCTGTGATAACATCTATGCAAACATATGACAAAGAATATTTATACAAGAATTGTAAACAAGACTTTAATATGTTTTTTTTTAACTTAAATATTACTGCAGTGATATAAAATGTTAAGCACAGGTTGCATGAGCTTGAGTATGAAATTAAATATTATTGATGCATTCAGTGCTGGGACAAAATGCTTTAAAGGTGCTTTAAAATCAGATATATGGGAGGAGGAATGGGGATTCAGGTCCCTTTAGCTCCTCATTCTTTCGCAAGAGGAAGAGGGTTAGTCAAAAGATTTAAGATGAAATGACACACCGTTTTGGATTCTTAAAGAAAAGACCTCTGAGGCTTTACAGCTGCTGTTGATACACTTCCACCGAGCTGCATACACTTCAAACAACTCTGGAAAAGGCGTGCAAGAACCCCCAAAAGGCTTTCTAATCAAATGTCACAAGACCTTCATGGAAACAGAGAAGCAATTCAGCCTATAGCGATGTCAGTGAAACGGCAAAAACTAACACATCAAGAGGACTTTGTTTCTAAAAACCTCCTTAACCTTGTTGGCAGTGACCACATGCCTCTCGCACTGACCTCGTGATGGATCGTTTTGTTTGGCTGCATTTGGTTTATTGTACATAATTGAACAATAATAGAATATTGATCCAACAGAAATAAACTCATGTCAAACACCCTACGTTTCGCAATAATCCTTCAATGCCACAGTGAAATGGCTTCAGCAAAAGGTCAGTTTTGAAAAACAAAACAAAACAAAACACAGTTTAGCTTTTTTAGCATTTAATTTTCTTTCTACAAGCTGTAAAGGTAATTTCAGGTTACACTAAAGCTACTGTATATAAAAGCAATCCTGGCCTGTCATGAAAGGTGCTTGTTTCTTCACAAACATGCTGCTGCTCTGGGGTCACCTTCTTTTCTTCTAGTTGGCAAAGCACTGCTAAAATGGGGACAGAGAGGGTCTGGGTAAGGCAGAAATTTAGCTTCCTTTCTTTATTTGTGTCTGGGCTTGATATGGAGATTCCTCAATCAAGAAAAAATGGCAAAATCCCTCCTGGCATTGGAGATGCTGCTGAGATTAATAGACAATTCTGCCATCTCCTCTCTCCATGTAGAGGACAGCAGCACACTTATGCCACACTTGTATGCTCCTCCAGTTGCACATACTGTGGTGATGACAAATGGGGAAGGACACACATTAGCCCTCTGCGTACCTCACGCAGCTTCCTACCCGGTAATGGATTCACCTCCATGCCATCATCACCTTCTATTAGGCCCAGGACAGAATCAATAGTTTTCTAAATGCAGCTGAATCATTCATCATAAGACTCCTTTTGCCGTCCACCCCATCTACCGCCTGCTACCTCTTCAACCTGCCTTACTAGTTTTGCCTCCTCACATTAAGAATTGCGTTCTCATTTATGCAAACCCCAAAAGAGAAAGGCTTGATCAAGCTGTGCAAGGATGCCATCACTTTCCCAGACTTCAGTACGCGTGAAAGCACAACACCTCAAACCAAAATCAAATATAGATTCTTTTTTATCTTATCTCTATCCAGTTTAGTCTCTATGGGGAATGCACACTGCATTGTGAAGTGCATCACAACATAACTGGGTTTTTCGTCTTGCTTTAGGACTTTCTGGGTTTATTTTATGTTTTGCTTTCCTGATGAATTACTATACATAACTTACATCTTTGATGGAGTGTATTTACATTGAAGATTAACAGATTATGGAACAAGATTCAGTTCATGCATTGCGATGAGAAAAAACATTCTGAATGTAGTGATGTATCACCTAATGTCAACATGCAAAATCAAACAGCTATTAGGCTGATTTAAGAGGTCAATCTAAGTTTTTCAGCAGGATCTCCTCACCATGAGAGTTTGTGGGCAGCATCAGATAGACCTGGCCTTTATTCCACCAGCATTCTTCTGGGAGGCTGGGCACTGGCTGCTAAGACATGATTAATTACTGCAATAAAGCTCATTATGGAGATTAAGTAGGAGTTACAGGAGCATTATTGATCACTGTCCTTTAAATAACCTTAAAGTTGCTTGTTTGTGCATGTTGGTATGATGCTAGTCAATGTAAAGGGCAAAATGGGAGGAGGAGATTCAATGGAATGTTGCTCCAACACATTGACATATGACATAAAATCCGTCCTGGATGGTAATGTGACACATGTTGGCATGATTGAAGTGACATGAGGCCCTAACACTTAACATGTCCTCGTGACGGTTGTCACTTGATCTCACAAGTGGATGATAATTAATGTTAATACAGAGTGACTACCACCCAATCATAAAAACTCACTTATTGTTGCTATTTTCTTTCAAAAACGACCCAGCCAGAGAATCCTAGGATACTTATTTAAAATTTTGTGTCAAGTTTTATTTTAACACAGTTTGAAGCAATGGTATTAGATTAAGATGTTTTAACATACTTCTGTTCCTGATGTGAACCATGCTGGGTCAGGCTGTGGTTCTTTTAAGTGTAGGTTTGGAGTCAACTACAGTTATTGGACTGACTATTTCCCCCTTTTCTCCATTGTCTACTTTCTCATGGCACTACAGCAGCAAAGAAATCGTGGCTGTTGCTCTTTAAATTCTGCTCAAATCTATTTAAATTATATTCGTGTATTTAGGATTTTATACAGTCCACTAGTAAATCACAGATTTGTAAATTTTCTGTTGTTACTTATATCACTTACATCATTCACATGTATATTTGTATATAAACACAAATCTTTCTATAATAATATTTCTTTTTTTTTATCTCAGAGCTTTTATGTACAGAATAAAAAAGGAAGCATATTACGTTGAATGCATTATTCTTTCCTCAGCTTTTGTTACCTCAATCCCTTTTTAAAATCCTCTTAACCCTGCTAGCTTTTGACCCCCCCCCCAGTATTGACAGTAAGCCCTTGAATCTCTCCATGAAATACATAAATGCTTTTGTATTTTCTGGACATTGATTCTGTGTTAACTCCTCTAGTATGAATACGCTGTCGATGATAACATTCAAACTTTATTATCTTTGCAGCCATTTTATCCCTGATTCTGTCACTGTGTGACTACAGATTGCTTGACTGTCATACACAAGTATTTGTGTTGTACTACACAGAACTATACATACTTAAAGTCAAGAGGACTTTCATACCCATGGCACTTATCAAGGTCAATACTTCTGTTGTGGCCCACAAATTCACTAAGTCTGGAAAAAAATACCTTGAGTCATCTGAGATCCACAACCATGCTGCTGAATATAACATATCAGGTAGCTTGCCTTTCTCTTACCACATAAGTCACCTTTTATTTGTCAAGAGTGTGGCCAAGGACAAGTGTAGGGAGTTTAAGATCACCTTCAGTGGGCTGTTTCGCATAGCAAAGAAAAAGAAGTCTGTAGATTATGTAGTTAAGTAATAGAAAAAGACTCTTATAATAGTCCAATTAGTAGAGATGACCGACATGGAGATGTGCAGGCAGCAACCTCTGGAGCTACAAAATAAAATGAAGTTCCTGCTGTGCCTTTAAAGGCCACTTGAGGCTGGTTCCAAAAGCAAGTCATGCTTATAGACTTCCAAGTTAAAATGCTGAACTTCACTGCAGAAATGAGCACGTTTACGGGCTGGAACAAAAAAAGATTTCGAACTATTCTATAATAAAAATAAGTCCCTGGTGAGCCTGGGTTATTTGAATGACAGCAGAGGGGAAAAAATGGCTATATGACTGGGTCTAGTGTTGTACATGTTGATTGCAGTTTTTTATTTTTGTCAGCTGAATAAGCAAAGAAATTCAAATGTACTCTTTTTTGCTGATGTATGGCATTGTATCTATCTATCTATCTATCTATCTATCTATCTATCTATCTATCTATCTATCTATCTATCTATCTATCTATCTATCTATCTATCTATCTATCTATCCATCTATCTATCTATCATATTTTTTTCCTGCAAGAAACACACATAATATTGAATAGATCGATGATTTCTGAGCTTGTTAGCCATTAGGACACTCTATTTGGGCTCCTAAATTATACAAAGAAAAATGCTGCTTATAGGGTGGAGAGTTCCGTTCCAAGATCGTTGTGCTAAAATGTATAAATAAATATGTTGTAATGCTGCCTTGTGCATATTTGTCCATATCAGGACCGATCACTTTGAGCAGCAACACCCTCCATCAGCACTATAAGTTGTCAATTGAGACAGGCCAGGAGAAAAGCACCTGCTCCTCCCATGCGGCTGACAGGTGCTAACCCGTCACTCACTCCTCAGTTTGCCTCGCTACTCACCATTGGCTTCACGTTTACACTCAGACCAACCACAACACACAGCTTGCCTCCAAGAAGGGAAAACTCATTTAAAATGATGACGACAGCTGCTTGGGTTTTGTACCATTTGCTATGTTGGTCACGTCCTTGAATAAAAGGACCTATTCCTATCACACTAATAATGCCGGGCTGCACATGTCACGCTCAGCACTGGTATGGGGGCGTTTTGAGCATGTCAGCGAGATAAGAGAATTGCAGGGTGCATGTTCACTTGCCTTATCGGACTACGCCAGGAGAGGGTTTTGCCTGCTTTTTACAAATGGTACAACCTCAAAGACGCAATGGCAGAATATGCATGTGATGCAGGTGGGCAAGAAAGGAATAGAGAAGATTGGGCTATAGTAGAAATAGGTCATTTATGACTAAGAAATAAATTCAATCTTACAGAATATAATACTTGTTAAGACATTGTGATACTGTCTACTGCTTCAGCAATAAGGACATATGTTTCTTTGGTTTCTTTTGAAAGCACAAACATACACACACTCAAAGTCACCATACTGGACAAATAACAGGACAGTTGCTGACACACAATTATAACGCAGGTTCATAATCCTTAGACCAGGATTAGTTCTGATACACCCACCCCTGACACTTTTCCACGTGACACCGTATGTCCTCTGCTCTAGGCGATGTAATGAAGTCAAAAAATAATTCTCTAAAGTCTTTACCATAACCTCACAGTGCAGGAGCAACACAACTGCACCTGCTCATGTAAGGAAAATACCCCTAGCTCAACAGATAAGTCAAGGGCACAGAGTTAAACTGAGGCCTTATTCGGTGCTTCTACAAGTTCTCCAGTTCACTATCGGTAATCAACAGGTGAGTAAGCATCGGCTAGTAGACTGGAGTTTGGCAGACAGAGATAAGCAGATTCATTGACATGGGACACTTTGGCATCATTTCATTCCCAGGCCTATTACACCTTATTGATCTCTGCTCTAGTTGCTTTCTAAATCCCACAGCACAAATAAGGCAGCTGCTTTGACTGAGAAATTCTCTAAAACTAGCCTCCCATCACTGCCAGACACGTGCTTCCAGCAACAGCATCAGCCCAAACATCATTTGAAAGTATTTTAGGTTAGTAATTAAACTCCCCCTTGTGCCGTATCCCTATTAGCTCGACTTTTGATCATCCGGTGGCTTGATATATGGAGTGGGTGGTTTCAGCAAGTATGCAAATGCGAATTTTATCTCCCGTCCACAAATGAAACATTGCAAAACATCAAGGAGTCTGATTTGTTTAATCTTTGCATCCTTGCCTCATTTAGGTACTTACACACAAAAAACCCCACAAAATTAAGGCAATGTTTGATTGATAAAAGATGTGTACTTAACATAAACACCGCCTTCAGCTGCAGCTCTGAAAAAACAAAACAAAACTGAAAGCCTTTCACTTTTGAATATACTTTTCATTTAACCAAAACACCAAACTACATCTTGCATGAAATTAAAACAATGGGGCCTGCACAGTTGAACAAATGGTAAATGGAGGGAGAAAAAAGGTAATAGCTGCCTTAGAGGCCCTTTGTCATCACAAGAAAATGACAGCGGAATGTAGAGAAAAACAGAACTATCCAATGAGACGAACTGTGTCATACAAACATCAGAGATGTGCAGATTTACAGGGGAAACAAATGGATGCTGGTGGATCACAGAGTTAACCAACACGGAAAACCAAAAGCAATAAGGTAAGACAGAATATCCGTTCGTCCCTCAGCAGCATACAAGACGTGTGGATTCTATATAAATGAGATATTCCTGAAAGGGGACTTGTGTGCCTAAAGTTTAAAATTAACAAGAAATTGTCAAACCAGACAGATGATTCAGGACACAGAGAACACTTACAATCATCACTATCTATCCATTCAAAAGATTCTAAACCATCATTTCAACTTGGATTTCACAGGAAGCTTTTCTCCCTGTTGTTAGGCAAGGATGTAATCTTCAACCAGTGTTCTCTGTCCTGGACCTGCTGTTCTGGCATCCGATGCGACTTGAAATATGGATTGAAGTTAATGTTTATGTATCAACTCAAGGGACTCCATTTCACATTACATGGCCTATTTCTGCATTGAGATACTGGCAAACAGATGTTACCATAATGTTAATACAGCTACTGCCCACTGCTTGCTTTCATCAGATGATCTGATCAAGCTTTTCAAATTTTTACATAATTTTATTCATGTGAGGTTTTCACATGAATTGGTTTCCTAAATTTGGACTCTGGGCAGCTTCGAGATCTGAGATCAACAGACTCTGAGTCCTAATGAGAATGATAATTATGGAATTCATCCGGGCCTAATAGTACAACAGAGCTAATGTGAGAGTTTAGAAGAGCCCAGTAAAGTGGAACTTTTCCACAGTGTCCTGAGTTGAGGTATAATCAGGTTCAACTGACCTGTATGGGTTTACTATAAATGTGCATTGGATGACTTAAAAATTGATAAGCATATACATTTAAAACAAAAGTGAAATGTTCTAATCGAGCCAAACTGAGCTGGTGAATTTTATGACATTTCCAGAAATCACATGATCACAAACTATTCTCATGCAATTCCATATTGTTGTGTTGCTAGTTCTTGTTACAAATGATGGTGCAAATAAGGGACATTTTGCATTATATGTGAAGCCTTCATAATATTTTGAAAGGGTCAAAGACCTGGATAGACAGTAACAGAATCCCACCTGACAATATTTAGTCAGTAGTTTTCATTGCACTGACAGTCACATAATCTGATGTTTGAAGGTTTTTTCCTCCTAAGACTGCTTCATAAATATTTGTTATGCTACTTTCTGTGAAATGCACAGTTAGTGAAAAGGCAGCCAGTTTAAGCTCTAAGTGCACTACCCACTGCTTTGCTTTGAAGGGCTGCTGCCACTTCCTTTTTTCTGTAGGAAAGTAGTGCTTCAGGACTTCTTTGTTTGAGGAAGTATTTGTCATTGAACCAGGCCTCCTGAATTTGTCCATCATTCCTCATACAGGTCAACAGTGAAAGTCAATCAACTATTGAACTTTGGTGTGGCTATTGTCCCAAAATGCAACAAAAAGCCCCAACCTTCACTTCACCAAGGTAAGAACTACCATTTTTATGGGCTGAATTCTTGGCTGTGTTCTGTCAGTAATTGTATGCTTAGTCGCTGCTGCTGGTTTTGCTCTGTCTTAGATTCTTGGCAGTTTGTTACCTGGTTGCTAATTGCTGCTGCTAAATGCTGCTGTCATATTTGCTGTAGCTTTCATGGTGAATGACTGTTTTGTAGTGACTGCTCTTGACCTTTTCTTTTGGTTAGTGCTTGACACTGCATCATAATGTTTTCATGCTGTTACTTGTCACAGTTTGTTAGTTTGAGGATTGTTTGGTGTTTTGGCCCAGTTTTGTTTTGGAGCTTTTCTTCCCCTTGGTTGTTGCTGTTTTGAGTTTTTTGTGCTGTGGTGATTCTGTCTCATCAACAGTCGACTATAATGCAATTCTTTTGATTTGAACATCAGTCCGGTGATTTCATGAGATTTTGCCAAAGCTGTCATATGGTTTGGGACGAAATCGGTTTTGAGGCATGTTTTCTATTTCAGCTGTTGCTGTCGTGGGTCTTGGTGTCGAGGGTATTGCTGTAAAAAGGCTCTATGGACTTATTTTAGATCCTTGTAATTTAGGCTTTATGGGAAACTCAGCATTGGTATTGTTTATCTGCTGTGGGCCTTAAATGATCACTTAAAGCTGAAACAGAAGTTTTTCTGTTAGATACCATGACAAATCTGCCCAGAGGTTTTATTGCTGAGAGATTTAGGATATTTGCTTCACTTAATCAAGCTTTTCATTTTAAGATGCATACCATATGAACCTGCAGAGATTTTGTCAGCACTACTGGTTGTTTTGCTGTTATTTAAGATTTGCTTGCGTGTGATGGTTTGCTCATGCCTGCGGTTATGATTTGTCAAGCTATCTATATATTTACATTGGTATCAATTGTGGTTTCCCTATAGTGCCTGATTGGATTTTATTCTATTTTTCTATTTTTTACTCTTTTAGTTTTTTGCTTGTTGTTTGGCTATTAGACCAAGAAATATGAATATTTGCTGTTGCTTTGCCAGATTTGCTCTACTCTTTAGTAGAAGATCACAGATACTACAAATACTTGCTGCTGCCGCTGCATGTACTGTAGCAATTTTATAAACCTCATCTGTTTTGTACCTAAACATAATTAAACAGTAAACAGGGGATTCTGAGGCAGTATAAAATACTGTCACAAAATCAAGCAGTGCATCTTTTAAAGGTAAAAACTCAGGACCGTAGAAGTGACCCTGACACCAATGACACTGACTTGACTTGAATTGTCACTGTATAATTAGACAACTGCATAACTGTATTTAAGATTGCTTGTGTATTATCACTTTTTACAAAGATGCCAAAGAAACATACGTAGGGATTTTCCAGTAATGGTTTTAATAAATCTCTTAAAGTGTTATTTAGAAGACTGTGAGAGTTCGAGTCCATACTATGACTAAAATTTAAAAGCAGTTTGACATGTATTTTGCCAAGTACTATAATATTCTTAGTCTGAAAATATATGATTCCTTCATCCGGGCTGATCGCAACAAATCTTCAGGCCTTGTCTGACAGCCCTTCTAACAGATTATCTCTGATCCCCATCTTAAAAATACTTCATTTCCTTTAGCCAAACCATTACACTTACTGATGACTGCTTCTGCTTTCCATCATGTCTTAGATAAACAGAAGATGAATCAATGTTTAGAGTAATGCTCCCTAACTGATGATGAGTCATAATCACATTTATGCCACAGTGTTATCTGTTTCGACTTGTTCCTCTTCACTTGCACTCCTCTCACTCAAACTGTTATCAGTCAAAAGCCTGACAGCGGCTCTCTGTTTCCCAGCCTTGTACGTGTCTTTGTCAGTCCACGTCTCAGGCATTCGGACAAGCTGCTATCGGAAAAGGGTGCTTCCAAGCCATTACTTCCACCTGTGTGACAACAGCCAGCGTTATCTACTCTAGTGATGTGAGCCTATAGCTGAGATGCTGATTAATAGACATGGGGTCACGTCACCCCTCTCTCCCTGTCTCTCTCTTAGTCTGTCTGTCTCTCACTTTCTCATTCACCCTGTTTGTCGCCGGGTGAACAAGATTGGAGGAGGCCAGCTGAACCAGACAAAGAAAACGAGTATTACAATAACAAGGTCATTTGGAGGTGATAAACATTAAGTGTGAATAAATGTTTTTAAAACTACTCTCTCCTGGGAAAACTCACACATTAACACACACACACACACACACACACACACACACACACACACACACACACACACACACACACACACACACACACACACACACACACACACACACACACCGTCTTCTCCTCTGTTTTTAATTAAAAGCCTGAGTGACAACGTGGCCTATTTCTTCCATGGCTGTTTCAAATAGAGAGAGAGATAAGACTTATATTTAGGGGGCCTTATCACACTCATCTATTTACTGCTGGTAATTTTTCTTTTCTCGCCTTACAAGAAAGTGCAGACTGAAAAATCCCCCTCTATCCTCTAGGTTTCATATCTCCAAAGCAAAACTATGCCCCCCCCCCCACCAAATCCTCCTTCTGCCCCTAGAACATGGTGTGTAAAAGTGAGAAATGGAGACAATGGATTTTACTCGTGTCCTAATGCACTTTCCATCTAAGCTGCTGATTGAGTCAATATCCTACCAGCCCAATGAATGATTAACACGCCTGTTTTTGCAGTATGCTCTGGTGCAGGGGCGTTCACTCCTCAGCAGGGCCAGGTCTCATGTCTAAACATTGTCATTTCTGAGCCCTGATCCATGCAGGATGCATAATGACAGACTAACATTAAAGCCTCTACAACACCAAAGAATCTGTTTCTCCTTGGTCTATTTTTGCATCCCAGTAAGGAGTCACTTGATCCTACCTCCTTCCTGACAGTTCAGCCACTGGATATCATTTTGTGTCTGCCTGTAAGATTAGCATAAAAGCGAAAGGGAAAACATTTTACTCTGAAAACCAACTGGAGATATGACAAGCTCTGAAACATTTTTATGCTCAGCTTTGATTAGTTTGGCCTGGTTTATGTCTGGTATGTCTGAAGGCAATGTTTAATCAAAAGAGATGTACCCATATTGCTTTGGAATATATTATGCAACGCCATTCATACTGTTTGGATGAGTGAAGTGCATTTGTAAGCAAATGAGTTGCATTGTTTGTGGTTTTAACCTTGAGAAAGGCAACCTGTGATAATAAAGCTCTTGTCAGACAGCCAGCCCCACTGTGATCGGCCGTGTCCTGTTAATGTGAGATGTGGTTGCGTCTGCACCACCAGCATTCTGTCTTCATTAATGCTGGACGGTTGCACACACAGACTTCACACACAGCATCCTGGAGGATATGAAGGTAGCATAGCTCCAGCAGGCTTTTCATCGCAAAAGAAATAAATGGGAATGTAAATGTGAGAAAGACTTTCATTTTAGCTGCTCTTGCCTTGTCAAATAAACTTTCACTTTGTATTTGAATGAACGACAACCTTTTGTGTGTTTGCTGGTAAAAAAAACTGCAGTAGAAGACTTTGATCTGTTGTTGCTTTGAAAGTTGATTAACCGGGTGTGATATTAGCTACATTTTCATTATGGTTAACGATGATTGGCCTCCCACATCGTTTTTTAAACCATTTTGCAGTCTGATTATCAACATATTCTCTTTTCACATGATGTCACAAATGAAGTCTAGCAACATACAGCAGACATGACCAGCTCAAAACCTACTTCCAAATGTAATATTATACGTTTGGATTCTTTTAGCAGTCTGCTCATTTGTGGTTGCGGCTGATTGCTGCTGCTGTCATTTAAAAAGACAATTGTCATCTGCAACAGATTATATTAACTGCAAGTAACTAGAATAGCTAATATGAAACCTGTGGTTGTTATCTGGTGAA
The DNA here is from genome assembly GCF_022539595.1 of Amphiprion ocellaris. Taxonomy (NCBI): domain Eukaryota; kingdom Metazoa; phylum Chordata; class Actinopteri; family Pomacentridae; genus Amphiprion; species Amphiprion ocellaris. Next base: position 20,373,138 of record NC_072774.1, read on the forward strand.
TGTGCTGTCTGCAAGCTGGTGTCTGTGTCTGGCAAGAAAAAACAAACAGCTTCTGTTACACTGTTCTATGACCAAAACTTCATTGTCTGTTTTGGTGGTTCAACAAAGCCTGAAACCTCCCAAGAGGGATGAAGTAGTAAATTGCATCATCATAGCTTTAGGAGAATTTGTGAATGAAAATATTAAAGTATCTTTTTTATTTTAGGATGATTGGCCACACAGTCCTGGATGAGCACTGGTGATAAATTTTGAGAATACAATGCAGAGAGTCTGCAGTGTAGTGTGTTGGATATATTTTACCAGTATTTTATATCTTTTGTGACCATATCACATTTCAGATTGTAGCTAAACAATTTTTAACATTTACAGGCTCCCAATCAAAACTGCTGAGTAAAAGTACATTACAAATATTAGAGCTTTTGGTATTCATAAATATGGTTAATGGCAAATGTCACATGTAGAATGTATGTAAGCCTGATAGCAGATGAGGATTCAAATTCAATTACTGACAGGATTCAAGCTCCAAAATATCCTTTACAAAAAGATGGATGCGGTTAGCCAGCTAACCCACTTGATGGTGATAAACATTTAAAAGAAACAAATTCATACATCTCAAAGTGTCTAAGTATGATGGCAAAACATAAAAACATCTGCAATAATTAAATTAGATTTATAACAGGAACTTTATAGCCTCCTAAAGTGGAAATTTGAAATCCAATCTGTAGAGATATTTGTTGTATTTTTCAATAGCATAGATGAACATACCTTTGCTATTGTTGAGAATATGTCAGCTGTAAAATGCAGAGAAACTGTCCATGTTATATACAAATTCCAACAACCACCCTCACTTAGCACACATGCAGAATAATCACATCATAGATAAAAATAAATAACTCAGAGGGAAATGTCTTTCTATATTGCCATAATTCATTTATTAGTTTATCAACCACATCAAAGCCACTTTCTTGCATTCTGTTTTCTCTAATTCTGCTGGGTTTTTTTTGAATTGGAGATCTTGACTCGGTATCGAGCTCCTGTACTGTAGCGTTGTGTCCTTGAGGTTCTGCCCATTTCTCCTCTCTCACTGCCTTTTCCCTGTTCTCTCACCCATTCCCCCCTCCTCACAGTGGGAAGATTTTCTAATATCCATTACTTCCACCAGGGTCAGTGCAATCCCACTGGGTCCTCCAAAGACTTGGCAGGTGCCGATAAGGGCCTTGCTCCAGACACTGTAATAACTTAACAAATCCCTCCATGACCCAGAATCCCCTTCACCAGTGTGGCATCCCCCTATTTTCCATAAAACCATTAAAATCTACCTGGTGTCATGTTGGGAGAGGCAACGGTGGGGTTGCGGTGCACTCCATGCCTTGCACATCTCCAAGCCTTTCAGCTATTACGAATAAAATGAACAATAAATCTATCAATAGAGTAAGACGACATTACAATTCAGCACCTGCTGTCAGCATGCTGTTGGGACAGAGTTGGTTCATAGACTTCATGGATAGGGTGTCAGTGTATCTCTGATTCAACCAGGCGTAGTGTGCATGCAGTTGAAATCATGCTCTGTCTTTCATGCTTTAATTTTCTTTCATCCATTCCTTCACTCTGTTCTGCCTTTCACTCAAACACAGTGGGTCATTTTGGCCAGGCCTCCTGGAGCTCTTATCCGATAATGATACCCGCTTCACTGGGTATCAGACCACAGCTCCACCCATTTCCCTTCCTCCTCCTAACACCCAGCTTTCAACCTGCCAATCATGCTTTAGCCGCATTCAAGTGGCAATAGTGTTAATGATTCATTTCCCTTGTAATCCCCGCTCAGGCTGATAAGCTCATGACGGCTGCCGTTATTTGCGGCTGTTTTCCATTGTTTGCAGTGTTAAATTAAGCCTCAACGATCCATCTGTTGAGCCTCTGTGAGCAGACAAAAACCCATAGGCATGAGCTGCTCTAATAGATTAACTAGCCATAGCCTACTGCACAAAGAAGGTGAAACATCTGTGTCTGAAATCAGCACTGCTTCTAGATGAGCCTTTCACTGAGATTACGGCTGAGTTTGATGATTGTCAAACAAATGTTCTCTCCCCAAGGGAGTCACAAAACCAAAATCAAACATACACATGCAGCTATATAGGTGAAATGGTATAGTGCTTGTCAGTTCAAAATTGTCATTTCATTCACAGTCTTTTGGGGTTTTTGTTGGCCATTTGTCTTATGCATTTGACCTTAAACTGGTCAACTGACTTGAAATATTTTTCCATAACATATACATGACTAAATATGCAACAATAAAACATCATCAAGAATGAGACTGACTATTGGTGGACAGCAGTTGAACAACAACTGCAAATCATCACACAACTGTCGTGTGATTCAGACGTTGCTAAATACTGATTGGTGCACGAAAGCATTCAAAACACACTGTTGTAATCCATTTAATTTCAAACATGGGGGAAATGACAGAAACCTTGTGACAACAATCGATTCTTCTCTATCTTTGGCAGGAAAAATTGTGATTGCTTATTGAGAGAATATGTTTTTATGTTGGATTTCATCTCCATCAAATGCCGAGTGAGACTTCAGCTTGTCTGACTTGAGAAGTGAGTCAAATTGAGTCTCTAGTATTCTAATCATCACATAGTGTCTGTCAGGGCAAGGTGAACAACGGCCCCCTCATAAAGACATCAGGTTAAACATCAGTGGAGCGCGCCATGGGTAATAACAAGTTTCATGAAGCCATAAATCTGCCTAATCTAATGATTTGGCTCACCTGCTGCAGCACTTTGATGTGTCATGGTGGCTACTTGTCATTTCAAGGGGATGTGTCGGCAAGATGTCAATGGTTTCCCTAAACTGGACAGATTTATTTTTGCATACGACTGGGTGTGTGGTTGATTTTAATGTGCCTTGCAGGAAAATAGGGTTGAACAATTCACAGAGTTAACTCATTGTTTAAATTAACCGGTGCATGCCAGTTTTGTTGACATAGGTAAAGGCATGAAGCAGTGCTGCACATCATTGTTAAACTTACTCAATTGAAAAGAAGCAGAAGATGCTTTGTTTATAGTATAATATTTATTAATTTTGGGCTTACTTGATCCAATTAGTATTGCACTTTAAAGTGCCATTTCCGTGACTGGAATGTCACCCTTTCTTTGAAATGCCTTCAATGGCAGCTTAAAAGACAACTGCTACCTTATAACATGATGTTCTGAAATATGACTCCATTGAGAATTTAGAGGGTAAGAACTGACCCTGGATGATGATGTGCTATTTTGTTCCAGTTCCTTTCACAAGACGTTATGCATTTCTTCTAATTGAATGGAGGCTGTCTCAAGTTTCATATAAATGACCACAGTATGTCTTCAACAATGTAGCCTAATGGCAGTTTGAACAAACAGTTCCCGCCCAGCGTCGAGGACACATCCCTCATTGGGTCTTTCCTGCCCTAAGAGCCTCTTTTAAAGGCAGCTTTGCTCCACCATAAAAGCTTGCAATTATGGGAGGCTGCCAAGTGTTCTGAAAGTCACCTTAGTTTCTTGCTGTTTATGAGATGTGACAATATTCAAGGAAAATCTGTCTTACCCTTTAATAATTCTCTCTCTCATGGAAACATAAGAGCATACAGACATAAACAAGCACTCAAGTGTACGTTTTTGGGTCCGCAATAACAATCACTGCTGCAGGTTTCCATTAATTGGCTGATAGTGGTGTAAAAATAGTTGCTCTCTGGCATTTCAAAGAGCTCAGGTTTAATGAAAAAGCTTTTAAACTTAAATCAAAACATTTTGAAAATATCTTAAAACGGTACCAATTTAGCCACTCTCTTTATAATTTCCTCACATTTGGTGTCTTTGTAAGTGATTTAAATCTTGCCTGGGAAAGTAGGACATAACTCTATATTTTCACAATCCTTCATCTTTTAAAATGATTCCATAGTCTTTTCCATAACTTTTCCCATCAAAGTGGAAAAGAACATATTGATACTATGAATTTTATGTTTCAGTATCATTGTTTCTATCACAGCTTTTGGCCACATTAAGCCTTTGTATAGAACTGTAACCACAAGTTTTCCATTGCGCCAGATGATCCAGAATGCTAACCATCTTGAGATAACCATGAAATTAATTACACATGAGACTTGAGATTTTAACAAAATATTAACTCAAATGTTGTCCTTAATCCTACGTTTGAGATTGACTGGTTGACTGGGGTGTTCTTATTGTTCTGTTGTTTTCTACCCTGCTAAGGCAGTGAGCAATCATGTCTTTGCATTGCAACTTTTCTTATGTGTACATCTGTGCTACATGTAGCTTGTATGACAGTGGTTTAGTTCGGGCTGCAGGATGCATTATATATCTGATGTGTAGACAAAGCAAAACTTTTCCACCTCATATTAGGACTGTTTAGGTGTTTGTTAATGATGAAGTTGCTGGACTGTCTGTTCCAGGGCCAATTTTTATATTTGGCGAATATAATCACTGAGCGTGTGATATGTAGATAATTTCTCTGATGTAGCTACTGCCAGTAGTTCTGACAGAACTTTGCTTAAAATATATTTGCTATTTGCCAATGGCATCAATGGCCAATTTCTTGACTAATCGCTTGTATATTGCTTGAAGGAGATACAACAATAAATAAAGTGTTTCTCCTAAATTGGAACAAGTTCACTGACCTCCTTCTTCTCTCTGTAGACTACAGTCTGCATTGCATGCTTCTCTCCATCCAGGATCCCCTTCTTTTTGACATTTTCAACTAAAATGTTACTACATATAAACAGGCAACAGTGGTGCTTACTGTTCGCTTCAGTTCTGATGCAAGAACATTAAAGTTGGTTTCTCATCAGATTCTGTGTAATTTCTTTAAACCACAAGTGACCAAAAAGGTCTCGTACTGTCCCTTCATCCTGTGGTCAAAAATCATTCAGAGAAGCTTTGAAGGGGCTTCCCAATAATTTTAGATATCAGAATCAGTTAACTTGTTACAGAAAGTCTTACGGTGGTATAATGCCTACAATCATGCTGGAAGAAGCCTTGTCATGCCTTAAAATGTTATCTGAACGTCTCAACTTTGGCATGGAGAAAATTTTTTTTTGAGAGTCTAAGAGACGCTATTTTGATAGTCGAAAAATATATGGAATATTGGTAGTTGACTATTCATGCTATAAATTGTACATTTACCCAATGGCTGTTGTTTAGCTATTAGCTTTCAAATTTAGCTTGAGATTGTTTTAGGCCTGTGCTAACTAGAAATAAAGAGAAGATGCTCATTGTGTGATTCATGGGAATTATTACTGGAATACTGCAATTTCCAGTACCTAACTCCGTTGTATTGTGTCGAAACCCCGTGGCTGGGACTGCATCTATCATACACACTAAAGGACATAGAGGGCTGGCAAAGGGACACACAGGGCCAGTATAAACTTTATGGATGTGTTGACGGACCGATGGCCGGTACACTACTGCAGCACAGTGTCCTTTTTGACACAGAGCTGGTGTGGGCCAGCCACAGACTGATGGCAACAATAAGGTAGGGTCCTATAGTTGCTGTGACAACTTCTAACTTGTGTTGAGGAAGGCAGGGCACTCAGCTGTACCAAGGACAAGCTGTTTGCTGGCTGCACTCCATCGACCCATTGGTGACTCAGTGGAGCTGCGACTTTGAGATGTTGCTTGCGACCTTTCCAATCATCATAGCATGTCTGTTTCCAAACTGGCCACACCATGTAGCTGGAATTTAACAAAACATCTTATGTGTTACTTGCAAGACACTGATAGAAATTGGTTATTGTCTTTCATTCATCCAGTGTTCCTCTAGGTCCTCCTGTGCTCCATCATCACCAGTAAACTTAATCCATTTGCAATGTATGTCTACAGACTGTGAGAAGGTGATTCATGCTTTTAGAAAATCCTATCAGGCAGCTTCTGAAATGGATCACACACGTCACTCCATTTGTTCTTGATAAATATTTGAGACTATAGATCAGGATCTTTCCTCTGTTTCTCTGTCTCTTCTTTTTCTTACAAATTTGTGAAAGTGCAACATAAAACTGACCATGTGCTCTGTAAGCACTCACAGTTATGTGCAAATTGGCATAGCCATATGTTATGTAACGCAGCATAAATTGCATCGAATAGAATTGAAAGAAAAAATAAAACTCATTTTTTGCCCATTACCTTTCACAAAACAAAATCATACAATGAATTAGCCTTCAAAATAAAACCTAATTTTAATTTTATTCATCCAACTAACCTTCATACTAGTGTCTTTTTTTTTCTCTCCAGCCCACAGTACACAAATGGGTTGACCTCCTCCACATGATGAAGCCACTTGTATTTTTAGGTCTAACTTGAATGAATATGTTTTGCCATTGTGGGAGTGTATTTGGCTAGGTAATTTGCCCCTGGAGAGATGTTTAAATTAGAATGCACCAACAGCGACCCACATTACCTCTGATTCAGTCTAAAGGCTGTAGGGATCTTTACTGTTCCAGCCTTAGCACGTAGTAATTGTCACATCGTCGTGGTTGGCATGAATTTTCTGCTGTTTCTGCACACTGGCTTATCATTGTACTCCTAGAGTAATAGTTATATATATTTTTTTGTAAATATGATGATTTGCTTTCTGGCAAAGGGTTCTACTGTAAAATCTGGTAATAAAAATTATTTTCATCATCACTCTCGTTATTAATATTTGTATATATCTAGAATAATTAATTGTTTCATTAATTATTTGGCCTTTGAAATGAAAGTAAACATAAAAAAGGCTAATGTTCAACAGTCAAAAACTGAAAAATATTCAGTTTACTATAAAATTGAACATCTGAAATGTCTGAGAAGCTTAGGATGTGTAGCGTTTCCCCCCTTGTGGTAAAGATTGAAATCAGTATTCTACCTATCATGGATTAGATCTAAAGGGTAGTACTGAACTTCACTGTACCTGAGAGGTTAGAGACCAAATAACTTGAGAACGTACTTTGAGTTAAGTTCTTTATCCCATCGCTATATGATAGCGATGGGATTGTCAACTATGCCTACAGAACTACCTATATCAACTATGACTACAGATCTGAAATGCCACTGGACAGGGAATTAAAATGACACCAAACATGATATGATTATCTTGTATGGTTCCAGAGATAATAATAAAAGGTGTAAACATTCAATATATAAATTGTGGAGCTTCACTATACATGATAGTCATTTTGAATTTAACTAAGAATACAAGCATACACATTTGACAGAAAGAAAATAAGACTGAAATAAATAATAAAAATAATGAAAATAATACAAAATATATGGTCAGGACAAAGTCCCTGTATCTTTTATGGCAGTGACAGAGAACAGTTGTTTGTCAGCCATGCTTTAGATATTCTTAAGTACTGTTTCCTGAGAACCTGGAGTCCAGATTTTGGGATCATCACTCACAGTGGTGTCCGGATCTCTAATTTTAGAATTTAAAACTGTGCAGTTAATCCTTGTATAGAAAGTTAGTTTGAGGAGAAGATGGTCACAAGGTCACAGTTAAGAATGCAATCTCCTCTAAGGAAATGTGGTTGTCCTCAAAATTGACAATCTGTGACTCATCAGTATCTATGGAAGGTAGAACATGCCCTGTTGTCTCCAAGAGGGCCTCAAATGGTCATCACATTGTAAACACATGATATGCAGATGTTCCATTTGGATGAAAGTTTTAGGTTAGTTGTCTTTTCAAGTGGTCTCCTGCCAAATTTACAGATGTGAGAAAGGGTCTTTGGATTTTCTGTGTGCTGCTCAGAATTGCAGCCAGAAATAAATGGTTGTTCTGCTCTTTGGTACGCTACACGTTTGTCATGTCTCGCTTGAAACTTAAACAACTAATTGTCAAGATAGTTCCAAATGAATTTGTAGATGATCAGCTAATTGGCTAACTGAGCAGCAACTGTCAGCTTTCTGCCGAATAAATGCAAAGCCACAGCCAGCAACTGTTTAGCTTAGCTTAGCACAAAGACTAGCAACAGAAGGGAGCAGCTGGCCTAGTTCTTTACAATGGTATAAAACCACCTACCAGCACATTATGTCTTGTTTCTCTAATGCAAGTAGGATCAAAGTTTGAAAACAACATTTAGCTGCTTTTTCGGCAGACATGAAAGTGGTATGTATCTTTTCATCTAGGCTACTGTAAGTTTCCACTAGAAAGCAACTAAGCATATTTCCCAAACCATTGAATTTCTGTTATTTAAATGAAAAAATCTACCCCTGTAGCATTGATCTTTAGTGAAGCCACTTTTCATCAAGCTGCCTTGTCCCATAGTTTCCTACATTTCTCAGACCTTTTCGCATTCAGCTGAATGATATATCTTTGGACAGAGATAGCTGTATTTAGGTTTTAGGAAGAAAAGGGCAGTTTTGCCTTTCTTAAAATGCAACATGTTTTGTGGCTATGCTGCATTGTGATTTGTCTATACTGCTGGTCAAACAGTTGTCTTATTTCCCTCCTCTATTCGGAATTTCTTTGTGTATGAGTGTTCATTGTTGATATAAATAGATTGTTCATTAAAGAAACCCTTGAGAGAAGAAATAAAAGAAGAAATAAAAGGCACGAATGCACGCTCACACACCTACACACATGCACGCATTTTGGGATCTTAAGCAATCAAGGCTTGTTAGCAGAACATGTAAAATGAAATTTTTGACACAAAATGACCCCCGTAAGCACAATAGAACGATTTGCATTAACTCTAGATGTAGACAGAACAGCTTGCAGTCACCACACATTAAAGTGTTTTTTGAACTTTAAGATACAATACATGTGTCATGTATACATACACACTGGTCCCAGCCTCCTGTTTTTGTGGGATCTGTGGATTCTGTCTGCAGAATATCATGAATTGCAATGAATGATCTTCAGTCATAAGGTACAGGTTAAGATGCCTCTCCTAATCCTTCTGGTGGTGATAGATTTGCCATTCAGGAAGGAAGGTATCACAGTAGAGATAGGAGATTAGCTACCTCCCACCTTCAATCAACACTGTTCTGCTTGGATTTGTCTTTGTTTTTCTTTCTTGTATGTCTTCTTGGTTTTCTTCTTCCTCTCTAAACACTGTGCTTCTCTTCACTCTTTTTCTTCTTTACCTAATTCTACTTAATTGCACTTCTTCACCCCCACCCCCCCACTAGTCTTCACCTTTTCCTCTGCCTTAACCCTCGAGGATACCTACTCCAGTGGAGGTGTAGGACCTGGAGGACACAGATAAGGCCTTTTCTTTAAACCTCATCTCCACAGGCTGAATGTGCAAAGAGAGGAATGCAGAAAAGTACACTGCACCATCACCACCACATGGTCACATCCGAGATCATGATGCCTAGCCAAGAATTTGTCCATTTTGTCTTTTTCTATACCCATAGGGGCAGCTTTTAGCATAGGATAAACAATATAACTCAGAATATGTTTATTTCACCTCAGAGAAAGATGTAGAGGCAAGTCCACGGTTACACATTTGAAAAATGTGTAGTCTAACCATCAGGGATACATAATCTCATATAAAATGATAATGAGTTTGTTTAAAACCTCTAAATTGCTATCAATTTAGCCCAAACAAAATCAGATAACAGTTCTGTTAGTGGGGGGAAAAATAAAATGAAATGAGCCAGTGTTCTTAAGCCGTCAGCCATCACACAGGTAATTTATTTTATCATGGCCATCTCTTTGCAGGTACTTCTATAAGCTGTAAGCCATTTGCTACAACAGCTGTCATGGCTGTAATCTCCATGGTTGGAGATGGACAGATATCATCTCCAAACTAGCTTTTCATTCCACTCTCTATCTCCGAGGCTGGCAGAACCCTCTTTCTGTTTCCAGAGTAAATGTGGAAAACAAGTCAACCAGAAAGTTGCCATGGCAGGCTAAATGTAGTATTTCAAAACCACAAGAAACTTGTCAAACCAGAGATATATTTTAAGCTAATTTTCACATTTTATGCATTCATATGGACTGCTAATTTTGCACATCACAGAGGCTCTCACAATTTTCAGGTAATGCTGTGTACAGTGCTGTAGGTTGCAGCATCAACACAGAAATCTGTGCTCGACTTTGCCTCCCAGTGGTTTAATAATTATTATTACCAAACTTATGCAGATTATTATAAGAATGTCTTTCTTTTATTTGCAGTCTCTCCTTTATAGCTGAGCTTAATGGCATTCTGTCAGATGGAATGAAAAATTAGCAGTTTATTACACCACAAAGCTTCAGTGCAGAGTGCAAACACTCAACTAATGCCTGCAGTAATGGATATAAAAACATAAGATCCAGCAGGGAGAGAAAACATACATTTGTGCATATCATAACTTGCTCAGAGGCATCTTACTGCAGAAAATGGGAAAACAATATAAATCTTTAATGTAATAGTGGATGGAATGCCCTTTCTTCTTCATGGAACGAGGTTGTGAGTGTTATATAGTGGAAATTACAGATGTTAGACCAGTCAGTCAACATTCATACTTTCCTTTTTTGAGATGCCTTAATTGAGAGAAATTTAATTTCCCATTTGCTGAAACAATTACATTTCTGTGCTAGGACATAGAACGACCACATGGATAATGTGCAAGGTTCTTGCTTCTCCTCATTGTTGACACACTCTGTTGACATTTCCACTGATAAAGCTGATAGTTTCATATGCACATAACACAAGTAAAATGTTTTCAGATACTGTATGTTTTCACCATTTTTCTATCACTCATTCAGTCTCAGGTATTATGCAAACCTTCTTGTTTAATTATACTAAAAATTGCAACTGCAGATTGGTATAATATCATTATCAGGCCATAACCATAATCAGAAATAAACTTAAATAATACCTGCAGAGATATCATATACTATTTACACACAGACTCTGTTGTTTGATGTTTACAAAAGGTACTGGCACTATTTCATATTCATGATGTTGATTTAATGTTATGATTATGAAGGTGTTTATGCTAATGGCACTTGGTTTTAATCATTTTCCTTGGACATTTTAATGCCAGTAGAAATGTGATTGTATTTATGAATTTGCCTTAATTTCCTGTTTGTAAAATGCTAATGCTTTTGTAGGCCTATTTCCAGGCACAGCCTATGGCTATATGGGCTCTAAATGCATGTCAGTGATGGAGTAATGTGGATGTAGCTCTAAGGATGTACATTATCATGAGCTGCAGTACTTATTGGCAGCAATTTGAGTGCTGCCACCACTTGCTTGGCACTCACCAAAGCCATTTCTATTGTTAATCTTGTGCCGATGTTGCCTGCTTCTTTTCGCATTGTACTTGAAACACACCCACTCAGGTGCAGGGCACTTAGCTCTTGTTATATTGTTAAATTATTATTGCACATTAACACCTGTTTACCCTGGTAGGGGGGGTCTATATTTCCAAATGCTTTACGAAGCTGATTATTTACATTTCTTCTGGGAACATTTGCTTCTGTGAGTAAATGTTTCCAGTGTAACTGGCCTGCGATTTCGTGATAAATGCTTTATTGATAAAAAGGGTTTGCATTTAACTGTTTCCAAAATCTGATATTCATTGCTCCACTTAAAAATTAACACTTAAAAATTAGAAGATTATTGTATAGTCAGCACTAAATTGAGAATAACTACCATTTTGCATCATCACTGACAGGTGTATTATTACATGATTAATCCTGGCATTTATAAAATGTGATGTGATGCAAAATGGGATTGTTAGGAGGAAGTATACATGACACTGACTGCTCTCAGAATTTGGACACAAATCCAATAAGCAAACAGAGTGCATATCAACTATGCTGTATTTTCTGGACACAAGCTATGCCAGTGCAATGATTGTATCTGTTTAAATGCAGAGAATAAACACAGAAGCCTTTTATTTATTTATTTTGTTTTTGGGTCACTTCAAAAACCTACTATCAGTGTAACCCTCTAATCCCATATGTGTTCCATCTATCCAGCAGCTATACCCATTTCATCCTGTGAATTAGCTGTAGCTAAAACTCTACATGCAACACATCGGATTCATGAACTGTATTGAAGCTATGTTAATTGCATTGTCCCTATTAAATAAAAACAATTAAATTAAATTAAATTAAAATTAAAGGGTTGTGGGGAACTGGAGCCTCCATGAGCTGACGGCGATAGGCATTATACACCCTGGACAGGTTGTTCACAGGGCGACCATACAACCATTCACACCCACACCTGGGTGTGGCCCATTGCTGTTTCTATCGATAATGTTTTACACATACCTATTCCGTTATCTTAGAATTTTGTCAGGATTGAAACAGATGTCTAATTACTTCTTGTTTGCAAATGCAAATTTATATTCAAACAAATGGTATTATAAAGTCAGTAACAGGAAAATTATCTTCTTCTTTGATCAATCAGGTCATTGATGGAAGGGTTTGGGCCTTGCTTAATGCAGTTGACAACAAAGATTATTGTAGGTCACAGTGTGTCTTTTCTAATCCCTCAGCCTATGATGTCTTACAACAACACTGTAAAACTAATAATTAAGTCTCTGAAGATTTGAATTTTGAATCAGCACTTTATACTATTTAATTTGATCATGATTATAGTACAGAAATTATAGTACAGTTACTGTTACAAATTTGGTGGCCACAAAACTTCCATAATATCCCATGGTATGTTAAACAGGGTGGTAATAGGACTAATTTGCTTGACTGTTAATTATTTGGAAGGACTGCTTTGATGTAATCTTTCTGTGTTGCTGAAGCTTCATATAAAGAATTTACATACAGAGATCAGCGTCTGTAAGCAAAACTGAGCTGCTATACTGCATGTATTGATTTTTCATTTTTAGCAGCAATACTTGCAGCACTAACATAAAAGGGGAACCAACAGCTAGTGCCGAACAACAGTGTACTTCATATGACAATGTAGGTCGCTGTGATTACGTTTCCAACTAACAACTGTCAAAAGGGTAAATCAATAGGTAATTTTGGGGCCAGACAAGAGTGGTTGGAGTCAATATCCTGCATCAAGCAACCTACTGGAAAACCCTGAGGGAGCCTGGTAAAAGGATTACCCTCTGCTACCCTTAAGTTCTCACTCCATAATTGTCTTTGAGCAGTGATGAACATCACAGGCACGACCATGTCTTCAACCCACACTTTTGCCAGATAGAAAATCTATATATATATATATATATATATATATATATATATATATATATATATATATATATATATATATATATATATATATATATATATATATATATATATATATATATATCCAAGCTAGCCCTCACCACATGGCTACATAACATTTCCATTGTTACATTACACACAGAAACATATTCAAAAAGCCTAACATCCTGGAAATGATTCACAAATGTACCAAGGTTAATAGTGCCATTCATGTTAGAGGACTAATCGCTATCATTTGAATGGAGGATAATCATGAGGCTAATCAGGGCCTTTCCTATAAGCTTTTTGTTTGGTGATCTATGTTGTGCATTTGCTCCCTGTAGAAAGGATTCCATTGAAGCGGGATGTAATGCACACATAGTAATATTCACTTCACTATTTCACAGAGGGCTATGAATAGGGATAGTGAATGAATCAAGCACTAATGTGAGCATTATCCTTCAGACATTTGTGCTTATTGGTCTAATGCTTGTCAGTGGAGCCAGAGTGGAGGATGACATTTTTAATGTCCAGTTTTATTGTCTATCCCTTCTCTCTAATGTTCATAGTTCAAACTCATGAGTGAGGAAAGTGAGAGATTTCCTACCTCTTTTGTAATGCATTTAATAATTTATTACACTCTTACAACCTGATGAATCGTGATAGTTGAGTAATGTTTCAGGACTGCTTGTTGGAGTCCCTACAAAGTTTAATCATCCTTTCCAGTGGCACAGAGAGGAATATCATGAAACAACAATCTAGATCTAACAATGTCGTGGCATTATTGTAAATAATCCTCTTTGACACAATGAAATGTGTTATCGTGGTGAAGGGTTTATTCTCTTTTGTGTTTTTGCGAAACCTTAATGCCTAGGTCTGTGACTTTTTGAAAAGAGAAACCGCAAAGGAAATTCGCAGTATAGATTGAAGGAGAGCCACTTGAAATAGGGTTGACTGACCCGGGATGGCAGTACACAACCAGCTTCAAATGAAAGAAATGAAAAGAAAGAGAAAAGCTTATTGGATGTATTGAATCATTTTACTTTGCAGCCAGCCAAGGGATTGGATGGGGTGCGTGATCGGACTCAGTGCCAGGTCGAAATGTGTTATCAGAAACACACTTGACCGCAGACATCTTGAAACTTACACTTGGGTTGAGCCATATACTGCTCAAAAACAGTTCTGTGAGAGATAGATACACAGAGAGCTGCAGGAAAAGTTTGTTCTGTTTCAACAAAGCTTGTGTGTTGTGATGCCGTGCCTAGTAGAGTACTTTTTTTTGTTTTATTATTGTGTTCTTTGTGTCTGTAGTTATATAATTTGCTTACTCTCCACAGCAAATATCCCTTTGGGAACACTAAAGTATGTCATATTATTTTAAATCTTATCTTATCTTATCTTATCTTGTCTTGTCTTGTCTTGTCTCATATCATATCATATCGTATCACTTTTCAAGTACATTTAGGTTTATTGCAATGCCTAGATCTGTATCTTTTGAGAACATGTTAAGAACTTAAAGCTACAGTCTTCACTTAAATGTACCACTAGCAAAAATTAACTTTCATCAATTAAGATTCATCTAATGGATAAAAACATAACCTGTTTATGGCAAAACAAATTGCTTATTTACTCACACTTGGTCAAGTTATAGACTACTTCATAAGAAATCTTAATGTTTTGGTTTTATGGCACAGATTAAAGCCAGTGAAATTGTTTTGTCTGCCTGCTAGGTTTAAGCCCTCTCTTGTAAAATGGAAATACATGTCAATAAGATTGAATGTTTGGGTTTATAGAGCTAGTGTACTGTAAAAACAATGCTGACAGTGAGCTCATTAATCAATCAATCAGTTCGACTTTTTGAGGGTTGCCATAAACAAAACAAAACACAAAAAGCTTCCAACGCAGGAGATATTTTTTCATCATATTGCACTACAGAGCATAAGCCTTTCACTTGTGTTCATTCATTCACATCGATATCATAGTGAAACAGTCTTTTTTTAAGACTGCTGCGCAATACGCCCTCTATTAAACCTGTTGGGTCAGTTTCATAGCCGCCTACCTTCCGTGTGAGCTTAGAAAACACTTAAGCGGCACTTCAAGGTCTCTGCCAAACTTGAGGGTAAACAGGTACACTGTTTCCAGGGTCACCTATTTTTTCAGTTCTCCAGCAGCTGTTAGGGTTACTTTGCAGTCAGCATTTCTCCCTAAAATAGTGAAAATTGTTGCCTGGCTGCTACTCTGAGTTTTTCATACACCAACTGTTCTGTCAGTGAATCTCCTTCCCAAAGCAATTAACTGTTATGTAGCGAGGAGTAAGTTGAAGTTTGGACTTTAGCTCATTTAATGGTATCAGACTTGTATTTATTGTCAGACTATGATGAATTTTTGTCATTTCCTTTGTCAGAGAATTTAGGCTCTTGTTTATTTCTGCCCGCATTGTTGCTTTCTTGTCTTCCTCATGCTCAATAACCCTCAGAGAATTAAAGCAAACTTATGCCTTGTGGCTTTATGTTCTGGTCTGCTGAGGGTTTGCTTGGTAGAAAAATTGACCTTTTCTCTGGTGGAGCTTTTGCTGTATGATTTTTTGATCATGAACGCAAAATGGCAGCTACAGAAAAAATCTTGCTCTTTGATTTTGAAGGGCTGCAAAGCCAGTGTTTACCGTTGATGTCTTATGCTGAAGAAATGTTTTTATTGTTATTTCCATGTCAGAAACTACTTTTAATTAGTAATTTGTGAAGAAATAAATAACATTTAACAATGATAAGGGCAATGAAAGGCAAGTTAAATTGCCACTTACAATGACATACTTTGGAGTGTGTCCTTTAATTACACCTTTAAGACGGTTCTTTTTAATGGTAAACTGTCGGTTTTGACAGTAGTTTTAACCTTCTTTATTCATAGAGTGCAAATATGTACATGTGCAAGTGCTTCACAACCACAGACACTTTTCTGCAATCCCTAAAAATAACAACCTGCCCAAGAGGTACGAGGATCTGCACAGATGGTGGTATACTATGCAAGCCACACGGGACAATTAGTATGTGAATTGATGATGATGCGGGCTCAGCACTAATTGGAAGCTGGTAAATGAATGTGATTTCTCCCTCTGTCTCAGTGGGCAGCAACATCAGGTAGCACTGTTATAAGTCTGTTTCCATAACCAGCAGTGGCAGCATGTAATGGGTTGATCATATGCAATGTGCAGCCAGTCTGTACCTCGGCCACCAGCACTAATCAGACACACAGACTGCATTAACGTTGCCTTATGATCTTGTTTTGAAATAATTGAAGTGCATCAGTATCTCAATTTGCTGGCTATGAAGCACATGACTCAATGCGAGATCTGAGGTAGTGTTTTTAATACAAAGCCTGTCGTTTTGAGATGGTGCTGCTCTTGGGTTGTGGGCTTAATATAAATCCTCCACTCCTCATCTAAACCCTCGACTGCTGTTTGAATAAACACCTGTTCACACTAGAGATGAAAAAGGTTACCAGGTTGGAGACAATTTAAAAGGAGATCATCATTTAAATTTCATGCATGACATGCTGTGTGTCCTTAGGCTCCCTGTTTTTAATTAATATAGCAGTCACTGGATCTTTCATGTGAAGTATTCTGTTGTTAAAGTGCACAAATGAACAACATTTGCATGTGTTTATGTTTATCTCCCCTTATGAAATGTCAAATTAAAGGCATCGAATCAGGAGCTCCCACTCTGGAAGCTCCCGCAGAGCTGTCTGTCTGCAGTTAAAATTGTCATTTCAATGTGATCTTTATCATCTGAACCATGCTAGGGTGTCAGAGAGATCTGGTCTGGATGTATTTACTTCCATTGTGCTTAGATTGTTATTGGATCTTCAAATCAAGTCAATGTCAAAGTCAGATTAGATCAGAGTTCTACAGTCTAAATGACTGTGGCTCATTTGTTACTCCTATCGCCACACACTGGACTGGAGACTGAGAGGTTTTCTCTGCGTTTATGCTTGGTTTATTTTTTTCCAAGACATTCATATTAAGCATTAGAAATATGCTTGAGTCCAAGCAGTTCTGTAGCTGCATTGCATCTAAGTGAATAGCACCGTTTAACTGCAATTTTCCCCTAAGGGGCCAATAAAGAATAATTTAATTACATTACCAACAGTTCTGAATAGTTTACTAAAAAAATCTTTGGCAAATTTAGCATAATTTCCTAATTACTGCAGGGACAGTGTTGCATTGAACAAGATCCAGCAAACTATAATATACATGCAAAGCAAGAAAAACACTGCTAATATTGAATTTATAAAATCAATTTTAACAGCAACAGATGCAAATAGTACATACACCATTGCCCTGCCTCTTTATGTGAAGACACATGTTCAATTAATGTCATCACTTGTGTATTAGCTGATCATTTACTCAACCCCCGATGGTGCCAACTGCTGGCAGTTGAGTCTCATGGGAGGTCTGGCCTGGGGAACCTTTCTTTTGATGGAGCATGCAGGCATTTTTTAGAGCTCACAGTCCCCTCCAGGAAACCAACAGCAAAGAGCAGTAAATCAATAGCTACGCAGTGTGGGCAAATGACAACCCGTTTAGTTTGGCGGCCTACTTCGTTTCACAACATGTGGCCTGGCCTTCTAAACCGAAGGCAGGGTCTCAGGGAGAAAATATTTCCCTGCACTAAATCAGATTTGGCAGCAGGTGGTATGTGGAGTGAGTGAGCTGCCTCTACACCTGCCAAAGACTGGGAGCCAGAAGAAAACACTCTATTTTTCTCCACCCAGGTGACTCTCCTGCACCTCCCACTGGTTCAATATATCAGTGGTATCTGGCTGGTTGGAAAGTGTCATCCATCAGCATTGCATCATCTTCAAAATAGTCATTCATTATCACTAGTGCAAAGAATGCAAAAGGTGAAACTGACAGCACAGCAACTGTATGTTGAAAGAACAGGAACAGCACTGAAACGATACTTGAAAATGATTGAGTTTGCTCAGTATTACTCTCAGTGCTCTTCTAGGAATATGAAGAAAAAATGTAATACCTCCGACAAAGTTGGACTTCAGTGTCTTTGTTAGAGTGTGAGTAGCAGCTACTTCTTAGAGTAATGCATTTATGACCTTGATCCTTGAGAAGAACAATCTGTTTTGCGATGTGAAGTATTGATGCAATCTACGTTTAAAGGGAAGATGAAACAATGATTTGTGCATGGAAATTCAGCTCTCTGACTTTCATGAGACCGCTGTATTATTCCTCTGGGCTAAAACCTGTAGCATGCTTGACAGAAGGGATATTAATTCCTGTCATGTTCTTAAATCCACAACAATTTGTCCTAAGCAGCAAAGTCACTCTGAGAGAAAAAAAAAGCGATATAAAGCTAAATGTAAGATGAATTATGCATGTACGGGGCAAAACTCGATTATGCCGTTATTTATCTGATTGACTGGTGCTATGGCAGTGAAGTTCAATTTCCGCTCCTTCGCTCACACTTCATAGCCTCTTACTCTCTGACGATCTCTAATCTTTACATTCAAAAAAAAGTACAGTGTTTTTTTCACTTTCTCTTTCCTCCTCTGGGCAGGCAGGTTATACACTCCAGTGCTTCAAGAGGACAGTTATGAACCTATAAAGATCCTTCTTTGCCATCTTTTACAATTTGTTTTTCCCATAAACTAAGGAATCCCTAAACAGCTCAGGCAGACATGCATATTTACCTTGTGAGTCATAAAGTAATGGAATGATCTGGAGGCTTCAAATCGAACAGGTTTAAAGAGCGTAAACACCTTCATATATAAAATAGAGAAAAGACACACAAAACCAATGCAAACAATAAAATAACAACAAATGCACAACAATTTAAATAATGTTTGCTAAAAGCTATAATACCCAGCTGCTTTGGGAAATCCTAGGAAGATGAAACTATATACTGATGACTGATTTCTAGATTCGGGTTTGTTGCCGAGAGCCAAACACAAATAGGATGGGAAGCCAGGAAGTGAAAAGACTGACATATTTGTGTTGGTTTGTGTCTTTCGCAGAGTTTTGTTGCCACAAGGAAAAATACAGAAAACTGCTTCTCTCATCCTTGCAATCATTACAATTTATACTTTCCAGCCCACAGAATACAATTTTCAGATCTGAAACAATTGGTGAATTTGCATAAATGTCTTCTTTGTTGCCGTTTTACAGATATAACAATAAAATAGAAATAGTCTGCAAATTAATCTCGATTATGTAAATAATTGCATTTCGTAGCTACATATTTCTTTCTTTCTCAATTTGTCAATTTCAGTGCTTTACTTAAATATTGTCATAATGTGGTACAGTGTAATCATCAGCTATTTTAATTGGAAATTCAAATGTGTTCTATTTTTTTGCAAGTGTGTGCTGCAAATCAATAAATTGATCATGGATGCAGTGACAACACCTCATGTGGTGAATACCAGCTTGCAGGTTAAAGGGGCTGCACTTCACATGACTTTGACTTTGACTGCACAGTTATTGGTTGTTTTATATTCTTGTGAGTGAGGATGTCAAGTAGGAGCCTCTTATTTTGGCATCCTCCACTGACAGGGGACTAGCCACACTTATTAGAGTGTGGAAGCATTGTCAAATTGCTTTTAAGAGCCTATGGATGCCTGAACTATTGCTCCTCAACCTTCCCCAGATTATTCAATCTCACAGTCCTATTGCTGGCTCAAGATAAGATGGCGAATCCATGCAGTGGAGGCTTATCTGAACTTAGCACACACTCTCAGGAGTATGGGATTTCACTACAAATTCCTTCCCCGCACATCAGGTATGACCCAATTAATGTGAGAATTTGCTGCCTTTGCCTTTCACCCTCTGCCACATCAATAAATGATAAGGATTTTGAATAAAGACAGTGAAGGGACTTTTCACACATATATCAGTGTGGCTGGTTTTTAAGAACAAAAATATACTACTCCAGAGTTTACTCCAGTCACCCCATGCTTCATTTTTAAGTAAAATATCTTATAAAAAATCTATTCAATTGTTACATTATCACTGCTAACATTAACAGCCAAATTAAGGTTATCTGCAGGTGCCTGAGATAAACAGACTGCAACTTCGGAAAACAAGCAGACAAAAAACATAAAATTAAGACCATAAATTCACCAATTTTACAACGCGGGTACGACATTTACAGAGAAAAACTGACGCATACTGTTGTTGAGCTGTTAGAAGAATTAGCATGTTCCCACTACATTTCAGTATTTGGTTTTAATTCCTATATTTGCACCATCTTTGTTCAGTTTGAATATTGAATGTTCAAAAATCTTGGTCACAGTTGCCTGATAAGCAAATTTAATGTAGCTATAGAAACTGGTGAAAAAAGTACAGCTATTGATTACTATATATGATAACAAATAATAAATTGACAATGAACATGGAGTTGGCACTAAAAAAAATGGTCATGGTTACAAATAGAACTAAAGTGTGTGACTGTATCATCACACTGTATCACATATTGCAAATTGTTCAGCAGCAGTCCATCGCATTTGGATGAACATTTGGCTAACACCTGTGTGCTGTTGGAAAATGTCTGCAAAGCTACACTTGCAAATTAAAACAGACAGGTGCATTTTAGTGACTTTCCCTGGAGGAGTTTGCATTAATAAGGGTAGTGGCAGTATATGAAAAATATTGCATTTCCAGATAACACTGCTCTACACCTTCCATAAAACTGTCTTGCTTCGAAGATTCAAGTCAATTGTTCTTTCCAATAATGGATTTTCCCTGTCCTCAGAGACATGTTAAACAAAGTGGTACTAAAGACTTGGCCAGACCATCTTGGATGTTTTTCTGCACAGTGTGATCATTATTGACATTAGTGCTTATCTGGGGGCAAATGCCAGAGCAGCTGTCTGAAAAAAAGAGAAAGGATTACTGGCACTAAAAGAGTCCCAGAGGTTGGACAAAAATGCCGAGACTGATGGCCAGAGCCTGAACCAGACCCAACAATCGCTAATTATCTAAAATACTTTGGTCTTTGGCTCCAAAACTGAAACGGTCACAGCAACTGTGCCACACTGTGTACTTGACAAAAAATGGCTGGAATTCACTCAGACAAACTCAAGAGCAGGAAGCTTGGACAGAGGTGGTTTTACGACACTCAACATACTGCGCACCTTTATTGAAAGTGGTGTTAATGAGATGGAGACCATTCACCTTTTTCATTCATACGTCTTTTTGACCTGCATGCTGGTTCACACATGGGCCATGATGAGTGGAGCTGATTCCATCATGCACTGGCCATAATGCATGTAACATTGTATGTCAAGGGTCTTCCGAAGGTGAGAACCCAACTCGGATAAATGTTTACTTGTTACTATAGTCTCTCCAAATGAGTGCATATCCTACAATGCCCGATGCGCTTCTCTGCAAGCACAGATGCATTTGTGTGTGTATGTGTGGGAGAGAGTGAGCATATGCATGTTTGAACCAATGGGTGGAAGTCAGCCTATGCACCCAGTATCTTGAGTAACAATCAATGCCAAGCAGAGGAGAAGTGCACAAAAGAATTAGACAGCCAAAGGAAATGAACCAAATTCAATTTCAGCCCTGGTTGCTCAAGCTGTCAACCACATAAAGCCAAGACTTATTATGAGATGGGCACCAATATCGGTATTATTCAGACCTGATGAGGTGCCCTCTGTTTAATGGAACCTCTCAATTTAGTTCACATAACAATTGCATTATGAAGCTGGTGTGCCTCAGTATGAGGATGACCTGCTATTTGAAACGAAGGCGGTTGCAGAAATTGAGAATTCAGTGATCTTGCTGGATGTGTGCAGATGGCGGTTATTGATTTATTTAGATAAGAAATATTGCTTATTTCAAAGGCCCCTATGTGTTACTTGTATGCTAAGGAGCCCGAATAAGTAAAGTGATGAGTCACTTGGCTGCCATAGATTCAGGAAATTGGTTTGTCGTAGTGTAACAAAAGGCTTGTCTGTGGCACATAATTGCTTTAGCCCTACAACTTTCACACCACACTCACACACACGCAGCACATAGACATGCATAAGAAGTGTGTGGCTGAGGCTTCAGGCCTACACAAGCATGTTTGATGACTTGAAAGGTAGTGTACTTCAGAGCTTTTCTGATAAAGTGATGACGAGTGTGTGAGGGGTGTTTTGATAGACCCAGAATCTTTTTTTTTTGCGATAACATTTCAAATACCTTGCCAACAAAGCCTCTTGTGAATACCCCCCTCATAAAACTAGTGATTTTAATCAGGTAGCATCGAATTAGGAACTTCTACTAACTCAACATCTGGAGAACAGCGTGTGTGTGTGGAGGGAAGGAGGAGAGTTGGAGGGGGTGGGGGGTCGGTGATAACTTAGATTGCCTCTTATTTTCTTTCTTCATATATGCTGACACAAAAGAAAAGGCTAATCACCTTGCAGATGAAGGTATATCCCCTGTTGTGCAGTCATTAAAAACTGTGTGAGACTTTATCAAGTTCTTTGGAAATCCAACAGCTTAGTATGTCAGTAACGTAGATTTGACAGTTACTGCTCTACTTGTGGTTTCCTTTCAGGCAACAGACTCAATTCACGTGTGTCATACTTTCTTTCTGTCTTGCTTCACAACATTTCAAAAATTTCCTTTCTGTTTGTACAGCTCAGACATATACATACTATCAATTCAGAAACAGATACATTTAGGGAGAATCACAATGGCACCTGGATTGCTTTAACATGAGGAGGTTTGTAAAATACGTTCTTATATGTATCCTGGGGTCACTATACCTGGCTACTACATCTCTTATGTAGTGTTCACTGGCCCACACATTTTTCAATACCTAATATATTATCTCCACTTTAATAGTATGTACCATTTTATTGCTCCCTACCTAAAAGTTCAGATTTTGCACTATTAAACATGTTTTGGTGAGCATTTATCAATGAAGTGGGTCTGTGTCTTTTAAAATATGGCAAAACTTATAATAACAAGTATGGATGAAAGAAAAAATCTTGAAGATTGAATGTATTTTTGAATTGAATTGAATGTATAGTTATCTAAGTCCTGGGTTTTGTAAACCCACCACCATTAACCCTCACTGCCTTCCTGTCACATGCAGATGAGTTCCTTTAAATCTACGTTTCCACTACATTTATGTTTCTTTTAACACCTTCTCGTCAAAACAAACTTGTAGCATATTACAAAACCTCTGGAAAACAGACTTGATATTGCAAATACAATATGTGAGTCTGAAGCTATTGCAGATTGAAAATGATAAAAGATTGCATTTGTTTGGGACAGTGGCTGCAGTCACTCAGATAACAAATCACCCACCATTATAATGGAATGATTTTAAAGGACCACCGCTGACGAACCTCATGTGTCCGCTGGACTCAGTAATCCTTTACATTAATGAATAGTGAAGAGAACTGTGAGGACTTAATTAAGTGTCCAAGCCCTTGGCTATTCAGGGGCATTGTCAAACCTCTTTATGTGCTTTTGCACTGAGGATTCTTAATGTACCACGTCATGGTAAGAACCTCGAAAATAAGAACCAGGCCAGTGGAGCTTCCCAGAGGGACAAGACACTTTATCTAAGCTGCATGTCTGCCTGCAGACCAGTCATGACAAAGTCTGTCCCCCCAGTGCTGCAACAATGAAACAAGTAAATTGGAAGTCACAGCACCAAGTTCAACATTTGACAGGCGCAAGAGGTCAGGACTCAGCTTAAGGCACTTGTTTACAGTAAGAGCAGAAACCAATTCAGCTTGTGTTGCACTCTGGCCTTACTGGTAAATATCTCCGAGTTCTGCTATTGGTTGTCTTTTCTTTGACTAAAGTAAATGCGTTATGGATTTTTAGTGGCATAATAATATATCCACTTTTTTGCAGTATCTGTAAAAATGTAACTATTGTATGAGCTATTACAGCAGTACAGGAGTGATCACTAACCTCCAGTTGGTTCTTGAGATGTCAGTTCCTCATAATACCACCTTTTTCTTTTCAACATCTATCAATGGATATGATTATAATTACTAAAAAAGTATATTGTCGAGCTTTATGGGATAGTAACAACTGCACAGCGTGCATTCTGTGTCAAGATGAAGATTCTGGGGAAGAAAAATATGATTCAATCAGTGTAGTCTCTCGTATTTCTTTTCCGATCTGTCTCATGCTGTATGTTATTGCACTTTTAATGCAGCTGGCCCTATGCTTTGGGCTAGCAGTAATCTCAGGCATAAAAAAAATCTAAAACATTTTGGTCAAACGATCTTCAGTGCATGAAATTGGACTCACAAGTTCAGTGTTTTTTCCTGTATCGCAGCGCTGTAGTGCTACAAGCTGCATGGAAAGAAGTTTCAGTAACTGCATGTTCATTTTTATCCTTAATTTTGTTTTTTGTGATGCAAAAATATTTTTCTTCATTAAATACTTTCTTTATCTGAGAACAACAGCCAAGAACAGCTGCTTTTAAACAAAGCTGCAGCCGGTAATCCACATTAATATTCATAGCAATTAAATCCTCAAAACACTCTCGCTATCAATATTAAAGATGAATTTAATGAAAATACATGGAGAAATTACCAGGTTTCCTGCAATGTACAGTTTTCTGCGGTGTAATTGTTTTCAAAATAAGATATAGCACTGAAACAATAAATCAATTAGTCAATCAGAACATTCTATGCATGACAATTTTGTTACAATCAAGTAATTTGAAAACAGAAACTCTAAACAACTTGATTACACCTTTTTAAATGTAATGCTTTTCTTTGATTCGTATCACTGGAAAATTCTATAGTTGAAGCTAAACTAGGCCCCCTGTTAGCTTCCATAATGTATGGATGTTTTACAATTGATTAAATGAATAATCAAGCACATAATTATCTGATTAGTTGATATCCCAGGTATATGGCAGTGACTTATTATGCACAGATGCACTTCTCATAACTAAAGGTACTTATGATAACTGTGTAATAATTTAAAGAGCTTCAAAATGCTCAATTTATGCTCAATCTATGATGCATTATAAGAATATATAGATATAAAAAAACACATTGAGGAAAGAACATCAATGGATGTCAGCCAAAGTACCCAGTCTGGAGGCAGACTCGTTTTTCATTAAGATTAACTGTGTAGCGGGGGCGGCCTATCTTTCTATGCCTCCAGCTGACACTTGTCCCCCTCCTACAGCAGCGGTGTGTGTGTTTGTGACTGTGTGCACACGCGTATCTATGTGTGTTTGCTAATATGTGTGTTTGCCAACGTGTGTGTGTTCCAATGCTATCAAACAATGAGAGTGTTATCAGACATTGCCGGAGGGATATGAACGAATCAGAGGGGAATTCAGACCAAAAATCAGCATGTTCCCAAGGGAACCAAGAGTTTATACTCTGAGCCAAAATAGAAGGAAGGAATTCTGTTCTCTTGACCTGTTTTCACATATGAAATGTCGATGTCTTGAATCTTGTTTTGTATAGGCCTTGTGTTATATCTCGAAAGAAACACTGTCGTGTACCTAGCTAATTTTGTAGTTCCAGAACAATGGTATGACAGAATGAAGAGCTCTGTAATTCTTCCTGGATTACATCTGTTTGCTACATATCACAAATACAATTCTTATCAACATATCCTTTCCATTTATCGTATTGCTTTCTAACTGTCCCTGCTTCTCAGCCAGCTAATCATACACATATTATCGGTTAGAAATTTTAGAACACCCCAGTTTTTTCCATTTTTTTATTGGAAATTGCGCATGTAAATGTTTCATTGTATTCTGAAATGAAAGTGTAGAACAAATAAATAAATGAAATTTCAAAAAATCAATTTATAAACCAAAATGTATTCCAAACTGACTAATCACAGTAGCCACCTTTGGCAGATATAACAGCTGAACACACTTGTGGCATTCTTTCTGCAATGGAAATCAAATATTCTTCAGAAAGTTTTCCCAACACTGAAGTTCCCATAAATGTGTGACACTTGTAGGTTGCTTTTTCTTTCACTCTTCTGTCCAGTTCATCCCAAACCAGCTCCATGGGGTTTAAGTCTGGAGACTGAACTGGACACTCCATGTTTTCAAGCTTACCATCTTGTTCTTTTTTCCTAAGGTAGTTCTGGCATAGCTTGGACTTATATATCTTGCTGTAGGATGAAACCCTGACCAACTTGGAACATACCAGAGGGTACTGCATGGTGCTGCAGAATGCTGTGGTAGCTGTTTTGGTTCAGGGTTCCTCTCGCTCTGTACAAGTCACCGACCCTGGAATCAGCAAAACAGTTCGAGACCATCATGCTTCCTCCTCCATGGTTGACAGTTGATGAAATTTTGATTCATCAGTCCATAATACCTCCTTCCAGTCTTTAGTAGTTAATTGGCGGTGTTTCATGGCCCAGGGCAAGCCTCTTTTTCTTATTGTAGTGTCTTAGCAATGGCTTTCTTGCTGCAACTCGTCCTGTCAAACCTGCAACTCCAAGTCTTCTCTTCACAGTTGAAACTGAGCCTTCCTAACTACGACCACTATTAAGCTGTACTTGAAGCTGTTGTCCTGTGAGCCGACTATCACGCAAGCTATTGAGAAACTTGTCTTCTGATATTGTTGTGGCTTTGGGTCTTCCAGACCTCTTCCTGTCAGAGTTTCCCCCAGTTTCTGAGTGCCTTTTGATAGTGAAGAAAACTGTACTCACTGACACTTTAATTTTCTTCGCAATTTCTATGTAGGAAAGACCTACATTTTTAAGTGTTATGATGGTCTGTCTCTCTTCTATTGTTAATTACCTTTCCTGGCAATTTTTATAGCAACACACTACTTTCTGCAGTACAATACTGTTCAAATAATGCTCTAGAGGGTATGGTGCCACGGTGTGTTCCAACACTATTTTTATGCAGACAGAGGGGTTGGAAGTAATCAAGAAAAGTTGGGACATCTCTAGGATTTGGTAGCACCAACTTTCAAGGCTTGATATATGAATAATTTGCTTTGGGATGAATAAAGTAGATCTTTTCTTATCTTATCTTGATCAACCTCCATTGCTACAGAACAGCTTTAAGTTGTTAACCCATTTATTTCTCCCTGAAAAAGGCCTTTTTGTATAATTCTGAAATGTACATTATTTTTCAGTTTTGGGTAACCTTATCTATTTTTAAAAACCTCTGGCAGTTCACCACTTACCTTTGTAGCATTTCAATCTATTCATTGAACTTGAGCTGCTTGAAAAAAAAAGCTGGAGAAATTGGGGTGTTCTAAAACTTTTGTCGGTAGTGTCAAGGAGGAGTCAAACCTGTCAGCTAGGTAACCTAGAAAATGTCAGAAACGCTTCAAACATATTTTGAAAGGCTGTATTTTAATGTCAACCATAACATTTTCCCAAACCTGCCCAAGTAATTCTGGTGTGAGAATCTAAATCTATGAGCCATAGGTTGCTTTTTTGTGATTTTATCTAACTTGACTAATTGCAGTTCTTAAGTAATTCAAACAAGAGTAATCTGTGTGGAGCTGAACTCACAGCTGTATGTAGGTGATTAAATTTGATCTAAATTGAAAATTCGTTTTTCTCTCTGACATTGCACAGACAAGCAACTAGCATTGTTGGAAAGGTCACGTCATGTAGTTTTAATTGATATGTGCCGCATGTCAGTGCAGTCAGGCTCTGAGAGCTATTTAACTGAGAAAAGGGGATTGGAATGTGAATACACAAAAGGTATCCATTGGTCTCTCAGAGCAAACCAAGCAAGAAAGTTTCACTTTTAACTGAAACCAGGATTTTCACCAAATAGTTCTGGTGCTTAGGTACAACCAAGCAGTTACAATAAAACTACATTGTGGAACTTTTATTTCCCCATCTGCCACTGAGAGTAATTATTTACACAAACTGTACTGTCAACTGCTCATGACGTATTTTTATGATGTCAATCACTTTTTTTTTACAATGGAATCCTTCCCCTGAACACAGAGTGTCTTTGTATCTAGAGCATCAGTAGCTTTTGGTGGATATTTCCTGGGTTTTTCCACCAAAGGTTCTGTTGTACTCCTAGTTGCTCTAGAATACTGTCTCTGTGGTTGCTCCCTTCTTCAACTCTGGCAAACCTATCATAGCCTCTTATCAAAAAATGCATCAAAACTGGTGCCAGTGGGGGAAAAAAGCAAAATGGAGAAAGATCTACCTGGTGCTGATAGTCCAAATCAGCACTGTGTTAATTTGTTTGACAAAAACCTGAATATAACAGATGTTCATTTAAATGAACATGTCCTGCCCACTAGCTTTGAGTCTAAATATAATGAAACTACATCGAACTTTGGACTTATGCCACAACCACCTGTCCAACAAACTCATGTGTATTTTGTGGGTATTTGTAAGTGGGAACGTCTCCTGTCATGTCACTGAAAATTATTAAATCCTGAATGCAATTTAGTTGTACAGGTGTGCATTATGGATAACTTGTAAACAATCCTGGCTGTTTTTACTACATTATCACTTCTTTGTTCCTTTCATCCCAGAAGAAACAAGTGTTACATAAGTCTGTAAATGTTTATCAGATTTAACTCGATAGAACTTTGGATTAAGAACAGCGGTTTTAATAACCAACTGCAGTTTATGAATGGATGTACAATCCAATTACAACACAGTGAGCTGGCATTTCATAAAGGATTGGACAAGTTGAAGAATATAAATGGCAAATGTTTGTACCAAATTATGACCACATTATTTATCTCTTGTGCAACAGTATTACTCTAATGTTTGGGGGATACTGCACATACATACATTCACAGATGACTGTACAACTAATTTGCATCTTTTTTTGGATCATTTTTATCCTACAATAGACAGATTGATCTGCTAAAAGTTCAACTGAAGAAGAAAAAACAACTGTAAGATGATGACAGTTTTCAGTATTGTCTTGTTGCACTGGTGTTAGCATTAAATGTCTTTTTGCTGTTGAGTGATAAATGAAATGTGAGTCATCTACATTGTATAAAGGAAATCTAAATGGGATTACTGTGGATGAATGCAAGTCACTGACAGATATTAAATATAGCTCTTGTGTTATAGTCAGGCTACTATGTAACATTGTTTTATCAGATGACCTAGAAGCTCTGTGCATCTACGTCAGTTGAGCTGCTGTTCTGATCCGTCTGAGCTTATAAATAATGTGAAAAAAAATCCATCCCGGGATGAAGGAGGCATAATGTTTAATACAGTGTGAATAACGACAGTAGAATAAACATAAATGGAAGGATATGGTACAAATATTGCAGATATTGTACAAATATTCTGTGTGTGCAGTGACTGTCAAATCACAACTAATAATTTTATTACACTCGACTACTGTTTGATTTGAGCACTGTTTTAATGTCAAAACAAACTCAACCAAGGATCTGGAGCTTTTTTTTTTTTTGGAATGTAATTTTTTTTCTTTTGCTTAACTCTGCATCTTGTAATTGTCAACATAATGCAAAATGAGTTGTTTTGCATTAGAAAATATGCAGTATTTTCAAGACAAGCATTTTATGCCTGTTCACAAGGACATGGGACATTTAACAAGACACAGTTAAGGGAAGGATGGATTTAAGACAGATGGTGAGGGTGTCCTGTCTCATTGTACTGATCAGTTTTTATCTATGAGCATGAACTGTCTGCAAGTAATATTGTTTGACCATATTTCAAATACTCAGATTCATGTGTGCAAAAATCAGAATGCTGAATCATTGGAATAAAACTAGACCAAGTGGCGGCAGTCATAATGATAGATAGATAGATAGACAGACAGACAGACAGACAGACAGACAGACAGACAGACAGACAGACAGACAGACAGACAGACAGACAGACAGACAGACAGACAGACAGACAGACAGACAGACAGACAGACAGACAGACAGATAGATAAGAGGTGACTGGAGCAAAGGTAGCTTGCTGTTATGAGGCAAAATGACCTTAACAGGTTAGGCAAAAGATGAGGTTGTTCAGTCAAGGCTAACGGTATTCCATCAATCTCAGCCAGTCAGATTTCAGCCCAGCAGTATGAATGTTGGTGCACATGTGAGATGGCTTCAGAGTCGCTGCGATAGCCAGTGTGTAGCCACGACAAAGCAGTATTCCATTAACATGGGACATGTCTTTTTCAGTGTTTACAGCTTACAGGGGATTTTTTTTCTTCCTTTGTGCTTTACTTCTCAGGATTTCTCCCAAGGGGGTTTCAATAGATGGGGCAAAGCAATTGCCAAAGTTCAGCACATTGTTAAAAGGAGTGTTTTCCCCCTCCATAGTCATTATTGGGCTGTTGGCGCACTGCCTGTCTAAGCAACGACCCACAGATTGAGCACAAGCTCCAACCTTAACACTGTCAAACTACACTGGGCACTTCTATTGGAGGAATATCCCAATTATTTTTAAAGAACCTGTCTGACAAAACTGATCCTCTGAGAATCCTATTTTCTCATACTTCACTTAGCTTCTCTATTTGTCCTTGAAATCTGCTCTTATTTTAAACTTTAATAAAAGCCAGTGTTGTTTTTGACAGGAATAATATTGAGTAGTTTTGGAAGTAAGCATTTTCTCTCCAAACTGTCTGTTTTTACAGTAATTTTGGAAAATATGAAATTTGTAAGCTCAAAGGCTTGACCTACATTTAAATGGGAAGAAAGCTATATGCAGTCTTAACATTTCTGACAATTACCTTAATTCTGGTTCATCAAAAAATTATTTTTCTTTGAAGCGACTTCAGGAAATCTCCCACAGATGGTAGCTTATGCTGTTGTTTAGAGAAGTTTACACCTTTTGGTGTTGACTGTCACACTTTTTTTATTGGTTTTTTTATGACCATATGCTGAACATTAGCCCAAAATCTGACAGATTGTGTTTTTTTTTTCCCAGCTTCACAAGACACCTCTTACATTTCTGCAAGGCTGCATTTAGCTGCTTCATTATGCTATTTTGTGTCATTTTCTGCTAGCATGCTGTAGGTGTCACTGTCATCTATTCTCAATAAGCCAATCATAGCAGTGGAGCAAAATTAGAGTCATCATACCACATATCTTCCTTTATATGTCCAGTAAAAGCACTCCAACTTAATACATTCTAATGCTGTCCTCTAGATAATTAAGACAGATGTGTACTCCTTGATGCTTTTATGCACTCTGAGTCACTGCTACTGTCTGCCAAAGCATGACTGTATATATACTGTTAATAGATGGATCACAACAAACACAGTAATGGATGCTCGGAGTAAGAGCAAAAACTGTGTGTGCTCTCTTCTCCCATCAGCTTTTATTGTTTTGAAGTGATCACAAATCATTGTACAAACACTGTTTAACAGAGAGATGGGTTACTGTATTGATTCAGAGTTTTTAAGATGTCTGGCTTGCTTTCAGCTTTTTAAAAACCCATATTTGTTCATTTAAAATCTTGCTTTAATTACGACTGTGATTGCTGGAAGGAGCTAGCAAAATAGTGTCTGTGGTCCTGATAGATGACAAGAAAGCTTTGTTTTTATATCTTGAAAAGTTTCTTTTAACAAGCAACGCTACCACTTCCTGGAGCACAGAATGAATGTCTCCATTTGTAACATTTTAGAGGCTTAGTGGATGCAGAAACCTGTGCCAGAAAAACACAAAGACCGAGCTTTGAAAAGGAAACAGAAGTTCGGAAGCACAGTTATACACGCTCTTTTGCCACCTCCTGGTTGTGAAAGACGTGTAAGATTTGAAGTGTTGAACGCAGTGTTTCCGCCTGCAAAAAATCTTAACCGGAGTGAATGGAAACCTCACATTGCTTTTTGTTTTAACAAACCTCCAAGCAGCATGTTAGCTGTAGACATGTTATTAAACCTGTGCAAACAGAATTGAAGCTCAGCAGGTTAGTGATTTCCTTTGGGGAAAAAAACAAACAAAAAACTATAAAAATAAAACAAACAACAAAAAAGCTAAAAATGGAGCAACTAAGAGAGATGACGCATATGCTGTGTTATTTTGTACACCACAGAATCAAATATTAGACATATTAGGGTTATGTTTTAGTCATGGGCCTACATCATGCATCAAATTTACAGTATGAGACAACCAACAACATCTTAATTCTAAAACCACAGATTGCAACAGTCAATTCAAGTTTCTGATACCTGACACAATTATATAATGATTATGAATTGTGAATATTATTAGCCTAATTTAAATAATCAATTCTGTGATAAATCCAGCTCATGTTTTAATGTCAGAAAAGCTTGTGAAAAAGGCATGAAGTGGAACTAAAAATAAAAACAAAAAACTTTGGCAAGTTGAATGAACTTGGGTCCTTATTTTGTTTTTGCAATTGGAAATGCAGCAATGAGCCAGCAAATAATGCCAGTAATGTTTCCACATTTCCTACGAAATGCTACTTTAGATGTTAAGGGAATGCTTTCAACATGTGATTCTAACATTGCATTTTAGTGAACATTAAACACTTTAGTTTAATAGAAATGTTTGAAGTGTAAGAAATGTAAAAAAAAAAAAAAAAATCCACAATAAGTCTTTAATGACAATATATGAACTGATTTTGTTTTGTGACTAACCTGCAAGATAAAACTTTTCTAAAGCGCAAATGCAAAAATAATAATAAATAAAAGTCTAATATGGTGATTGAGAGTCTTTGATCAGATGAAACCAAAATAAATGTCTTTGGCTTAGGTCTGTCGTATTTGTTGTATTTTGTTCGAACCTGGTCAGGACGACCACAGTGAATGCATTGTCCTGTCAGTCAAGCACAGAGGTGGAAGTGTGATTATATGGGCGTACACAGATGCAAACGTGGTGGCAAGATAACATTTATAGATGGCACCATTAATAACCAGCTAGCAAGCTGATTCCCAGTCTCCAAAAGCATCCAAGAGTTTCTAAAGAAGAAAAATAAAAACGGCCTGGTCAAGTAAGCCACCTAAATTAAATCCAATAGAACACAGTTGGAGTATTTTAAAGAGAATGGTAGAGTAACACAACACCTTCAGCAAAGAACTGACAAAAAAAAAATGTCCCTGGTGAATGGCAGAGCATCTCTCCAGAAATTAGATATTAGAAATTAGACATCCTCCCTGCCATGAAGGATCATTACACAAATACAGTGTTACTGACTTTTGTTGCATTGAGTCCTTCTTGGACCTGGCTTTTGGAAGTAGCAAATCCAATCATTCTGAATCATTTGACATTGCACTGGTCTATTCTCACTTCATTCGTGTACTGTATCTACACTTGAAAAGCAGACTGATTGTGGATTGTAAAATTGTGAAACAAAGGGCAACTCCACTGACAGTACATCAACTTGTTAGGTGACTCTAAGGAAAAGTCCTCTGACATACATCTCTGTTGACAGGGACACCATTGGAATCTTTTCTAGAGGGCTAATGTAGTGGAAAATAGGAATCAGGTATTGGAACGTCTTGCTATAGCGTGGTTTAGAATAAGAGGGTCTCTCTGAAAGGTTAATGGCTGCGATTTCTGCCAGTGTTTGTTCATTATTCAAATGCCAAACAGGCTAACTTTAATCAACGCTCAGCACCACACAGATGGGTGACGTGCCACTTTCTAAATATGTTCATTAGATTTCTCATGTATTATTTAAGTAATCAGACTGCCATGTCCTTGCGTTCATGTTTCAAGTGACTGCTTCAAACCACAAACAAGACAGACAAGCTAAGTTTATTCCACTCCTATAGGCAATACGATACTTCTCCACTGCAGTGATGATGTATACAAGTAGAGGGGGTTGAGGGAAAGTTGTTTGTGGGTTGAGATGTTCAGTAGTTTGATTGGCATGATGAGATGGATGTTTTTTAGTCCCAGCTCTTGTGGAGTTTTTTCACTTCCCTCCTTTGTGTGCTGCATTGTTTCTGTGGGCACACATCAAGGGGGAGAGCCTCACAGAAATGTAACACAGAGTAACACTTTGATAGCAGTCTATAATAAGCTGTTCCTGAATCACTTTTGAATAATGCATTAACTCAGCCTATTAACAAATGTTTTGCACATATTTATGAATAATGGTTGATGTCTTTCACTGATTTAAAAAAAAGGGTGTTGACAGAGGAAAGTATCTCCTATTGTAAAAATGGTATCTGCTATTGGCATCTACTGCAATTAACAAATTATTTTTACAATGTATTTTCCATATTAAATTACTTACAATGAACTAACCTTAAAGCTTCACCAATCAACTATATCATGTATGTTAACATTTGATTTGACAAAATCCAGAGAAAATTCATACACAACTGTGTAATTTTAGTGAACATTCTCCTGCATTTCAGTGACTCTCTAACTCGCTAACTATTTAGGTTTGCAGTTCTGTACTTTCCTTTTCAGGTTCATTCTGACTGCTGGGCTGTTTTTTTTTAACTGTGTAGGCCATGGGCTGGTGCCTTTGTTCAGTCATATATATGGCATATACTGGCATCATGACTCAGCTCTTAAATTGTAAGTACAGCAGTGCTTAAATGGAAACCATATAATACAACAGTTTTGCTTATTAATATACGAGCAGTATCACACTATGAGATGCACACAGCTGTTTTTTTAGGAGAGAATTTAAGTGTGACGTTGACAAGCAGCAAGGTAGGCGACTGCGCTGTGGGGAAGGATTCATGGAGGATTAGCATCCTAAAACAAAGAGAGAAGAGGGAGGAAGGGTGGGGCATGGCAAATGAGAACAAACAGGTGTACAGGCCAGGTAGACATTTATAGACGTTTAACGGAATGAGAAGTGTTTGAGGTGTGATTCTGCTCCTGAACTTCAACTTAAAACTGAAGCCAAAACAATTAGCTGTATGAAATGTAATACTATGCTATTGTTGTTGGTGGTGCAAAACTCAAAGGGGAAAACTATCCAGAGTTATTTAATTCTGATATGTTACAGTAGTAAAAATGCAGGTGTTAATAACAAAATGGATGATGACTGAATTCCATTAGGTGTCCATTTAGCAGGATAGCAGATGGAGAGCAAACAATACAATACAGTGAACATCTTGGAGTTAACTGATTTAAAAGTGACCACTGTCTGAATGACCAAATGCATCACTTTAACAGACTGATGAAACTGATGAAAACGGACTAAACATTATGAATTTTCCGCAGTTGAAAAGACCCTTATGAAAAGGCCCTCAATGGCAGAAGCAAGTTTGCGTAACTTTTTTTTTTCAGTGATCTGAAAGAATGATGAAGGTACTTCTAACTTTGGGACACTGACAGTGCTCCAGTTACACAATACATCTGAAAAAGAGAACAGCACCTAAAAGATCTATTGTTTTATGTGAACAATAAAAAAATATACTTTGCATATCTGTGAGGTTTTAGTTTCCAAAAAAAGGAGCTGACTGCGAGATATCATGTATGCCAGATCACTGCATGATTTTTAAACCTCCTGCATTAAAATTCAGTGCCATGATATATGACACGTGATGTTTTGATATGAGAAATATTCGGAATAAAAATGTTGATGGTTACTACCAACTAAAGGAACATCAGTTTTTTCCAATCCCTATTGTAAAGTGCAGTGTATTTTCAACACAAGTGTGAAGTGTAAGCAAAGCATCTGCAGTGGCCTACCACTGTCCTATTCTGAGAAATAAAATAAATTATCACTTGTTCTGTTTTTGTATGTCAATAGAACTTTAGCAATGATTGTAATAGCCGTGGAGATGGAGGCATGAAACTGTCTGCTTCTCTGTGATGACAAACAAGTGTGAAGGGCAAAGCAGGTGATAAGTGCTGCATGATTACGCCTACATGATGTCTCTAAAAAGGTGCACTTGAAAAGTGCTTGTTTCGTTCTCTTTCAGACTACCTGCCAGATCAAGCACTCAACTCACAGACTGGGGGCACAAAAAAAAAACAACAGACAGCTCTGCAATAAGGAAAGGTAGGCCTAGAGCCAGTAATAGGATGAAGGAATATTTGTCCCACCAAGAGAAATCTCTACGGACACCTCTTTAGATGCACCAAAATTTAATCAACGTATTGAATGAGGTGTTATTGCATTCAGGCAGTCGCGCATTCCACACGCTGGGTTTACATGCTGGGGAGTTAATAAAGCACAAGGCATTAGCATTAAAATGAAAGTTAAAGGCAAACTCCCACTGAATATAAATCTTGACCAGGAATGTATCTACTGGTGGAATCCATCTTTTGTAATTAAGAAAGAATGTGTGGGAAATGTGCGAGGAAGACGAGGAGCTGGAAGTAAAAGACCTGCTCAGAAAGATGAATGCTATTATGGAGTGAGAGTGAGACGGCTGGTCTGGAATAATAACTTCCTCTGCCACATTATGTTAGTGCACTTCTGATAAGATCATTGGAAAATGGCAGCTGTTGGAAATAATGCAATTCATTCCATGTTGCTGCGGGACACTACAGGGCTCTAAATGAAGCATGTCTTCTATTAGAGCCCTAAAGAAACAAACTAATAGCCCTGCAAAGACTTGCCATTTATAATATGACTATAATTCGTATGATTCATTAAGCAGGGACAGAAAACGATAGTATACTCTGATTAGAATAGTCCTCAGGGGAAATTCTTATGTTAATTTATTCCGAAATCTCTCATTGACTAAGCAACTTGTCGTGATATTGTGTAGATTAACACAGCAGGTCACATTGTATTGTAGTCTCATATTGTCTCTGCATCATGGATAACTGATGAATGTTCTTTACATATGTTTAATCAGTTGGCTCTTTTTTGTCATCACAAAATCAACCCTTCATTTTAACAAAACCTTTCTTCAACTCTGATAATAGTATTTTTTTTGTTTTCTGTCCACAACCTTTTCTTGAAGACATACGTATACGGATATAGTGAATAAGTGAAAGGACAGTTACACCTACCAAGCAATTGAAATCAAACTTTGTGCAAAAGTAAAATCAGACAAGATCTCTGAGGTTATCGTTTATAATCTATGTGTTCATTTTATGTGCATGTATCCTTGCTGCTGTGGATCTCTTTCTGTTAGTAGGGTAACCCTCTAGTAGCTCAGCATATGGTGTGAGGTCAACCAGAGAAGATATGTTTACGCTCCTAAAGAAGGACTCAGCGGTTCTTATATGGTATGAAAACCCATAACAGGGTTACATTTCCATATACTCACCAATGAAAAGGAATTTCTGTCAGTTCAATATAAAAGCTGCATTTGTACTTCTCCTTTGAGAATCTGGATGAACTCTGTTATTCTCCATATTGTATACAATATTAAATCTGCAAATGACCCAGCAAAGTGTGTTGTGTTTTCTGAGTTTAATCACACAGCAAATTTCCATGACAGCAAACATAATACAATGAAGTATAATGATGAGAGGCTAAGTAAGTTAAAAAAAAAATAAATTGTAAATGATTGTAACAAAAAACTTCAAAATAAACAAACTTCCAACGAAACAATCAATACTTATATTGCATAAAATACATTGTTGTAATACACTATATGTAAAAAGCAGGATTTGTCAGCCTGTTGGACCTCTTGAACTGGATATTTTTTTGAACAAAATCAAACAGGGTTTGTTAAATTTCTGAGGAGTTGTGAATTTAGTGCAGGATTGCAATAAAGACAATGTTGAACTGTTCATGTGTAGATTTAAAATCTTTCAGAACAGGTGAAAACTGTATCTGTGATCAGTTCAAAAGTTTTGCTAAATTGACAGTAATATAGTGTAATATCTCTGTAATTCAAGGTAATTCATTAAAAGGGAAGTTTGCAGTTAAATTATAACGTCACTGCACAGTTTTGGTACCTAAACCTGTAAATACTAGTCCCATTTATGCAGCTACAATAACTTCCTACCTACTTAGACGTACTCTGTAGCTCTTTTAAACTGGAAGCCTCTGCTAAAACGTTATAGTTTTACCTTTCGAACAGAAAAAGTACTTCTTCCAAAGCATAAAAGAGAATGCAGATATATAGCAACTTAACTGTCACCCAGCAGCAGGGCTTGAATACACATTTTTTGCCATGTATTGTGTTTACAACAGGTGGCAATAGCCTTGACCACAACTTTTTATATTATGCTTTAAAGATATGTTTTCTTAATAAGCACACTTCACTGTGGTGTTGTATTATCTTTATTAAATTTGACATTCAGTGTTTGGAAATGTAAATTGTATTTGTTTCAGCATAACAGACTGATTGCCAGTGTTTCAAGTCAGTCACGCACTCCAGAATGATGACTAACATCTGTACTGTACCCAAAATTGCATTTACACGCAGCTCTTTAGCTCTTTGATTTCAGCGTTTTGTGGCATTTGCTATGATTTCTTATGCACTCAGTTTTAGCTATTATATCAAACCCCTCTGTGTTCTCCTCAGTTTCTGTTAGATGGCCTCCTCGACCCAAACACTTAAAAGCTATTTGTTTTCCTTTCCTACCTCAAAGCACCTCTGCTTTCAAGCATTTTTCAGAAGTGGAAAATGGCTTACCTCCGGTGTTTTTAATGTACCATCAGTCAGTGCTGTCAGTCATTAGTCGTCCAGTGGAGTTCTGATAGATAAGCCAGAATTTACCAAACCTCAGCTGTGGTGAATGTCTGAATACTTCATATGTTTTGACTGTGTCCATAAAAAGATTTCACACTCTGATGGGTAGTGAAAACCATATTTAGCTGAAAAGTAAATGTGACACTAAACACTGAAACAGAGGGGAGCTTACAGGAGATAGGTTTTCAAAAGTAAAACCATAGCAGCATGTACAATATTATTTCATCATTGTCAAGCCACTGATTTTTCTACCTGTATTGACAAATGCATTTTTCATTTCATGTTTGATCTCCCTCTATCACACACACAGTCATGGTGAATAGATGGGCCTTTGAGGCAGTTGCTGGTGTTACAAACACCTGCTTAAAGTGCTATTTGACACTACTATTCTTGGCATCATGTGTATGGAGCATTTTATATGCTCCTCTGGATGCAAGACAATTTGCCTTTTAGCTCAACGTCAACTCAAAATGATCTATTATTCCAAATTATTCATTCTCAAAGACTTCTTTCTTTTTCTGAATGTAGAGGGGATTGAACTCCATTGCCTTTTTGTCTTTCATTTGTTACATCATGTGCTTATTTGGTTGTAGTTCAAATCATACTTGAAGCTCTTTGCAGTTATTGATTTTCAGCAAACAATGACCAAATTTTATTGACAGTTGAAAGGCAATCAGCAGAATCCATCTGTAAATTATGAAATGGTGAAGACAAGGGCCAACATCAAAACTCTGTACTTTTGGTACCAGCTGAAATATTCTATCACACCAAGCTGGGGTCAGTGTCTGGTCAGATTTGTGCACTCGGTGAACAGATGGTTTCAATGAAAATTTAGCCACTTCCATTAACTGTTTTAATCAGGCAAAGTTTGTGGGCAACTTGCTTGTATTTAAACATTTGACAGCAATGATTCATTGCGCCTCTAGGACTGGTGACATCATGTTTTCAGAATGTCCGGCCATCCATCCATCTCTTGAGCACCTTGAGGGAATTTCTTCAAATTTGGCAGGATGAACTGATCAGAATTTGGCAGTCAGGGGTTGCTGTGATGTCACAAGACTCGTTTTTGGCCATAACTCAAAAGTTCAAATGCTAATTTCACGGAAATGTCAAATAGGATAGAATTTTAACGTGATGACATTTAGTACCCCAAAGTTCAAAGGTCAGCTCCACAAATATTGTGCAAGAACACTTTTCTGGCCATTAATCAACACTGTAACTCAGCAAGAAAAGGGAATATTATGATCATATTTCATATTGGGTCACATATTAATTTAGTAACACTGATCTTGGGTGGCAACTTATTAAATTTCTTCAAAGTCTTCATTATATGGACAATCATCCACAACATTACCACCTGTCTAACATAAAGTAGGGCCCCTTTGCTATTGCTAAACATCTCTGATCTGCCATGACATGGACAATAAACCTCAGCGGGATGCTGTGGTGTCTGGAATGATGGCAGTCAATGCTTTGGGTCCTGTGTGTTGCACAGTGGGGCGTCCATGGATCAGGCTTGTTCCAGCGTTTCCTACAAATGCTTGGCTAAGGATCTGGAGAATTTGGAGAATCAATCAATACCTCATTGCTCTTTGTTGTGTTTCTTGAGCCATTACTGAACAGTTTTGGCAGGGTGCATTATCCTGCTGGGGGAGGCTGCTGATATAGAGGAGTGCTGTTGGTATTGAGGATGTGCTTAACCTGCAACAACATGCAGGTGGGTGATATGAGTCAAAGTAATATCCACATGAATGCTAGGACTCAATGTTTCCCAATAGAACATTGCACTGTAGCA
Source organism: Amphiprion ocellaris (assembly GCF_022539595.1). NCBI lineage: Eukaryota > Metazoa > Chordata > Actinopteri > Pomacentridae > Amphiprion > Amphiprion ocellaris. The sequence goes on from NC_072774.1 coordinate 20,413,533, forward strand.
AGATGAGCAGTGTTATTCACTTCACTTGGCAGTGTGTAGTTGGCAATGTTGTAGCCAATCAGTATATATTACGTGAGTCTGAATGGAGATGGATGTGAACTACACTGGGTGGTGGATGCATACCACTGCAAGAAGATAATGCTACTTCTAAGCATTGTTATTGTAAGGGTTTGATGAAAAATTATAATTAATGGTTCAAATAGATGTTCTCTCCTCGATTGCTGATTAATCAGTCCGTTAAACAAGAATATTTTCATTCATCTTAAACTGCATCCTAGGGTTTGCATCAACATCAACCAATGTTTTGTTCAATCTGTATTTAGGAATAATATGGTTCTTTTTTTTTTCTCTGTCTCCCTTTTAACTGGTTTATTAGAATATGTGTTGTTTAGGTGCCTACACATGAAATGTCAATAAAATATTGAAATGCCATAAGCTAATAAAGTTTTTGCATTTTGTTTACAGTTTTAAAGTGTCCCCACACTATATTTAGTTCAAGTATATCCTTGTGTTTTTTGGGGGGTTAAGAGAAAATCAAGTCAAGAAAAATTGTGCAGCTCTTTTAGGTGTATGGAAAAAAAAATCTTTGGAAGAAGAGGAAAAATTACAAAGTAATATCACCAAACAGACACGCAAGACATGTATTGTGTTTGCTTATTCTTTAAATTTGGAGATATTCTAAATGGGGCTACAGCATCATTCTGTTAGTTTCAAAATAGCTATCATCTCGTTTCTTACAAGAGCACATAGTGGCTGACATTTTAACACCCACATCCAAACAGTGCAGTGGTAAGTGTTCCTTTAAAACGGACAGTACCATAAACAGAAGGCTGTAGAGGAGAAGACCAGTTGTCAGCAGCCGACAGCATCTCGGTTTCAAACCTCAGCAGGAAAAATGATCAGGCCTCCCACAGCCTGAGTCATTTGTCTGGAGGATAATTGGTCTCTTCTTTGCCATGTTTCACCTTGCAGCTGTACACACTCTCCTTTGAGGATGATGTGTATGTGCACTGGTCCGTGTGCCGGTGCAAGTGTGAGTTTGAGTCAGCAGGGGTCTGAGTGGGGGTAGTGGTGAGTCCACCTGCTTGATCCAAGTCGCAGTCCATTCATCTAGCTCTATTAAGCGGTCTCCTTGTGAGTAGCCGAGCTGTGGGGCTCCATGAAAGTAATATATTCCCATCAAGGCCATGCTTTGTTAGCCAAAACATCATTTGTTAATTACCTTGCAAGTCTTGACTAGCCGACTCATACATCATCAATTTCCTGCCGTAAACACCATAAGGCAGGCAATCGTGAAAGATCAAACCTCGTCTGTGTCTTGCAAGGGCAAAAACTCAAGTATTCGTAATTTTTTTTGTGCAAGCTGTTCAAAGGCAGGTTAGTCAATTTAACATTTTAATTGACTGAATTTGCAAGGAAATATAGTAAATAAATGCTTGAAGTACTGACATTTCAGGGCCACATGCATCAAGCAACCTTTAGAAACACGTGTTGCAGAACAATACAATTAGTGAATTTTGTCAAACAAAAAACATTTTAGTACAAAAAAGTTGCTACAAGTTTAAATCTTTTAGGATTTCTTTTTTGTAATAACACTGACTCTTTGTAAAAGATTGGATTTTTTTGTTTTGTTTTTTCATTGCATTTAGGATTGATTGTGGATGTAGCATATGCTGTCTAGAAGAATCTGAATCTTTTTACATTTGCCCAAGGTAACTTTTACTCGAGATTTTCTTGTCAAACAATGTGCCGCTCATCTTTCTTACTTCCAAGGGAATCATTACTCAAGAATTCTAATGAAATGACATCAACAACCATTTACTGAACACTTTATTGCCTTTTCTCCTGCAAAGGAGAGCTTTGATGGACACATATTGCATGGATTGCAATAACAATAAGCAAGAGGTTGTAAGTAAGAGTGTGAAGTCTTTAACTCATAATGACTAGGGCTGTTAAAATGTTGGCTGCCATGAAGATAGACCAGTTGGTTCAAGTGCAGATGAACAGTTAACATTCACTCAGACTTTCTGCGGGTCCATGTCAAAACAATAAAGCCAACAGTGGTAAAATTCCATTTAAATACACAAGTCACCAAAATGAGTAAAGTAAGTTCTACTGGAATGAGCTTTAAATATTTCTGTCACTGTAGAGGAACCATGAAGAGCAAAGGACAAAAAGTAGAATACAAATAGAATGATGGCTAAAGAGGGATCAAATGGACTTCCTCTGAGAGCAATTGTGGTGAGTGGAGAAGAGTTGTTTTCATTTAGTGTGCAGAAGGTGCTGTTTGAGGCTATGATTGAAGATTGGGAATGACTCTACAATTGTGACTGGTTTGAAGTGGGAGGTCAATCCAGAGGTAAGAGGAGTGCAGACTAGGTGGACCAGTACCACAGCAGAGCAGAGAATGGAGTAGAAAGCAGACAGCATAGTGGCATGTGGAGCTGTAAAAAGGCTTAAGGTACAGTATGGATGTGGATCACTTGTACATAAATGGCCAAGTTGTGAATATGATAAGAGCAGCAGTTACATGATTTCCTGTTGATGTTGTTCTTGAAAGCAAGGTGACCTTGTAAATTCACAAACTGCTGAATAAAACAGTGTTTTATCATCATTCAGTTTAGGAGTTATCTCTCTGCTGCCCCTCATTTTCATTTCTTTCAAATCACAAGAACTTGCTCTCAGCAAAAAAAAAATAGCAACCTTTCTTTCTTTTTTGTTTTTATCAAACGTGGTTCTTTTTGGGTCATCCATAGATGTGCAGTGCTGTTCTGGAGTCTTTGTATGAGAGGGTCATCTGAGAGTCAAGCACTCTTCCAGTCAAGTTACTTTAACCTGTCAGTTCCGAAGTAACTGCCACAACATGACAGTAACTGCATGTCATCTGCTCTGGCTGCCTACTGATAAGACAAAAATGCGGAGTGACGGGTATCATATTTACTCTCGCTTCAAGGAGAATTTACATTGCCTCTTTGGCACTGTTCTCTTTGTTTTCAGAGCTTTTTATATGAAGGAAACCTAAATAAATATAGTGTTGAAAAAAACACATTTTAAACTGAAACAATGGAGAAATATGACTGTGTGTTGGTCCTAAACATTGCACTTTGATTGACCGCTTCCTCTTTCTTATTATTTTTTTCCCTTGTTTTTCCAGATACGTTTTTGTACATTGCACTTTTGGCAGATGTAGTTGTACTATCCATGATGCATTTCCCAAATGCACGCAGCCTTACTGTAGAAGTAAACCACATTTCCCCTTGCAGTTACTTCCACTAACAGAGAATTAGATCACTTTAGAAGCTTTCCTGTCCCGTCTCTCCTTGCGGCAAGAGATGTGGTGTGACAATGACCGGGGCTTTCACAAACAATGGAGGCCTCTTTCCGGGGCCCAGATAACTCCACCTGACACCTGACACTGAGCATGAGCTCCCACCGGGACACTGAGAGCTCTGTGACTATGAAGTCTGACTGGGCGCTAGAGTGGCCTTGGGCTCCGAGAGAAGCCGTGGCAGGACTTGATCCAATCCCAGGTAGTAGAGTTGTTACACTGGAATCGTCCTTGACCAAGACGCCGCACGTACAGCGCTCAGGTTAAAGATAGAATGTTGTTTACCACAGCCCTCATAATGTCTACCCATCTATTTTCTTTCGAGGTAAGTAGAAATGGCAGTGGAAGTATGCTGACAGTGCAGATGTCAAAGTCATTTGCCCCCACTAAGGTGCGGTGGTAACTGTGTTGTGAGGGGCAACTGTTGAGAAAGCCTAAAGGACTACAAACCCATAAGCATTAGAGTCCTGTGATTTCAAAGTTAATTTAACTTCATCTGTACTACGGACATCCAATAAATGTGTATTCTTGGCTCCAGGGGGCTCCAAACTTTGCAGTATCATTAACCACCAAGGCAGAAGTAATTTGATCAAGGCTAATTTTGTTTTTAGCTTGATTGTGTCCTTTGTCTGACCCAGGAAAGGCGACAGAGATAAATAGGAGATCCTCTTTGTTTGCACGGTGCATGCAAAAAAAATAAAAAATTATTTTTTGTACTATTATTTCTTTCTCATTAGCTTTGAAATTCCATGTAGTGTGCTGGAATGTGTTTACATTAAATGAAGCGTGGACACTAAATAAAAAATGTACATTTTGACAGTGATATCAATAATGGTAAATTCATGAGGAAAAAGTATGTGTTGACCTCAGGAACCTTTAAGATGTGAGGAAAAACATGCACCAAAGTTTTACTTCGAACTTGAAAATCTGAGAATTTCTGGCCTCTTAGTGACTTTACCTAATTTGTTAAACAAACAGGATTCTTGTGAAATGACGGCAATCACACACTTTGATTGCCCCTCAGTCTCACAGCTGCCTGCGGATCTGAAAGGCTCTAGTACTTCCTCCTGCACAAGTACCTTGATACTAATCAGCCGTTTTGTAATTGAGACTGACAATTCTGCTCCGCTACAGGATCTTTCAGTAGCCATGGAAACCAGAGAACATTCTTCATCATGAGAAGCCCACGTTTGCTGATAAGTTCTTGTTCTTTTTTGACTGAACCAATCATCCAAGACACAAACAAGACATAAGAAACTTCAACAAAAGTAAAGGCCCGGAGAATTATGCATTGCTTTCTAAAAATCAGACAGCTATTGTAATTTTTGGATTGCTACTAGAATGACAGTAATTGGGCAATTTGTGGAAATCTTACCATTGCTGGCAGGATTCTCCCAAAACGAGTTCCTTAGCTGCCTTGGTCAAATATGTTGGATCTTAAGCATTCATCTCCTTTAAAGCAGATGAGTTATCTATAAAAACAATGTCTTTCTGCATTTGTTCTGTATTACGTTGCTGTAATAATAATACAATTCAGTATTCACATTATAGTTACTAATTCCAGTAACAGTAGTTGTAGTTATTTAGAGGTCTGCTCATTTGCTGTTACTAGGAATTTAATAAAAGGTTTATCTCATTTTTAGCTGTGTGCCCTCATATAACAGGCCAGTCCAGTAAATCATACCTTGTTACAGGAGCTGGAGGTGCATGGGGGCCTCTAACAAAAAGGGAGAAATACAGTTGTAATTACTACCTACTGTTGAAATCAAGAGTACAAAGGGCCAAAATGAGTTTCATCTGTAGGGTGGCTGGCTTCAGCCTTAGACAGCGGGTGAAAACCTCAGACATCTGGAAGACCTCGGAGTAGAGTCGCTGCTCGTTTGCGTCAAAAGGAGCCAGCTCCTGGGAGGCTTCCTTTGGAGGTTTTCCGAGCGCATTTGTCTGGGAGGAGACCATGGGGTAGACCCAGAACTCACTGGAGGGATTATATATCTCATCTGGCCTAGGAATGCCTCAGGATCCCACAAGAAGAACTGGTAAGCGTTGCCAGGGAGAGGGATGTCTGGAATAACCTGCTTCATCTGCTGCCGCTGTGACCCGAACCCGGATAAGTGGAAGAAAACGGATGGATTGACAATTATAACTCGAAGAGTTTATTTTTTTCATTGTCTGTCCTTAGCTAGCTTGCTAACAGGAGGAGTAATGCAAATGTTATGTCTTTTTCGAGTTGAATAATAAGAGGACAGTGTGTGCATCACCAGGGCTACTGTTACGCTAGCTGTCATCTTTATTAAATACCTCCATTTAAGGCCTGGCTGCTTCTTAAACATGCATTATCTAAATAAGGTTTTCTAATTTCTTTATAACTGGACCAAAAATATCTGTCACATTGATTGGTGCTGTGAAAAGCACCATAACAATGTAACTAATTACTCTTTCAGTTATTCTAGTACTTATTTTCATACATGTTGCCCAACATTAGGCCCTGTGACGGACTGTCGACCAGTCCAAGGCGTACCCTGTCTTTTGCCCAAAGACTGCTGGAATAGGCTCCACCCCTGACCCCTGTGACCCATGTTGAGACACCCGATACACAATAAAGCGGATATAGAAAATGGTGCTCAACATTGTCTACATTCAGATCAGTTTATCACCTCACTCCAAACAACATGGAATACCAATGAGCTGCAAATACTCAGATGCATCTCTGAAATCTACACAAATAAAACTGGAGAGCTGATTTTTGTTACAGAATGATAGTGACAGCCTGCTGCCCTCAGGGGCAGTTGGAAGGGCAGCATGCTCTCCTGAGTTCTACCCTACTGCTTCTGCCGCAGCCCCACATGCAAAGTCTGCATGAAATGTTCTCAAAGGGTGTAAACCTCGAGCCATGCATTTCCTTTGCCACCTAACCTAATATGACATGTATCCCTACAGCAATGCAATTTTAATGCTGTATAATCTGACTGCGCTGACTGTAGCAATGTTGGGTGCTGTTTGGAATTTAGTACACTTACCTCCTGAAAGAATGAGTTACCAAGCCCGACAATGCGAAAATTGAATTCTGGATTCTTTTGTAGCCTGTCAATGACAGCCCAGCTGAATGAAAAATCACAGCGAAGACTGCAGGAGATGCACTTTATATTTACCTTTAGTGAGGTGTAACTGTTCCTTTTCTGTACGGCAAGCAGAATGGAACTGGCGGTTTTAAATGCTTAGTGGAACAGAATGTCAATCTTGTGGATGGCTTTACTGCAAATACTAGTTTACTGGTAAACCTAACATGCAGTTTGTTTCTAGAGAGCTGGTTTAAACCCATCAAAATTTCTCTGCTAGTAAAGATGACAGGTTTGATGTCATATGAGGTCTGTCGGTCATCACAATCCTAATAAAGCCGCAGCAGTTCACCCTGCAGCGTGCACCGTCCTCATCTCATCTTTATACTGTGTTCATGCACACTGGCAATTCCTAGAGCCTGTTATACTACACCACAAAGTGAATATGCAGCACCTAGGAGTCCATCAGAGTGAAAACATCTGTTGACGAGTTGAGAACTTGTGTCATAAGGTAATCAAAAGCATGATAATCACTGCACTAAAATCAGATCCCCAGGAAGAAATACATTATTACAACACCATATGACAGCTTGTACCCTTATTTCAGTCACTTCATTACCCCTGATGTCGATTTCTCATATTTGCTGAGACATGCACAATTCTCCAGGGCTTGTTGTCTCACGAAAAGCTGCATCAGCAGTACGATCTTCAGAGAAAAAAAAAATCATCTGGGAGAGAGAAAAGCTACGGCAAACACATCCAGTTTCTATTTTGATTTATTGCACTTTGTAATTACAATAACCAAAGGGCTCTGATGTGCAGATATTCAAGAACAAGCTGATTTATTTTCTTGCCATACAATGAAAGTTGTTATGCCCTCATGTAGTTTACTCACTGTGCTGTGTATGTGTGTGTGTGCAGAATTTGTGTGTGCATGCATTGTGCAAAAGTGAACACAGTTGGGAAATGTGTGCTGATGTCTGCAGGGTGGCAGTACTGTAGGGGATGGATAGAAGCCAAATATGTGGTTGTGCTAGTGTGGAGAGTGGAGAGCTCAGTGAGAAAAGGACTGAAAGAGATCTAATTACTTTCCGTTTTTTTTTTTTATCAAAACCTACAATTAAGCAAGGAGTGTAAATTAGGCAAGAAAAAGGTCAGATTTACTATTTAAGCTTTGGTGATGAAGTCAATGGTCCTTGTAAGCATGTTGCCTTTTCAGGCAAAACCGTCATGACGACTTGATCACTGGATGTCCAAAAACACACAGACACATAGACAGGTTAATTAGGTGTAGCTAGACCTTGTTCTGCTTGAATGAATCTATTTCCCTCCATCTCTTCCTCTCTTTCTCTCAAAAAGGTTTCACCCAATCGAAATTTGATACATATACATGCATGTAAACAAAGAATATCACAATTAATTAAATTTTTTGTGTTTAAAACACAGGTTTTATCTTCTGATTAGCTAAACTCAGCAAAAAACTGAAATCAGGTTGAGTATGAAAAATGTACATCTACACCATATTTCTGTTTCTTTTCACTTTTGAGCACAAGGTTCATTCTTGAGAACACTTCTGTGAGAAAATATTCTAACGTCAGGTTTCAGTTGTATGCTTTTTCAGAGGGTACAGACTGTACTATATCTCATGAGACTTCCTCAGTGACAGGGACATGCTTAGAAACAAGCTAGTAAGTAAACTTACAGAATAAAAGTATTTTTTGTCTAACAATTTGATGTAGGTAAATTTGTTTAGGTAAATTTATAGCACAACCTTTTCAACACTTTATAGTACCACAACTCTTCAACAGTAACAATACTACTGAATATCAGCTTATTTCTATATAAGAAATAAATCTAAGCATTCTACTCAACTCAGTATGTTAGCTGAATTACTGGAGTATCTAAATGTTGGAGCTACATTTGGGAAAGGAAATATGAATAAAATATATTTTTTTCCACTGGATAACCCAGCCACTTTGTCCAATGCATATTAAGCTGCACTTAGGTAACTGAAGCAGTCACTCCTGCCACTTAAACAATCAATGTATCCCTGAAGCACTGCATCAGTTACTGTAGGTCCTTTTTTAAAAATAATTTGCCAAATTTTTCATGATGCATCTTGACAAAACAATTTAAAACGTGAGCTTGAAATATATCAGTTATGCGCTCAGTTTAACATTATGACTGGTCTTTTGTCAATGTCCTAATTTAAAAAAAAAAAAATCTCCACCAAGAAAGATAGATAGGACTTCTTGAGATTTTGCTAATGGCTTTTCCATTGTGTCACATGAAAACAAAATATACATAAATTTAAAGTATCATCACATGGTGGAAATAATACAAATTGAGATACCCACAGGTTTTGATTCTATGTAGCACAGTATTTTTTATCATGTAAAAAAAAATGTACTTCCTAGTATGTTATGTCATAGCTTTAGAGCAGTGATTGTAAATGAAGTATTTTAAAAGATAGTTGTACTATATTGATGACTTAGAAGGAATATCAATAATCCTTTCTTATGATGTTAGTGAAACTGTAAATGGAGCAGGAAATGTCATATAAATTTCATGTTTAAATATGTTTAACTATTGCGATTATACTGAGAGGTGTCTATCCAGCTTAAATGAAAAGGCTTGTGGAGTCTGTATGTTCTTCCTGTGCTTGTCGGGATTTTTCAGGGAGCTCTGTTTTCCTCTCAGATCACAAACATTCAGTTTAGGTTAATTGACAACTTTAAATTGCTTCTAGATGTGAATGTGTCAGCCCTGTGACTAACTGTGTACCCAACAGCCAATGCCATCTGAGATAGTCTTCAATCCCTTTGTGACCCTCAAAGTATACAATAATATAGTTTACTGATGAATAGACATTAAAGTTTTTCAAGGTAGTAGGCAGGTCTGTTATTTCAAACATGTTGGAAAACTCCCCACAGTTCTATGGATTTAGGCTGCCTCAGTTGCTTCTGTCCTTAATCCCAGACTGATTTGAGGGTGTTGAGATCTCTGTGGGGGGCATGCCATCTATTTGCGGGACTCCTGTCATCTATTTGCGGGACCCCTGCTTCTTCTTATCACTGACGATAGCTCTTAATGTCTCTGGCTGTATGTTTGGGTTGTTGTCATGCTGCAGAATAAATGTGCACTGATCAGACTTTTTCCTGTTAGTGGATAAGAATCTGAACATCTGAAGTGCCCTAAAAGTTTTGCAACTTCTCAGCATAATACAATAAAATTCAACGGCATTGCAAACTACAACCTCCTAAATGATCGTAATGTTAGCTACATATTCTCTAAAACCACTTCAGTTAAAACTCAACCTTAACATAACATTGGAGAAGGTTGGATATATTGCAGGGATGTTAGCTAACTGGTAGCAAAAAGGACAGCCTCATTGCGTCCATCACTGGGGGGATTGGTGCAAAAGTCACCCACTAGGTCCTTGCGTCCAGATAACATTTGTGAAAAACTGCATGATTCAGCAGCTCTGTAATGGATTATAACTTCCACAAAATAACCACTAGAGCTTCCTCAGCTGTCATGTGCTCAATTTAATTTATGTGTGTGTTGATACATACAGAACCACAAGGACATACTGCTCTCTCACTCTTAACCCTGGAACATTTAGATGAGGAGGTGTCTCCCTGTCTGATAGCTGTGCAGATTTACGATGATGTGGCCTAATGCCCTTTTAGTCACCGTCTGCCACCACTAACAGGCTCAAGTCAACCACTATTTTAGAATGTGCTGTAATTTATGTTCATTTTGTAAGAGTTTATCACCACAATTTGATACATGCAATTTAAAGTTATCAGATGTGACTGCAAAATGATGCTCTTTTATCTAATACTAACATATGTTGTTAAGAAAAAGCAAGAATCAAAGTTAAACATCTCGAGTCCAGTAAACTTGAAATCCGTCATCTTGTTTTCCCTTTGAAAAAGCCAGTAATCATCAAGACTGGCTCACCAGGCTGCTATGTTTCTCAGCCAGCAGCAGGTATGCTACGGTTTCCAACCATTTGGCATCTCTCACAGGCCTCATTATAGTTTCCTTTCAGCATTCCAGCAGCAGTCTAACAAGGTGTACTCTGTAGCCCTCAAATCAACAGGTCAGCAATGTTAAAACATCATTGATAAAGTGTTGCTAACCCTAATTACGTAGACGTGTGTGAGAAGGAGTGTCAGTGTCTTTTTCTATCACTCATCTCCTGTATATATTCCTCAGATGAAGATCAGTGGCAAGGAAATAATTACAGAGAATGCACGTGCAAAGGTAATGTGAGAAGAATTATTCATTGGCTGACAACTATGTCAAGAGAAAAACTGAGAAAAATCTAAAGTCTTACAAGAGACACTATTGTAAATGTGAAGGTTCACTTTCCTCAAATCACAGCATGTTTTTTCACTGGTAGTATTGATATAGACAAGATTTTCAGATCTCCTTTGTTATGTTTCAGAGATGGCGCAAGATCTGTTGGTTTATACTGTTTTGTCTGTTCATGTTATCCACAGTGAGAACCATGAGGCTGTCAATTAATGTGTTTTTTGTCTGCAGCATCACTGCTCGTGAAGACTCTCAACCCAGTGATGTATTTGCAGCAGCTAGAATCTCATCTTGTCTGTTCTGCAGGTTTGCAGCAGTCTGCTTGCTAACATTTCTTTACTAGATAAGTTTTTTTTTTTTAATATAAAAACAGATAGATTATTTAACTTACAACAGCTAAATCAAATCTGCAGCTGAAATGCTTGTAGGAATCTGCAGAAAATTCATCGGTTGCATTTGGAGCCATTTTCTGGTTTATTTTAACAAACCACCTCCAAGGTGATTCATAGTAGATATATTAAGCTGAATACCCTAAAGTTTACATATCTGCATCTTGCAGTGCTATCGCAAGTGTAGTCATCACAATGTTCCACCAAGTTCAACAATGAGAACTTCAAATTCAAATTCACCTTGATCACTCTTCTGTGAAAGGATAGCAGTCTTGCCAAGTTGACACAGTCACATTTACGCATCACTGTCAACATGGTTAACTGCAGACATGATACACTATTAAATTCCACAATAAAAGATGCAACTTTATTTTGGACAATGCCTTAAACAGCAATAAAATTATTTTTAAAAATATGTATTCTTGAACACAATCATGTTTGTTTGCCATGTTGTCCTCAGAAATCTCCCATGTCACTTGATTTACTGCCTCCCACATATGGCAAGTATTGTGCATGTACTCTGGCTGTAAGAGTCATTATCATAGGTTTACATGATGAAGCCATGAGCAACATGAAAGTAAAAGTGATTTACATCTGATTGTCAGACTGTCGTCACTTTAACAGATTGATGAAGCCAGTAATGCTATATTTGCCATGTCTGAAAAGGGCTTTATACTGAATTCATTAGGCGACCGCAACCACAACTCCAAATGAATGCTAATGTTGCACTTGTTGCTTACAAAATATCCGTATCGACTTCATAATAGTGGTAACATGTTAATCTTGTTGACTGCATATCGTACTGACCCCACAATGACCATAAAAGTAATGCTGCTTTAAAACCTTTTCAGAATTCCCAGCAAAGAGCATTAAACCTGTTTCCCTTCTCTTTTTGATTTGTGGACACTTAAGTTTGAAAGGTAGCCCATGTCTTTTAAAATTCATGAAATTGTTCTCTTCTCTAGTCCTTTTAACCTCATGTCTGACTCAGTGCATCCACTCCACAATCGGTCAATAACACATCTCCAGAGTTATGCTCCTGCAGAAGCCAAGCTTGTTTTAGGCATTAGCTTGCGCTTGACGAATAAAGCACTAACGAGATAGCGATCAGAGAGGGCCCAACTCCAAAGGCAGGCTGCTTGCCTGGCAGCGCTTGATAATCTCTTCGTTGGTTTCACTCAGCTCCCTTTAATCTGACTTCACATAATCCTTTTTTTACCCTCCTGATCAAGTAAACGCTTAATTATGGCTAATGAATTCCATCCAGAGCTTGGGTAAACATGTCTATCAAACAAGATCATGCTGATTTTTAACTGAAGAGAGAAGAGAAGGGGAAAATAATACAAATATGGGAGAGCAATCACTAACCGTGAACATTTTCTGTGCCAAAATGACTGTGGTCCCACTTAGGACTTGGAAGAGAGACGGTTGTGTATATCTGTAATAGCAGCAATTTGCTTCTAAAAGGAGAGAAAAAAGGTGTGTTGCTGTGTTATTATTTTTGTAAAGCTGAATACCCCTATGAATTAATTTATGTTGGGACATTGTCAATTTCCAGGATCAAAAAAAAATAAAAGAATTCAGTTCTACCATACATTCAAACCTTCAATTACAAGCAAACAGCATCACATGGATGCTTGAAGAATATGACTACCTACAAGCTCCCATAGTTATTAAGTAGTATT